>NC_091821.1:83196735-83526021 GCF_038994185.2 Dermacentor albipictus
CGCCGTAAACACTGCGCAAACACAATATATTTAGATATATACACAGGACAAATTTTATTACATTTTTTTTAAAGAGAAGAAGGTAGCCAACTAACAATTACATGTATTTCTAATGGTATGGATAGTCTATGCCTAGAGAATGAATATGTTGCTGTATGTTCACGTCGCTTCAAATTGCTTTGCGTGCATTTTTGACCCTAAGAAAAACCTGCAGACTTCAATGATCCCTTCGGCAGTCTTTGATCAACGGCGTGTGAAATGCACGTGAATGATATGTGTCTCGGTATTAACGGTATTAACGCGACCACGTTTAGGGCCCCGTGTCGCAGAAAATTCGGTGTCGGCCACCGATGTGTTTAGAAAAAGTTTATTTCAACAAAATATGATACGAGTCACAATGGCGGCACAATTCCACCAGCACGATAATCGCACAGAATGAAGTTGAAACAACTTTTAAAGACTGTATGAGAAAACTCATCCCGTACCACGCATCCCCATCCGCGGAGGCTCTGCGCGTGGTTCAGATGCTTACAGAACGAATTGAATTTCTCAAAGTAAAATACGTCAGAAAATTTGTAAAGCACGACTTACAAACAACCTATACTGACATGGTAGAGCTATATTGTTATTTTGAATATACGAGAAAGCATAATTCTGTTACGCAGAAACTCAAACACAAACCTCTTTTCCAGCTACTGTTCGAGGTCTGCCTTAGTAGGAACGGTGCGCCCCGCTCGGTTCATGGCAACACCGTCCAGATTGCGCTCGCGCCCGCGGCCATGGCGGGGCCCGCCGTTGGGGTGGAAACAACCTCAATATGTCACCTACGATTAAGATACTTCCCAATGCGAATTTCGAGCGCAGCTGTTTAGGTGTTTTGAATTCGCGATATATTATGCCAAATAATTTGATTCTGAAGGACAAGGCACTCTCGGCTGCGGCGCTGAGCCTCTGCTCGGGCACCTCGTTCAGCAGCAGCGGCAGACGAAGCATTTCAACCGTCTAAGAGCCGCGCTCCAAGAAAGAAACAGAAAGTTCGCCTTCGGGCATATAGCATTCGTCGCCAGCGTTTCCAGGGAAACATCAAAACATTACGTTTGCATTAGCTGCAGTTGCCGGGAATCGTGAGAAGCAGTCAGGGATCTTTGGATTCTACCGCGCTCCAGTCTTAAAGCTGAAGCGTCCTCCAATTTCGTGCTTCTCTTTCCAGTGACCAATTCTAACGACTGATGGAAAAAAGAACTCTTCTAATAATTTACAACATTTTTTACGGATGGAAACAGCACCCCTTCCATGCAGACGTCATATATATATATATATATATATATATATATATATATATATATATATATATATATATATATATATATATATATATATATATATATATATATATATGTATTTAATTCACTAAATAACCGAAATGAGACCAAGCCGGATTAACTCTAAACCAGAATCAGTTGAAGTCATGCAAAGCAGCGCTTATACTCGGACACACAGTAAAAAACGCAGAGACTAAAAAGAGAGGCTGTAGTTTCGCCGCAATGTCGAAGCAGTATTGACAGCTAAGTATAAGACAATTACACGAAAGAAGATTACACCACCGACAGACGCCATATTCTTGGTCGTGCGAGAGGGCTCAGGTTGTGAAATTAAACTGTCTCCTACTTGTGTCCTACTGCCTCCTACTTTATCTTGTGAATACTTACATAAGGGCTTCACACTTCAGTAAACAATTCACCGAAGTCATACGAAGTTTCTTCAAGTGCAACGGGTATTAAAGGTCGTATATATATATATATATATATATATATATATATATATATATATATATATATATATATATATATATATATATATATATATATATATATATATATATATATATATAAATAAACGAGAAGAAAGGGGGTTAATCGAGGGGCCCGATTTTTATTAGCCATATCGTAAGACCTTGGAGGCGGATGCGGAACATGCTGTTGTGTTTGTCGGCTTCTTATGATATGACTAAGAAAAATCGGGCCCCTCGGTTAACCTCCTTTCTTCTCGTTTATTAAATAATGAGGGTCTCGAATCCGGCAACATTGATGCCTTCAGGTAGCATGTGTGGCTTTATTGACCGGTTGCCTTCACCCAAAAAGATCACGTTCTCGTGACGCGTGCGGCAGAAAGGATGTTCCACGTCCGCCGGCAAGGTCTATGAGTGGTAGCACTGGCTAACACTCCCAGGGTTCTACTAGGAAACATAAATACCCAAGGAAGTGGATGGGGAAACGGCGCCGCAGTAGCTCAATTGGTAGAGCATCGCACGCGAAATGCGAAGGTTGTGAGATCATTGCCCACCTGCGACAAGTTGTTTTTTTTTCATCCACTTTAATTTCCATTAATTTATTGTTTCTGTGTTTCATTTGTTAAGCACAAGTAATTTCCCCTATATGCTGTCCTTGGTGTCAGTGTTTGTCGGCTTCTTATATATATATATATAGATATATACGACCATCGGAAAGCTGGTTACCCCCCACCCTCCACCTGAAAAATGAAAACTTTCCGCCTATGCTCCACCCTTTCCCACACAGGAATCTCCCTCCCTCGCCGAAATGTGGCAGTCGCATTGAAACTTATCTCTTGTTCTCTGACTTCCGAGAGTATGCTTTCCAAGCATCGTTCGTTGTACTCTGGATTTCTCAATGTCATTTCTATTATGAATTATATGAGAATATGCTAAATATTTCCTCAGGATATTTTTTAATGATGGTTCATAAAAACCGCGCGTCAGTCGATTTGTGGCGCTAGGGGGGGGGGAAGCGCTAGTTTTGGGCGTTCCTTAGCGTTCTTCTCAGAAAAAGTCCGGAGACGACTCAACACATTGTTGAGTCGTCCTTCTACTCCAGCGGCGGCTGCGCATGGCGCACCTGAGCGTCGCCGCGGGGGCCATATCTTGAATACGATCTGCGGTGGGTATGGAGTCTATGTGCCCCGAGGGCTGATGGCTTCGTGTGTGCTGTGTTCTCGCCGCTTAGTTCGCGCTGAAGCGAGAGGTAGCACGAAGGGCAATTCGCTCGCTGCTGCTGCCGCTCTTCCTCACGCCAGTGTCTTGACAGCGAGTGACCACGGTCATCGAGTCAAATGTGTCCACGTTTGCTTGTGCGCGCGTGACGCCATACTTCTTAATTGACTTAAATAACGAATGTTTACAAGCTTATACGACTGACAAAGCTACTGCGTTTACGTCGTATAGGTGTCTACTAATTTGATTGCACAATCGATGCTTCGCCTTCCGGGCGAAACTGCGACTTTTTTTTTTGCATGTCTGCGGGTAGCTCTTGAGAAATACACACTAGGGTGTACCAGCTACCATGCATCGCGCTTAATTGCGATAGCATTTATATGGACACTCCAGGCGCTTTTCTGCCGTCGCCGTGATGTTCCGTATAAAGTCCAATTAGGGCGATGAGATTGTCGTCCCGCGCCGTATGCTGTGTGCGCGAATGAAAGCGTGCAAGGTTGAGCCAACGATGGCGGTTCAATTTCGCGCGCACAGGGAAGCGGGCGCCGTCGTCCGTCGTTCGCAAGGCACCGGGGAAAGCGATCTCCTATGCGGTCAGAGTGCACCAGCTGAATTGAATTTTGAGGTCTTACTCGCCAAAGCTACAATTTGATTATTAGGCACGCCGTAGTGCGGGACTCCGGATTAATCCGCCTTTCTTTTTCATGACGCGACGGCGCATGCGCCCTGCCCTAGCGGACTAGTCGCAAAACGTTTTGGAAGGGACGCGTGCGCGGCAGCACGGCCTGATATCGGAGAAAAGTCCCCTGGAAAAAAATGCGCACGGACGCGCACTGCAGCGAACACTCGTTCCGTGTGCCGCGTTCGAACTCCATTGGTATATAGCTCTACGTCGGTGCGGTGCCGAAAACGCGCGTAGCGTAAGTCTGGAACTCCACTTAAAAACAGAAAGGGGGCAGGGCTTTGTGCGGACTGCACCGGGAAGCACGTAGTTGCCGCCTTGCTTCGATAGCCAATTTATCGGCAAGCCCGTGCGTCACACTTGGGCGACACTTTAAAAACATCCCGTTGCTGACGAAGTCTTCTAGGGTCGGCCCCCTCTTGCTGGTGGTGGCAGTACGTGTCTGACTTCACGTACTCGTTTAACGCGCGGTAACACTGGGTCGATACGAGACCGAGATGAAGCTGACGCCAACTATTCTGCACAGTGTGTCGCGTCACCATTCCCGAAGGCTGCCAGTCACATTAGTTACATAGATGGATGTGTTTGTGCGTATGTTCAGTTGACACATGTTTTTTAATTCCGAAGAAGAACTGTTTAGCTCTGAGTCAAACGAGAAACAAGAAACAGTGCATTCGGTACAGCAGTATGAACAACCTCCTTGCTCAGTTACCGACGGTGTCAGCGATGGCATCCGCGTTGGCATTTCGCGAGAGAACTAGCTCAGCCTATAAGTGAGCGCTCATGCCGAGCACAGTTTTCTGTTAAGATAATTTATGGCCCGCGCAAACTGTAAGCATGATGAAGTTAAAGGAAGAAGACAATCAGCAATAACAGCCCGTAATATATGTGTCTGGATCACAGTCGCCGTTGTTTAAGTGACTCGGCCGCTCCTATTGACTGGTCTCCGAGTGGAACAACCCGGCTCATGCGTACATATGCATGTTTTGCTACGTTTCGACGTAATTTTTTATCAGTGAGGCGCTGTTTCCGCAATATCCGAAGCTGACAAACATATGTGGCTGCAGATGTCGATATAAACAAATGCACCCCTATGGCAAATACGACGCGGAAGGCTGTATTCGAAGACTACTTGCATATGCGAAATGTCTAATGATCCCGTAAAAGGAATACAAAAAGCGAGGTTCAAGAGCAGACATTTGCGACACCAAACTCCAAGGCAGCCACGTTGGCAGACGCAACTCAGCGTGCCTTTATCGGCCGTGTTGTTAGGAGAACAGCGCACTCAGGCCTGATCACCCAGTAGTTAATGAGTGCTACATGACTTCAAGGAGCGACATGCTGGCCGGAGAAGCCATTATTAATTAATCGTGATCCACAAAATGTACAACCGACGCACACTCAACATGGACGCAGGTACACAAATCAACCGGCGAAAGCCCCGCGACACCCTTCCAAAACGTTTCCAGCGGCGTCTGGCAGAGGGCATCACAGGAACATGAAAAAGGCGGATTCTGACCACCAGTGTCTTTTTAACGTGTTCCCAATGCATGGGACACGGGCGCTTCTGCATTTCGCCCCCATCGCAATGCGGCCGCCGTGGCCGGGCATTGATCCCGTGAGCTTAGCAGAGCAAAACAATAGCCGCGGTGAGTCGAGTGCGGCGAGTACTGCGAGTGCTGATAGCTTCGCGTGCTCTGTGTTTTCGCTGCTTAGTTCGCGTTTAAGCGATAGGCAGCACGAACGGCAATTCGCTCGCTGCTGCTGCCGTGCTTCCCCACTCCAGTGTTTTGACAGCGAGTTTCCGCGGTCATCGAGAGAGATGTGTTCGTGTTTGCTTGTGCACGCGTGACACCGTGCTTGTTGATTTATAGTTATTAGGCGAATGTTTACAAGTATACACGGCCGATAAAACTACCATCCTTACTTCGTACAGCTGTCTACTAATTTGATATCACCATCGACGCTTCGCCTTTTGGGCGAAACTGCGACAGTTTAAGAAAGGCAGGCCATTTTATACGCAAAGATAACCAAGTGGATTTCGTTACGGAAGGATGAAAGAAGAGAGAGGAAGAAGAAGATTGCAAGACGCTGGCTGCTGCGTGTTGTTGGTGGCCAGACATCTTAACTACTCTGACTAATCTTACATATATATTGTAAATGGTATTTCTATACTCCCAACATCCTCGTAACAATATTATTCACAGTCGAGTAGAGTAGCCGCCAGTAATCTCTTTGTTGATGCCATTAAATTTAACAATTAATTGAAATTAGCATTTTTAATTACTGCTCTGCCTTCCGTGCTGTCAGTGTAGAATTTATAGGAAATTGAAAGAAACTTAAAGCTGCCGTGTTTTCAGTCAGATACTTCAGCCGGTGGTAGTCAGGTAGTCAGCCGGTGGAGACGAATATTCGCCGCGTGCTCTCACTGACTTTGAATTCGCCGTGGGCGTGGTTGCTGTCCTCGATGCACGCACAGGCAGAGGTGGTCATGGCGCCTGCGCCCCGCTATGCAGTTCTTCTGAAGTGGCTTGGTGGCGCTTTGTACGTAAGCGTTGTTCACTTCGGCGAACGGATTAAGCAGCCTCTCTACGGGAAGATTTGTCTGTTACCATTTTTCGAGGAATACGAGCTTCATTTTGCACCTTCGGGCATTCCTTCGACGTCACTCAGTGAGAGCCAGGACAGTTGGAGCATTTAAATAAAAACGCATCACAGTCGGTGGTACTAGAGAGCTTTAGATTAGGGGACGCAAGCCGCTTGCGCCCCCTAATCTAAAACTCTCCGTTATGTTGTCCGCCGCATTGCGGGCAGGTGACTTCACTTCTACACACAGCACTCACGTGGCCTATCTTCATAACAGACATTTCTTCAGACATTTTTGGCACTGAAGAGGCCTCGGAACGAATGGTCATATACGGTGTATCACGTAGCCCACTTTGACAGACGCTGGTAATGTCTACAAAGCAAATATTAACTTGATGCACCGGGAGTTCCCCAAGTGGTGAATCTCAAGAATGTGCACCAATCACCTCAAAAGAGTGTTGAGGTCCGCATACTCGATTTCAAGGACCACGTCGGACACTACACCAGTGGTTGTCTCTACCCCGTAAGTAATAAAGGAGCGGACAGGGCTTACGCTTAACTTCGGAATGATCTTAAACTTCTCCAGTATGGCTGAATGTTTCGCATCTATCGTGGAGATGTTCTTTCGAGCGTTGATCCTGATTTCGTTTATTTGTCTAGGAGCCACGCTTTCAAAATACTCGGTCATAAATTTCCTGCTGTGTGAATTCATGCTGAGTGACGTCAAGAGCGGCACGTAAGAAACCATGAAGCATTGCTGCTCACTCTGATTCGATGAAGCTGGCTCATTCGACATCCGGCGCATCTTCTTTTTCATACGGCGGCCCGTGGCTACAGTGTACTCGCTGTTAGAGTACATGGCTTCCGGCAGGAATCGAGCTGATACGAGCTTCCAAAGGCATGCCGTCCAAAAATGAGCGATGAAGCAAAGTACTGAACCTGTTGAGGTGGTCGTGGGAGCGCCTTCTTTCTTATCCTTGATGAAATCACTCTCACGAAAATGGCAAGAATTTAGAAAACTGCATAAAATCGAGAGGCTCAGATCACCGGTGAGCTATGGGCACACAGATTATACGCTGTGGGGACGCCGGCCGCATGGCTGCGCCGCTTAGCCGCCATCATCACCATCTGCGCCTGGCTCATGCGCCCGTGCTACGTGCAGTCAGCCTGAGGCCGGAGCTCGAGGAACGGTGACCAAGAATCAGTTCCAGTTGGCCTATAGGACTTCGGGCAGTAAAGGTTCTCTCTCAAATGGTTTTTGCACCCTGTGTCATCTCTGAGAGCCTCAGCTGACCACTGGCTCTGAAGCCACGGCTCTGAGCCCGCAACGCATAGTAAAGGTTATGGCATTTAATAAATACATACAAAGCGGCTAATTCGTGTCATGTTGTGGTTTGCACGTAGAAGAACTGTGTGCGATGGCTATAGGCTTGGGGTTCATGCGCGACCAATTACGAAACCATCTTACGTGCCAGAAACGTCTATGAAGATTGCTACGCGTATTGTGCGTCCACCAAGGCGATGTCGTTATCCCGGTGGCTGTTGCCGTGACTGGCGCTGGTTACTTACTGCTCCTGTGGTTGTGGGGGTCGTGATAAGTTGTCACGGCACGCGCTTGTCTGCATCCGTGATCGGCGCAAACACGACAAGCTGCCTGCGCGCCCCGTGCACCCTTCCGGGATGGTCGGTATAGGGAAAAGAAAAAAAAAAAACAATATCCGTGCGTAACAGGGCCTCAGCGCATTGAGCGCTGGTTCGATACCATGTACAGCCGTGTATGAGACTGCATGCAGCAGACCAATAAACACACGGCTTGAACTGACCCTGGCAGCGTGCCATACGCCCCGCGCGCATACCAAGCAATCGGCGGCGGCGAGAGCGCAGGCGGCACCGTTCTCACGACCCAGAATGCACTCGTATACGAGAGCTTGCAGTCGCGTGCTCTTCCCACAAGAGCGGCACAAGGAACCGTACGAAGTCCGCGATCCGCGAAGTGTTGAGCAGCCGCTATTAGGAGAGAACGCTCGTCTCTTACACGGGGTGATCAATCGCTGGAGGTGTGGTGTCCGCGCTCTGTGAGGCGTGATTTTCGCCTCGTGCTACCGAAAGATATGTGAACCTATCTCGTCCTCGAAATGTTCTGCGGCAAATGATTCACAAATGTGCCAAGTTCGTACGTCCAGAGGAAAAGCAACAGGAGAATTATTAGAGGCAGTTCGGCTTGGTATACCTTAGCTGAGGAACTGGGAGACAGGTGGTAGAAAAATTTGCGTAACTATGAAGATAGCGCTGAGAGCTTGCATAGCCGTCCTTTCCACGACCCATTCACAGCACTTGCAGGCATTCAACTTTCCATAATGGATAGGAAAAAATAGAAACTCTCTACCGGTATATCGTATAGTATGACGAAACAAGCTGCCTAAAGCGTGAATGCCGTCACAAAATCTAGAAGCTAGGACACCACACATGCGTGCCTCCTGAGAGCACAAATTATAGGTGCGTGTTCCGTAACAAAATCCGCTACAGCTCCCGTCGCCTGTCAAGCTACTTGTAGAACGTGACCCCGGTTTGGAAACAATAAGCTCCGCAGCTTAGTGGAAAGCATGATGTTGTATACTGTTGTTGTTGTTGTTGTTGTTGTTGTTGTTGTTGTTGTTGTTGTTGTCTTTCTGCGAATTTGTTTTGCTACTTGATGCGGTCACGAATGTCGACTCCAAATGACGACTAAAATTTAGTGAGAAAAACACTGAAGCTCGCACACAGAAGAACTTGGAGGGGATGTCGGGAATATTAATATTTCCGTATAGGCAAAGTTAGAAGTGCGCAAGGTGATTAAGTGTGTGGGAGAAAATTACCAAAGTTTTGTCAATTCCGCCAAGCATATCAAGACGAAACTCGGTAAAGACTAAAAGCGCGCGCGTCTTGGAACGAAACTGCAAAGGACATTTCAAATTTGTAGATATACTTTGGAGGCGCGGCGTGCAAAATTATGGAATTTTTGCTAAGTGAAGTTATTCTCAATGCTTGCCGGCAGTATAAACTTCGCTGGCCGTTGAGAGACATAAGCGTATCAAGAGGAAACTTTGTAGGAACAATGTGTGCTGTTGTGAGAGATTCGCCGGAGTAATTTCAGATTTGTCGGCTTTTTTTAGGGGCCCCACAAGAAATTTCCGACGTAAAGTCACAGCCTTCAAAACGCCGATTCGGTCGCTTTAGCTAAATTTTGGAAACAAATTGGATCGAGAACTAAATTTTGTAATTGTCGGTGCAGTGGCGTCATTGAGGGGGCGGAGGGGACCATCTCGGGTGCAACGACCGCCGAGCGGCCGGCTGTGCTGCGGTCGCGACTCGTGCTTTCGTTTCCTCCGCGGCCGAATGCGCCAAACGTCCGCGTCGGAGGGCAGCTGAATGGGCCGATGAAGCAGGGAAGTGCCGACGGAACAGCGTGCGCAGTGTGTAAGCGTTCAGGCACTCGGTATACGTGGTGCGAGACGTAATGACGCCAGCCGCGTCAGAGGCTGCGCGCACGTGTGGGCCGCTGTCCTTTTGTGATCGTTTTAAAGAAACCCTCCGCTTGGCCCCTTGCGATAAACAAAAGCATCGGGGGAACAGAGATTACAAATCCAACACTCGCTCGTCTCCCACTTTCGGAAAGCAGCGCTTACAGGTCGACCGTCAAATGTACCGTCTCCATTTATTTGCCCACTCTATCGCTAAATATATAGCACACGCATGCCCAACGTTCCGTGTGCAGACATGGCCTGAAGGCCAGAGAGCTCGAAGCTTGTGTTCGTTACAAAAGTTGTGGAAAATCGCTACTCCATTGCCGAAGACACGAATGGCGGGCCATTTAAATTATGCTAATGTATAGCAAAATTTTTTTGCCGCAATTAGCGACATCTGCATGATCGACGCCTGCATATAATTTATCACTTGTTTCATACAATAAGCGCAATAAATCGTGCAAATTATGGGACGAGCGTTGTAGCACGGGCTCCCAATTATTTAACTCCCACTGAAATATACGAAGGAAGGTGCTCGCACAGCATCAGTGCTGCGTTAAATGCCTGAAAAACCGCTAAACTAAGAATAACGTCGCAAGGAAAACAGCAAGTTGAACTACTCGTAGTGCATACAAAATCAAACTATCCGAAAGTGCAGAACCGATGCTTCGAAGACACGCGGGAACATGACTCCGTTTTCGCAATCATGGTCCGCCTTCGTTCATTTTGATTTTCGGTACTTACCAACAGACAAAGGCGACGGCGTGAAAGCAGAGCGGAAAACTACGGCGTGTAAGCAGATGTAAAAGCTGCAGCAGGAAAGCGGAACTGCTTCAATTCCGCGGGTTGGCGCCGTCTGGACCCACCAGCTACGCGCAGCATTGTTGACACACCGCAGTAACGGAAGAGTTCTTTCTTGTTTTCATGCAATTTTTCTTTTCCTTCTTCAGTTGTGTGGCACTGCGCATGCGCATCAAGCCCTTCTCGTCTTGCGATGCCAACAGCGCCGCGAGAAGCGAGACAAAAGCGCGGCGCGCTGGTGCCCCTAGCTGCCAGTGTGCGGTTACGGCGGTTCGTATCTTCGTGCACGGGATTGGGAATTATAACACGAGACCACTGCCCGTTTCATCTGCACTGCGTGCCTGAAGGCCCCACCGAGCCGAAAAGCAAGCGAGCGGACGAGGAGAGTCTCGTTCCCCGCCTGCGCCATAGGACGCCGTAGGACGACAGGACGCCGCCGTGTTTAGGTGAAGCGTCCCGCTGCCTTTGGCGGAGTGTATACGTCCCCAGCGCCTCCCAGTGAAGCGAAAGCTGATATGCGCCCTACTGGTACAGAGGAGGACGTGCCCTTTGAGTGTTCTTTGTTGTATTTTGACTTTTGTTAACGTGTACTGTGCGATCATTTTACATCTCTTGCAGAATAAACACTATAGCCTTGAAGGAAAAGCTGCAAAGCTTTACGAGCAAGCGTCTTTCATTCGGTGTTGCTGCGCGCGCAGCCACGCCATTCAAAGAAGTCTCGGGCGGGTAGCTCCTTCCTATATAGTAACTGTAATTATATTTTTACGAGGCATCGCGTATGAGCATGCCGTTAAAGGACCGCTTCGATCCGCGAAGAGGGAGAAGACGTGACATGCCGCGAGGAATGCTGTCAGTCATTCCGCGGTAGCAGCAGCCTGTAAATATTGTAATGTACGGTTTCGACTCTTCCCCGTGTGCTCGTGAAGCCCCGTGACAATTTGGTCAAGGTGCGGGGTACCAGAAGCGCTGTATACAACGGAGCTCCGCAGTGGTCGTCGAGTCGGGGTCATCATGCATGCATGATGACAGACGAGACCACGATCACGCCTGTGCCGGCCAGTACGACGCCTGCACCAACTGCAGCAACAACGTCAACGATCGTCCTTACGCATCCTAAAGACCCAGGGACGTCCCGCGGTACGAATGAAGTTAATGTTGAAGATTGGATTGCCGATTATGAACGCATCAGTGATATCAATCGTTCGGACCCAACGCTGCATGATGCTGACGAACGTGCTGTTCTATCTCAAAGGAATGGCAAAAATATGGTTCGAGAACCAAGAGGTGGAGAAGTTGGGACACTTTCAAAGAAAAACTTGGGGCCTTGTTTGGGAAACCCATGGGTCGAAAGGCAGCCGCAACGAAAGAGCTATCCATCCGCGCTAACCATACATATCCTACATTCAAGACGTCTTGGTTCTTTGCCGTAAAGTCGACATTGACATGACGGAGTCGGACAAGGTTGGCCACGTACTGAATGGAATCGCAGACAATGCCTTCGACTTATTACCATAGAGGCTATTACTGTGCCGAAATTGTGCGACCGTTGTCGAAATTATTGAAGAATGCTGGCGTTTTGAGCAGGCCAAAAGCCGGCGTATTGCGAGGACTTTTGCTAAGCTACAGAACACCGCTCCGACGACATCATGCGAAGACGGACAGGTCTCTCGTCTGCAATTGTCGCCGCCGTCGGAACTTACACAAATCGTCCGTCGGCAAACTTAAGCGATTGCTCCTGCTCTTCCCAAAACCGGCCGCGGCCATTTTCAGGTGCCGGCCGTTTCCCCGTGCGGGAAACGGCCGGCGGGAGGAACATGGGAGGAACTCGGCAACTTGGGTTCCGCGGTCTGCACCGTTGCTCATTCTCGGACACCTGACTTTCGCCTAGGTAGCCGCCTCGCCCAAGATCGCCGCCCCAGGAACAACGGTTCTATCCTCGCTCTCGGAATCCGGCTGAATGGCGGACGGCAGATGATCAGCCTATTTGTTTTAACTGCCACGTATCGGTCACGTCGCGCGCCATTGCAATAACCATTGGGTGTCACCGTTCACCCGGGATGACATTGCTAGCCACACCAACAACTACCGCCGTTTTCAGCCCACTCAGCCATACAACAGTGACAGCTATCGCCGCTTCCAGCCTTTTGAGTCGTCGATGCCACCCCTCCGCCGCACAGCCGCTCCCCGTCGCCCCGAGGTCACCAGTCCCATTCGCCGCCAGCGCGTCGTCCGTCGTCTCCTTCGCATTTACGACGACGCGCGACATCGCCGCTCAACCTACGACAGGGAAACTATTCAGCTCTTAGAGGTGACGCTGCATCTTCAACTTCCATCTCAAGTCCTCTCCTATTGCCGACACTACGAAACTTCATCGACGTTGACGTTGATGATGACGGCTTAACTGTTCCCGCACCCGTCGATACTGGGGCACAAATCTGCGTGATGAGTATATTATTTATATTATTTTATTTATTGATCAACTTTGTCGCCGCCTCAAGAAAGTACTTGCCCCCGCCGCTACTGGTATTATTCGCGGCGAGCGCTGATATGGACGAAGTCCTGCGGTCATCGAAATGTGCACAGCTCGTATCAACAGCGCCGGTCACCATATGTCTGTTTTGTTTGCTGTCATCGAGCAATGCCCCAACGACGCCATTCTCGGACTCGATTTACTGTCGGCGCATGCCGCTCTCATTGACTGTGCAACCGGCGTCCTTCAACTTGAGCTTTCTCAACTTGCTGATGTTCCACTTTCACCGTCACACCACTTATGCTCTGTCGATTACGTTCGGTTGTCACCGCAAGCCGCCACGTGTGCTGCCTTGACGACGGCATCAACAGTCCCCGACGGCGACTACGTAATATCTGCACTAGTTGACGTGCTGTTGACCGAAATATTGCTGTGCCGCACACCCTCGTGTCTGTTGACGACAGCCACGTCCAGCTCCTGCTCCTCAACTTCCGCAACTCGACCCAAGCTCTCACGCAAGGCATCTCAGTGGACAACGTGTCAGCGCTTGATACATGCGGCATCGCGGCATTTGACGCTGAAACTTGTTCCTCCTTTCTCGCATCCGGCCCGGCGAGTCCATGGCAGTCCCCGACGAAGTTACCAAGATGATTGCCTCTGACCTTCTGACCTGCCAAGCCGCGGAACTCAACCACCTCCTAGGGACCTACAGGGATATCTTCGACTTCGATGACCGCCCTCTGGGTCAAACGTCCCTCGTAAGTCATCAAATACATACGGGAGAGGCTATCCCTATCAGACGGCGACCATATCGTGTGTCCCATTCCGAACGCCAGGTCATACAACGCGAGGTCGATAAGATGCTTTCCAAAGGCGTCATAGAGGCCTCATCCGCTCCGTTTGCGGAACCTGTCGTCTTGGAAAAAAAAAGGGCTGACAGCTGGAGATTCTGCGTCGACTATCATGCCCTAAATAAAATAACACGCAAAGACGTATATCCGGTGCCACGAATCGATGACGGCCTTGACTGTCTTCACGGTGCGAAATACTTCTCATCCATAGACCTGCTCTCGGGTTACTTGCAAATATCTGTTGACGACTTGGACCGAGAAAAAACTGCCTTTGTCACACTGGATGGCATCTATCAGTTAAAGCTTTTGCACTTTGGACTGTGCAACGCCCCCGCAACCTTCGAACGCATGATGGACTCTCTCCTTCCTCGTTACAAATGGTCCATCTGACTCTGCTACCTAGACGACGTCATTGTGTTTTCCCCAACGTTTTTAAAGTCACCTTACTCGTTTGGCGACCATTCTAGCTATTTTTCGTCGGGCTAAACTCCAAAAAGTGCAATTTCGGCAGGAGGAGGAGGAATAAACTTTATTAGTTGAAATAAGCCGACGGTAAAATCGTCCGAGGTGGGCGGCGTCCCTAGTCCAGGATGTCGTGGGCCTGAGCTGATAGCTTGGCCCTGCTCACCAGGCGATGCTGGTCTTCAGGGCTCGAGCTTGTCAGCTGGGCCTCCCACTGCTCGACGGTTGGTCCGGTGATGGGCGGTGTCGATGGGTTTTGTTGACATTCCCATACCATGTGGTAGAGGGTATTGGGCGTAGAGCAGAAGGCGCATTTGTGAGCATAGCTCGTAGGATACATGGCATGTAGCAGGGTGCCGTGCGGGAATGTGCTGGTCTGTAGTCTTCGGAAGATCCCCGCCTTTTCTCTTGTCAGCTGGGGATGGGGGGAGGATAGATCCTTCTACCCAGTCTCTAGTGGCTCAGGATATCGGCGTATCTTTTCGGGACGCTATATATCTTGTTGGTCTACCGGTGCTCGTGAACCTGGTGGGATAGCCCGGAGAATGTGATCTCGGGCAGCGGCATTAGCCGCTACATTACCCGCCAGGGATTCATGTCCCGGGGCCCAGACAATGTACACTTCTGGAAAATTGTCTCGTTTTTCGAGGATGCTCAGGGCTTGTTTGGAAATGCGGCCCTTTTGGTAATTTCTACATGCTGTTTGTGAGTCGGTGATAATTGTGATTAGATCTTCCTCTCGCTGGCCCGTAGTGGCCGCCAGGGCTATCGCCGTTTCTTCCGCGCAGTCGATGTCTGGAGTGCTTACCGAGGCCGCTGCTACCTCTTGTCCTTGGCCATTGATCACGCTGATAGCGTGGGGCGCTCTGTTCTTGTACTTTGCCGCATCGGTGTATCGGACTTCTCCTTGTTTTGGTCCTTCGTAGGCCTTACGTAGAGCTTTCACTCTCGCCCGCCTCCTTTCTCTGTGGTATTCAGGGTGCATGTTTCTCGGGATGCTGGCCACCATGATCTTCTCCCTCAGGGGTAGAGGAACCCGCTGTTTTGTGGGCTCATATTCGACTGGGTAGCGCAGTCTTATTAGCGTGTCCCTACCCGTGCTGGTGAGCTTGAGTCGCTCTATCTGGCTCGTCTTGTGGGCCTCTACTAGTTCCTCCCAAGTATTGTGGATGCCCAGGCTGAGTAGCTTCTCCGTCGACGTCGTCGGTGGAAGCCCCAGTGCCAGCTTGTAGGTCCTTCGTATTAGGGTGTTCAATTTGTCTCTCTCGCTGTTCTTGAGACCCAGGTACGGGGTGCCGTAATTGACTCTGCTGATTATCAGGGCTTGTATTAATCTGATTGTGTCCTGCTCTTTCAGGCCGTGCTTTTTGTTTGTCACTCTTCGCACCAAGTGCGCGACTTGGGTAACTGTCGCTTGCAGTTTTTTAATGGCGGCGAGACCGGCACCCTCCTTCTGGAAAGTGAGGCCCAGAATACAGAGTGTGTCCACCTTGGGCATGTTGACTCCATTTAGTGTCAACGTTGGGTCAGGTGTCTCCTGCGGAGGCCGCCCTCTTGTCCTCTTTTTGAGGATCAGGAGCTTCGACTTTTCCGGACCGCATAAAAGACCGCAGCGGTTTAGATAATGCTCGGTCCTGTCGATGGCTTCCTGCAGGGCGTCTTGTCATTCGCCCGCCGATCCCGTGCACGTCCACATGGTCAGGTCGTCTGCATACATTGCGTGACGGATACCCCTGATGTTCTCCAAGAGGTTCGGCCATCCCCTCATCGCTATATTGAACAGCAACGGGGATCGAGATCACAGACCCTTGGGGGGTTCCTTTCTGCGGTATTTGGAACTTCTCGGTCCTGAGATTCCCCAGGCCTATGGTCGCCGTTCTACCCGTCAGGAAGTCCCGGATGTAGTTGTATGTCCACCGTCCGCAGTTGGTATGTTGTAGGCTGTTTAGCACTGCTTCGTGTGAGACGTCGTCGCAGGCTCCCTTCACGTCGAGTGCCAGGATGGCACTCTTGTGAAATGTGCTGAGGCCGTCGATGTCTACTTCTTTAAGCTGAAGTAGAATGTCTTGGGTGGAGAGGTTAGGCCGGAAACCGAACATAGTGTTCGGCAGGTCCCCACCTTCTTCCAGGTAGGGCGAGAGACGATTGTGGACCATGTGCTCGAAGAGTTTTCCCGCGCATGACGTGAGAGAGATCGGACGCAGGTTCTGTAGGTTGATGGGCTTGCCGGGTTTCGGGATCATCGTTACGTCCGCGTGCTTCCAGGAATCCGGTATACTGCCGGTCTCCCAGCTTTCATTGATATAGTTTAGTAAACTCTCCGTCGCCCCGTCGTCCAGGTTACGGAGGGTCTTGTTAATTTTATCCCTGCCGGGCATCGTGTTTCTTGTGAGATTTCTTAAGGCTGCCACGATCTCCAACTTGGTGAAAGGTTGGTCTAAATCCGGATTGGGTTCGCCCTCGTACTTCGGGTGAATGACTGACTGCGTCTTCCGTTGTTGCTCGTCTCCGATGTATCTCCCGGTGCTGGCTTCGAGCGCTTCTTCTTCGGTTCCCTGGAAGTTGTGTATAAGTCTTTGTATGTGTTGCCCCGTGACAGTTTTTGATTCCGTCTTCGCCAGAAGGGTCTTTAGAATGGCCCAGCTCTTTCGGTTGCTGAGGGTTCATTGTCTCTGTCTCTGTCTATTGTCTCTGTCTATTGCGTTGATTCTCGTACTTCCCCAGAGCGTATGATGAGCGTTGAAGTCCCCGATGATAATCCATGGAGCAGGAGATGTTGACAGGATGCCTTGGAATCTTTTGCAATCAAATCAACTTGATGGTGATAACCACCCACAACAGTAACAGTAAGTCTTTTCTTCTTTACTGCTAGGCATACGTACTGGTTATCGTCATGAGGCAGTATAGGTTGAAGAATGTAAGTGAGGTCACGGGTGAATAAACAGCATAACCTTGCTGTTTTTACCAACAGTTGGCGATATAAATGATTCATAGTCGGATAGCCTGATCGAGTTCGATAAGTTCGGCTCGCAGACGATGATGATGGGAAACTTGGCGTACACGAATCGTCAGAAATCGGCCATGCGCGATCGGAGTCCCCGGCATTCCACTGGAATATTGCTGCTTTTCGGATCTCCTCCCGAAAAATAGTTGCTGGTGAGCCATGGTTTACTCAACGGCTGCCAGCACCGGACTTAGTGTGTGTCCAGTGCTTGCAGTGCGCTTCCAGGTGACGTTGTGTGCATGTTGTTCAGCAACACACGAATGGCATTCATTAAGGATTGCAGTAGCGATACCACTTGCTGATCTGCATGTCGTACCTCATCCTATGTAGCAGCTTGCTGTACTGGATGCGGCACCTGTTGTTGTTCTTCTATAGGTCGTATACTTGGAAGCGATGGCCATTCATTTGAAGAGAGACGTTTCGGAGTTTTCTGCCGTCCAGCGTCAGCGTTTGCTGCGCTGGGAACTGCAGGTGACGTCGTTACTTGAATAGGTAACGCATTTCTGGAAGCAGTTGCACTCCTACGTGACTAGAAGTCGTAAATTGCAATATGCACCGTAAGGTCATTAGTTAGAAAGACAATTAGTGATTTTTTCTGGATTAGTTGATTATGCATTTCAACTTTTTGTGCAAGTAATGTCCACATCTTCGAGTAGACCAGTCATGGACTAGAATTGTTCTTTCTGCCACAGGCAATTTTTGAAGATTCTTCTTTCTCCTCTTTCAATCCCCCTTCCCACTTCTCCAGTGCAGGGTAGCCTAGCTACCGGACTCAGCGTGGTTAACCTCGCTACCTCTCCCTTATGACTTATTTCTCTCTCTCTTAACGATGTCTGGAAGCGTTCGCCGAAACACCCTGTATATGCATAAGCACGAGCGTGCTGCGTTTTCGCAGATGGCACATGTGCACGTGACGCCTTGAATACGAAAACGTTCACGAGCGTTAAAAACCGCAAGACGTGTTTCCTGACTCATTCTTAGGAAATGCAGCACTTATGCACCGCGTGCCAGTGTCATGCGTGTTTCTCTTTCCGTTGAAAACGCTGGACCGTCTTGAATATTCAGGAGCCACTCTTGCAGCTACCGCGGCGCCTGCTCACGACGCAGAAACACACGATGCCTGAGTGGCGAGCGGCGTCAGCGTAGAAACGTTCAAAAACTAACTGTATTCATCATTTACGTACATCCCCCCCCCCCTATTCTTGCCAGGTTGAGACGTGGCTACGGCAGCATAACGGTGCCTCTACCTTTCAATAGCGAGCAACCGCGGAAAATAGTCGCTGATTTTATTGTGCACAGGCCAACACCGGGTGCTTGTTCTCTTCTGGCGCTAATGTCGCGGGTGAAGCATTTCTCACTTTTCTAATGCTATTAACTCAGGAAACGTTTTGTTACCTCTTTTCAGTAATTAATTGTCCGTGCTTTTCCGTGTAACATCACATTGTGCGGTGTAATTTAGGTGCTCATCTCACACAGGGACGCAGTCGTACATAACTCTATACAGGGTGTCCCAACTATCATGCACCGAGATTTAAAAATATGCAAATGCCACGTAGCTGGACAGAACCAAGGTAATGTTCTTTGCCGTCGCTTGGAGATACTCAGGTTATTTTTTGCATTCCGCCGAATTAACTAAGTATTCTGAATTAATTAATCAACGAATATTATAATTAGATTAAAAGTGTCAATGAGAAGATTGTAGAGCGCCATGAAAAACCCCGGACACAGATTTCTGTTGCTTAATACGTGCTACATAAAAGTGTTTTTCTGAGCGCGAAAGAAGCCCGCGAATACACGTAAAGTGCCTCGAGCGGCCAGACGCGCGGCAATTAACGTACGCCAGAGTATATATACTGCAAAATTGCGTGCGGAAGAGGAGCCACGCACGAAAGGCACAGCATGGCAACTGACGTGAAGCCTGTTCTGGTCTTTTTAGCATATCTGGGCAGGGCCAAAGTAGGAATAATAATAATAATAATAATAATAATAATAATAATAATAATAATAATAATAATAATAATAATAATAATAATAATAATAATAATAATAATAATAATAAACTGACTATTCCGTGTACGGGATCGAGTCTATGCACGAAATGCTATACGTCTGCATCCCCGTCTGCCATATACTTACTATTTATGATTACCGGTGGTTGCTAGACACAGCGGTGTTTAGAGAGCTTCAGGTAGCTCGTATTTTGGTGGCGGCAGACGTCAGGATCCATATGTTTACCGCGAATGAAGGCATCAATTAAATAAAATTGTCCAATCAACTCCACTTCATGGGACAAGTTGTAATCCCAAAACCAGCCAACCTGCATTGCGCAAACAGTAATTACTTGCTAGAGAAATCCTGCGGAGCATCCAGTTTCGAGGAATACTGTATATACAAGATATGCGGCGAAATACATTGGTGTCCCGGTTAACATTTTTCTGCACTGTTTGTCCTCCATGGAGATTTTGTACCGGACGCATTTCTTTGCAGAAACCGTTAAAACTGTGGCGGCGTGTTTCCCCGTTGGAGACGATGGGGGGAGGCGGAAAACGCCGCGTCGCTTCTGCGCTGCCAAGCAAGAAACGATAGCGGTGCAGTAGGTCGCCATCTTGGACCAGCCATGCAGACACGCGTGGTGCTCAGCGCGTGTGTCGTCCAGAGTGCAACATTTTCGGGGTTTTCCCGAGTCGAGGCCCTTGGGCCTTAGTGCAAGCAGCCGGGAGCTATGTTGTGCGTGAATAAATTCCTTTATTTAATCTGTCGCCATATTTGAAGTGTGTCATGGTTCCGAATGCAGCAGAGACGTTTTAGATCGATCATTCGAGGTGGCGTCCGACTACGCTTAGTACGATGCGGGAAATCCGCATGGTTTCGGTGCAGCATAGACGGTAATCCTATGCTGCGCTTTGTATCAACCCGGAAAGTGAAAGAGCGCTGCGAAGATCATTCGGCCACGCGACTATGCTTGTAGCACGCAATCGTAACCGACAAATGAAGCATTTGCTCGCGGGTGCCAACAGAATTCGTGATGCACTCGTCTGCGGGCGCGGACGCTGATGTGTTTGCTTATGCCACGGACGCAGAAACCATCGACGTTGTGTTGGGCGGCGTAGATCAGAAGGACATGGACGAAGGACCTCGAAATGCCCTCGACATCGAAGGTGCGGACCAATCTGTGTTTGCTTCGAAATAAAGTTGAGTCTAGAGGTGGTGCAGAAGGCATTATGATGCACGTCAAGACTTTAGAATACGGACTACTGGCACTTGTAGTGTAGGCGCGGGACGTGAGTGGCACACGCGTCTTCCTTTGTTCCAATATTAAACGTTGTCATATTGCCTTCTTTCAATATATATTTTCACAAGCTTCCACATTGTTGGGTTGACCATTACTACGACTGCTTGAGATCTTCTTTGATTTAAAGAAGGAAAACTCCGCTTCCTGTCCCAATGACTTCGTTAAACGAGGGTTTACTGTATCTAGAAACAGGAACCCCGAAAGCAGATAACGTGGCACTCAGCATCACTAAGTCCCTTCTACCCCTCATATCCCGTTGGGTGGTATGCGTGACATCGACCACTTGATCATCAAGCAGGGCAAACACTTTTGTTTAAGGAGGGTGCAGTAGTTTCCCTCTCAACTCGTGGCTCAATTATTTTTTCACTGTTTCCTTCTTGATTGTTTTATGCCCTGCGGGCTACATTACGAAGTCAGGAAATAAAAGAACAAGTTTCGTTTCTTTTCTTCAGTTGCCCTCAGAAAAAGTACGTCTCTCAGAAGCGTCCACCAAGGGTGCAGCCGGCTCCTGCTCGGCGCACGTAAAGCCCCTTGTAGGAGTGTCGCTGAATTCTCGTGCACGCAGACAACAATAGAGCTGAAGCGAAAGAGAGGGAGGCGCGTGTTCGCGAGAACACGCGTCAGCTCACGGCCTGTCGGCGAGTAGAGAATGGCGCCATTCAGGGCGCCCAGCAGAACGCCACCGCCGCCGCCACCTAGTGTTTCTAAACATGGCTCCGCATGTGTGTAACCCGGAATCGCGGCTCGCAGCTATTGTGCCCCGCTGAGAAGGGATAGGTGCCTGGCCCCACCCCAGAGGCAGGAGATGGTGTTCTGCTCTCCCTCGAGCCGTGAGCGAGCGCCCCCGTACGGACGGCGACTCTGGCGCTCCCGTAATAACAGTCATGATCTTGTCGCTGGCGTCCACACGCTCCCGCGCTGGGCATTCGAATCCGGCGAACAAATCGGGCTGCGCGAAACAAGAAAGCGGTACGTGCATATCGACAGCGTAACAGGTATAACAGACGTGAAATGCGGAAGGTTTAAGAGGCCCTTACTGCTCACGGTTGCACGTGAGACGGGTTTCCGTTTAATACTTCTCTGGCGTGTGGATTTCTGGGAGGTGAGCTCCCCGGCAATCGTTCGGAAGCCATGCTCGTGGCCTTCACAATTTGCTGTTTTTAAGAACAGAGCGAAAACGGGACTAGAGGACAAAAGGGCTCAGCAGAGGCGCTCAATGGCGACTGAAAGTTTATTTAACGAACGGTAAGAGAAACCTACAGGAATGGGTAACGACTGTCATGTGTCGCAACCACCGCTCCTCACATATCACTTCTTTACGCTCATTGCTTTTGGCTAGGCTGCGGAAACCATTCGCTCAGTTGCTCGCATTTCAATCGATGACAAATTGCATCGTGATGAGGGCGCTACTATTGAATTTGTAGGCATTCGCTTATAGAGAGCGCTAAACAACGAAAGATGGCGCTTGCGCCCGCAGCTTGTGCGTCCCACTTACAAGGCAAGTTTCGATAGTTTGATGCAATCGCGCACTTCCTTTTAATTAGTCTGTATTAGAACGTTCATGCGAACAAAAACCCGGTGGAGTCGGTGGGTTCCCTCGTATCTAACAACGGATAGCGTTTTGCGCCAGCCACGGATGTGGCCACGGTCCGAGTATCTTTGACTCGGAAAATGGTTTCGAGTTCACTTTAAAGTTGTCCGGAGAGAGGAGGCATTGGACATATCGTAGCGAGAACAGATACACAACAGGCGCTCAATAGGCCACAGGAGTCGCACGTCGGGCTATGAGTCATTCCAATACGGTAGGAGTGAGCGTTCGTAAACACCACTCCCAGCCATGTGTGTGTGTGCGTGCGTGCGTGTGCGTGTGTGTGTGTTAGAGGCATTGAATTGGAAACGTATGGGTGTCTTGGTGGGCATACCGGGCATGCCTCGTCAGCAAGGTCGCTGCCGACAGCAGCAGTGAGCCGAAAGCCACTGAAAGATGATGTCGTCCCCTATTTCCAGAGCACGATGGTGCAGTTCCGTAATGTCACAGACCGACTGCTAGTATGTTCTGTGACGTAAAGCAGAGTGGAGGCAGTGAAGAGCTGCTTTGTAATCACGAAACATGAACCCTTTTTGTCTCGGCTCATCGTTCACGCAGTTCAAAGCGGCACGGAGGCCTACAAACTGCCATCGTAATGTCGTTACGTGTGACGACATGAATTTAATTATTGTGATGTGCTTCGCTGGAACCACGAAAGGCGGCTGCTGAGCTGGCTGGTAGGTGAGGGCGAACCATATATATATATATATATATATATATATATATATATATATATATATATATATATATATATATATATATATATATATATATATATATATATATATATATATATATATATATATATATATACATTGCTACGTGCGTCTGGATCATATTCTCACTCACGAAGGCAGTTGTTCCTGGTGCTGAAGTGCATCGAGGTAGCCCTAATGACGTGCGCATGCGTACGGCTTGATTTTGTATAACGGCGTTCTTAGCGTCCTGCACTGTTTTCACACCGTTATTAGCGCATCTCGGTTCGCGCATCGACGCGGCGCTTGCAGATGCGGCTTGCAGCTGCGAGTCGCTGACCTTCTCGAACGTGGCGCGTAAGTTTTTATTCACGAGTACGACTCATCTCTTCGCCCCGCCACGTACTTCACGAGCACGCACAGAAGAGGAAGGATAAATAAAAAAAAGGGGGGTGGGTGGGGAGGACAACAAGGCGAAGGCACGGTCGTCCGGCTGGTAGAAGCACGCGGCAGGTGCGTGCATAATACGCCCTCCACGGCCCCCGTGCGTCTCCTCCAGGGTCTCGCGCGAACTCAGGGGCGCACTGACGAGAGTGAAAGAGAAAAGGACGGGCTCCGCGGCAGCCCGGGGTGGCGACCCCGCGGCCGTCAGCCAGCGCGCCCATCAGCGCTGACCCGTGGAGACTCGCCGTGGCGTCGGGCGCCGTCGAAGACGCTTGGAGACAGAGCAGAGCAATGACTGTCTCGTGCCTCGGCCGGGTCAGCTGTAGGAGACTCGCGAGAGAGTAAACGCTGCCACTACGGCGTGCACTTGTGCGTGCGGCAGGGGGGGGGGGGGGGGGGGGGAACGCTCACAAACTCACATCGTCTCGTTCCCAGCAGCTCTTCACAGTGGCGGTATCCCAACGTCGGTGACCCGCCGACGACGAGGCTTTCATTCGCAGAGGTTGCCGGTTGTGCCACGCTTCTCCAGAGCGCACAGCTCGCGCGTCACTTCCACTTGCGAGATCTCAATGAGTGCTCCAATCGCTGACTTCATGGCGGACTCGGTTACCAACGGCCGTACGTGCGCGGGGCCTGTCAAACTAGTGTGACGATGGCGCGGTGACTTCAGAGATGCGGGTCATTTCCAGTGCTTTACGTGATTTATTGTAATCAAGGTCCAACGTCTCAAAATTTATTGCGTTCACTCGTCCTGAGTCAGCCTACAGAGGCAATCTTTTCAATCACCTTTTATAAGAGCGATAGACATCCCTACCCGAGCACGCTTTGGAACCATGCATAAAAAATGAACGAAATGTTAAAGAGCGTACAAAACAGTGCAACGGCTAAGTCATACGTTTGCACTGGTGCATAGTACTTTGGCCTCCCAACTCGTGCCCGACCGAGAGGGCGTGCACCCAATATAACTGCGGCGGGCGAGTCAGTAGACTGCTGGGAAAAGCGATTCCTGGAAACAAAACCTTCATGCAGATAGCCCCGAGCGTAATTTCCCTTTAATAATTGCCCCTACTTATGCCTCCGGCGAGCACGCCACGCACGCCGCCCCCACGCGACCGCGACCGAGTGAGCCGTGCAAGAGAGAGAGAGAGTGAACCCCCTTGGTCTCTGTCCAGCTCTAGAGGGGATAGGCCTCCCCCTGACGCTCAGAGTTCACGGCCGAGCCTGGAGAAAACAAAAGCGTCGGTCGCCGCGGCTATTGTTGCCTCCGCAGGTCCACGGCCGCGGTTTAAATGGCTGCGCGCGGTGGCGCTGCCGGAGAACTGCGCCTGCGTGTGCGGCCGCTGGGCGCCCACGTCTGCGACCGAAGGAACAGCGCGCGTTCCCCGCGCCCTCCTCACCACGCCGTCGCGGCTTTCCTTTTCCGTCAGCCATTCTCGGTCGCCATCCGCAGTTTAAGTGCCGTCATCTTTAACAGCGCCTATGTAAAAGCCACGAGTCTCCTGGCTTAAAGGGACACAAAAGAGGAATAACAAGCTAGACTACGCTGAAGTGAAATATGTTTCTATAGAGTACCGAAATGGACCACTGTTATACCTTGAGTGCAGGCTTGGCATTATTATTATTATTATTATTATTATTATTATTATTATTATTATTTGTTTTGAAACATATCGTGGTTTTGGCACGTAAAACCCCATAATTTATTTTTTTTTCTAAAAATGTAGTACATTTGACAGGAAAGGGAAAGCGAGGAACAGGCTGGCAACTGCCACCAGAAGGTGCACAACGCCTGCCTACTCTTCAGAAAGGAGGGCCCAGAAGCTTAGAAATAGAAGATAGGGAGGAAAGAGGAACGAAAGAGCAAGATGACAAGCTTAGTAAGGCAGCAAATGCGGGAAAAAGCAGCGCTTGTCTCCATCGTTCTTTCGGTCCCTTTGTCAATGCAAGCGCTGTAAGTGAAGTTTGCAATGGAATACCAACTAGCCCGTACCAAAACCCTGCTTCGCAAAATGAAAGACGGGTGGCGGTGCCTCCTTCGGCTTTCCCACTTCAGCTTCCCGTGCCTTCATGGATATTCACAGCGTCTATCCATCAAGAAAGACTACATTGCATTCTAATCGAACCTATAGGACTCAAGCCGCCGCGGTAGTCTAGCAGTTTCGACGTTGCACTGCTAAGCCGGAAAGCGCGGGATCGAATTTCGGAATAAGTAGCCGCATTTCGATGGGGGCGAAATGCAGAAACGCCCGTGTATCGTGCATTGGGTGCACATTAACGAAACCAAGGTGGTGAAAATTAATCTGGAGTCCCTCAGCGCGACGTGCCTTATAATCATATCGCGGTTTTCGCACGTAAAAACCCATAATTTAATTAAAATGTAACTAAACTTATCAAGTTTTTCTTCGCTAAAGCGGGTAAATGCAAGAAGATACATTAGAATTCGTGACGTATAAGTGACGTACACCATCGCTGTGCTCAGCGCTAAATCCAAGAAAGGAAAGTTTGGCCCTTATTTACTCCGCTAGTGACCACCATTTTTCCGTCGAAGAAATGAAGAGAGAGCTTTCAAAAGAGTGCTTTACTAGTTTCACCTGATGAAGTGTTTCTCCTTTATGTCCCCAATAAAAACGCGCGAAAGCATGGAAACGCATGAAAAGAAGTGATGGTCGTGTTACATGTGCACCGTACGTTCTCTAATGATTCAGAGTTTATCTAATTATCTCGGCTCAAAAAAATGTCACATTTTTTTAATGTAATGAAACGAATGAATGGCGTCTGCATCAGTGTTGCGCAAAAGGCCGGAAACCGGAAACGGCTTGTTAGCAAATGTGACGTTAAGCGCACAGCGTCATTATAGTTCCGTGAAGAACGCCTGATGTAGTCTGGCCAGGTTTCGTTGTCACGGGGTGCTGTGTGAACGATGTAATACGGCCGCCTTATAGGGCTCTGAACTACCTGTGACATCTCAAATACATCTTTTAAGTAGCCCGCCCATTTTGTACAGAACGTCATCGTTCGATCATCTTTGTCTAATGTCGCAGCGTATACGTGCCGCGAAGGAGCTGCAAATTCGAAAACAGGGCGGCGATTTAGCGGCAAATGCGAGAGAAATGCGCTAGGCATTACGTCGCACTTCTTTGAGGTCCCGCATCCATGATTTAAACCGCGTTCACCAAATTGCAAAGTGTTGTTCAGGAGCTCACTCGACACACGTCCAGCCTCTTCGATCGGGGAGCGAAATGCAACTGGCGGTGCATAGTCCGCAGCAAACCATCGTCTGTTGCGAGCACGCACGCAGGCTCTTCTAACCTATCCCATCGGCCCTCTCTACCTCTACCCCGTGACCGGCTTCCCACACTTCACACACGTACACGGAGGAAGGAAACTAAGGAGAGGCCCTGACGTCACTCTTTCTGAAGCAAAAGTGAAGCCGGAAGTTGGCGTTGCTCATCGCGATGCTCCGCCTTTTGTGCCACCCTCCTCTCTTGTTTACATCTTTCGCGAAACCACGCCGCGCTGCGCGTGGTTTCGCGCACGCTCGCGCAACATCCGGCAGAGCACGGTGCAGGTAACACAGCGCAACAAGACACGGTGACTAACGCAAACCCGCCCACACAGCGCCTTTGCCACGGCACGAAACCTACCAGAGCAACACGTGTGAGCGCTCAAAATCAGAACAACGCCGCCATTGTGGCCCAAAAGGCGGGGCCATACAACAACAAAAATAAAAAAGCAGCAAAAAAATGAGAACCTACTACGTCATTTCCGCCACACTTTTCTCCTAGCGCGCGGAGGGGGTAGGGCCTCTCCTTAGTTTCCTTCCTCCGTGCACACGTACAAGTTTTTTTCACTTTGACGCTCTGAATGCTATATATATGATGCAGTAAAGAAATTAATACCTCGCTGCTGTCTATAGCACTTTTCAGCTCATTTGCTTAATTGCGTGCACGTGACGCCAGTGGGGCCATGCGTGAGTATGAGAGCTGTTTACTGATTTACCTACGAGCGACGTCACTTTCGTATACTTCTAATTTGATGTAGCGCAGGCGTAACGACATCTACAAGGAAGGCACACAAAAGCACACAGCCCTGTGTGTCGTTTTGTGTGCCTTCTATATATATGTCCGTGCCGTTGTGCCTGCGCTACCACAATTTAGAAGATGATCTACCAACAAGCCCATATATAGACCCTTTTCACGGCGATCCCGTGAGCGCTACCATGTTTGTTTACGTGGTGACGCGTCCATTGCTCGCCTCAGCTGCCTCCATTGCCTTCGCGTTGACAATAGTGTACATGACGCCCGTGCGGCTCAGCAAGCCCGTTTCTGCGGATACGATCGTATACGGTGACTGGGTGGATGCGGTGCGAGCAACGGTGCGAGCAGCGTTTACGGTGCTTAGAAGCGGGGCTAAAAATGTATTCCGAGCTGTCGAAACTTTCCGCTTCTGAATTAAGTCGGGATAAGTGTCTTTTACTCTTCGTTCTTTATTTGCCAATATACTTTGAAGCATCGCTTTGTCATGTTTCCAACTCAGTAACGTTCCTCGGTGCGGTTATTCGAGAGCTTTAGAATAGGGGCCCCAAACGTTTTGGGGCCCCAGAGAAATAGCGTCGAAGCCACTGCGCATACGCGAGACACAAACTGCGTTTGGGTTTTGCGTCGGGCACGCTATTTCACTGATTTAGCAGGAACCCCAATAGTTCCCCCAAAAGATTTGCGTAAACAAACATGGCGGCACCCATCGAAGCAACGTACGGCTCTAACCTATATATAGCACCAAACTGGGTTCGATTCGACGTAACGCGTGAAGTTCGAAAGCTAGGATAAGTGACTGCGCTTATCGCTTTCTCTCAATTAGCGTGCGTTATGAAGATGGATTCATTAGACGCCGCTGATTCCGAATTCGATTGTGTATTTTATGGCTCGTATGCCTAACATGGTTTAGCTTGGCTGGTGAAGGCACGTAAAGTTGGTTACTCAAAACGTTGCTCAACACCACGGCCGTTAGTGCTCAAAACTAAGCGCAACTAATTGTTTGCTGCTTACAGAATAACCTCTAAATTGTAATTAAACGAGAATACGCGAAAGTCATTACTAATAGTCATCATCATTACGAAGTCATCATTACTAATACGGATGAGATTGTTCAAGTGGCTCAGGAGTTCTATAGAGATTTATACAGTACCAGTGGCACCCACGACGATAATGGAAGAGACAATAGTGTAGAGGAATTCGAAATCCCACAAGTAACACCGGTAGAAGTAAAGAAAGCCTTGGAAGATATGCAAAGGTGGAAGGCAGCTCGGGAGGATCAGGTAACAGCAGATTTGTTGGAGGATTGTGGACAGACTGTTCTAGAAAAACTGGCCACCCTGTATACGCAATGCCTCATGACATCGAGCGTACCG
This sequence comes from Dermacentor albipictus, assembly GCF_038994185.2. NCBI lineage: Eukaryota > Metazoa > Arthropoda > Arachnida > Ixodida > Ixodidae > Dermacentor > Dermacentor albipictus. The sequence goes on from NC_091821.1 coordinate 83,225,531, forward strand.
GAATCTTGGAAGAACACTAACATAATCCTAATCCATAAGAAAGGGGATGCCAAAGACTTGAAAAATTATAGACCGATCAGCTTACTGTGCGTTGCCTAAAATTATTTACTAAGGTAATCGCAAATAGAATCAGGAACACCTTACACTTGTGTCAACCAAAGGACCAGGCAGGATTCCGTAAAGGGTCCTCAACAATCGACCATATTCACACTATCAATCAAGTGATAGAGAAATGTGCGGAATATAACCAACCCTTATATATAGCTTTCATAGATTACGAGAAAGCGTTTGATTCTGTCGAAACCTCAGCAGTCATAGAGGCATTACGGAATCAGGGTGTAGACGAGCCGTATGTAAAAATACTGAAAGATATCTATAGCGGCTCCACAGCCACCGTAGTCCTCCACAAAGAAAGCAACAAAATCCCAATAAAGAAAGGCGTCAGGCAGGGAGATACGATCTCTCCAATGCTATTCACAGCGTGTTTACAGGAGGTATTCAGAGACCTGGATTATAGGAAGAATTGGGGCTAAGAGTTAATGGAGAGTACCTTAGTAACTTGCGATTCGCTGATGATATTGCCTTTCTTAGTAACTCAGGGGACCAATTGCAATGCATGCTCACTGACCTGGAGAGGCAAATCAGAAGAGTAGGTCTAAAAATTAATCTGCAGTAAACTAAAGTAATGTTTAACAGTCTCGGAAGAGAAAAGCAGTTTACGATAGGTATAGCGAGGCACTGGAAGTGGTAAAGGAATACATCTACTTAGGGCACGTAGTGCCCGCGGATCCGGATCATGATACTGAAATAATAAGAAGAATAAGAATGGGCTGGGGTGCGTTTGGCAGGCATTCTCAGACCATGAACAGCAGGTTGTCATTATCCCTCAAGAGAAAAGTGTATAATAGCTGTGGCTTACCAGTACTCACCTACGGGGCAGAAACCTGGAGGCTTACGAAAAGGGTTCTACTTAAATTGAGGACGACGCATGCAACGAGCTATGGAAAGAAGAATGATGGGTGTAACGTTAAGGGATAAGAAAAGAGCGGGTTGGGTGAGGGAACAAACGCGAGTTAATGACATCTTAGTTGAAATCAAGAATAAGAAATGGGCATGGGCAGGTCATGTAATGACGAGGGAAGATAACCGATGGTCATTAAGGGTTACGGACTGGATTCCAAGGGAAGGGAAGCGTAGCAGGGGGCAGCAGAAAGTTGGGTGGGCGGATGAGATTAAGAAGTTTGCAGGGACGGCATGGCCACAATTAGTACATGACCGGGGTTGTTGGAGAAGTATGGGAGAGGCTTTTGCCCTGCAGCGGGCGCAACCAGGCTGATGATGATGATGATGACGCGAAAGTCAAAATTACTATTCTTATCATGAAATGGTATATTTTATCAAATTATTTCTAATAGCTTTTCTTTAACGCTGAAGTGGCGCTGTCAGCGCAAGACGCTATCCGCAAACGCAAAGCCCTATTCCAGAAGTCTTCTTTCCTGCGTGCCCCTACGCTAGCACCCGCAAACCTCTTTAGGGCTTCAAACTATGGGGGCCCAGTTCTAAAATTATCTGCTATCTGATTGTTTATTATTGCGGTAGCAATTTTATGTACACTCCAAACGCATTTCTGCCGTCGTCGTGAGGTTCCGTATGAAGTGCAAGGGCGACAGAATCGTCGCCGCGCTCCGTATGCTGTATGTGCGCGTGAAAGCATGAGAGGGTGAGCCGGCAATCGCGTCTCAATCTCGTGCACGCAAGGGAGGAAAGCGGGGAGGAAGCGCGCCGTCTTCCGTAGCGCGCGACGATCCGGTGCAGGGGTAGAGAGGGGGGCGCGTTCTACTCCTGCAGGCGGCTCAGGCCGCTGTACCTTGAAAGGCATCTGCGACGGGTACAGAGTCCGCCGTGCGCAGTGTTTTCGCAGCTTAGTTCGCGTTGATGCGAGAGGCAGCACGAAGGTCCATTCGCTCGCTGCTGCTGCCGCGCTTCCTCACTGCAGGGTTTTGACAGCGAGTTTCCGTGGTCATGCATCTAGTGAAATGTGTTCATGTGTGCGCGTGCGCGCGGGACAACATGCTTGTTAATTTGATTAGTGTGCCTATGTTTACAAGTTTATACGGCAGATAAAACTACTATCCTTACTTCGTATATCTATCCCCTAATTTTCTATTGCAATCGATGCTTAGTTCGCCCTTCGGGTGAAACTGCGATTTTTTTCTGCCTATTATCGCTCGCGCGTGTGCTCAGTTGCGTAGATTTGCTTTTGCCGCGCACAACGCTTGGAATGTGGACGTTTGGTACGTTTGGTACTTTGTAATATCTTTGTATCAAAGACATATTGTCGTTAGTCACTCGTTTACTCCTCTGGACCATCCCGAAACATTCAACTTCGAACATTCAACTTCGAATATTCGTGTGCTGTCGGCATAGTCCGTCACCCATGTTTGGGCGCATTGATTCAAAAATGCGCCCATTCACTTATTCTTGATGCGTGGACTATAGAATGGCGTAATTTGAGTGTAAGCTGCGGTGGATGTGTAGCCTTCAACTTGCGAAAAACTTACTATGCCAGGAAGTGGTGCTATTCCCTTTGTCACTGTGTAACGAGCACTACTCACTCTCGCAGACGTTTCGGAGTTGAAGTCCTTTCTCCGGAGGTTAGCGATACAACGCTGGTGGATGAGTGATTTTGTTATTATCGAGGAAAGCCGTGCGTCGCGAAAGGCCGGCAACAGAAGCAGTCCTTGTGTATAGCAGCGGTCTGTTAGCGACACAGATTCATTTCATTCCTTAATATGTCAGTCACAAATTTCGCAGACAGCTACTGCACGTCTTCCCTCTATTGAACCTTTCCGCGGAGCAGTTTCAGAGAAATGAGATGACACTTTCGGCGGCGCGCCGCGCGTCGCCTCAGCGACAGCGCACTAATACGCAACAATTACCGCTTCCACCTTGCTTCTGTGCGATCAGCTGTGGGAAATGCAACTGAGTTTTCGCTAATGCAGTGTGCTACACTCATGCCGGATTGAATCAGGTGGATTCAAGACGTGTGCAGTATAGTTGGCTGTAGTGACTGGTGTATTAAGAAATGGAATGAATCTGTGTAGTTAGCAGACCGTTGCTACGACTCTCCGTACGTGTTACCGGCACTTCGAGATGTACGGCTTTCTTCGAGGACACAGAAATTTGCTCATCCGCCAGCGTTGTATCGCTAACCTCCAGAGAAAGTGCTTCTGCCCCGGAACGTCGGCAGGAGCGAGTATACCGCTCGTCAAAAAATGACAAAGGGAGTAGCGCCGCTTTTCCTGTCATAGTACGTTTTGCGCGCAGTATCTGCACACATCTACTCCAACTAACACGGAATCTTACGCCCACTATATCGCCAACGTGTCAATAAGTGAATGGGCGCCCACATGAATATATGCGTGCCATATATGCACAATAAATGACGGACTACACCGATAGCGCACGAATATCTGGATCCCTGTTGACGGTCCACACACTACGCGAGTTGCTAGCGATAATACATCTTTGCTAGAATGTATTACAACGAACAGAACGGCTACGTTTCAAGCCTTGCACGCAGCGAGAACAAATCTATCCTCACTGCAGTTAGGTTTGCGAGTTAGGTAATCGCTCGCGCTCATCAGCACACCCGCGAGCGATTAGGCAGAAATAATAAGATAGTTATACCGCACCAAGAAAATTTACTGAGTCAGAAATGCCACAAGCCGCTGCCTCACAATAGTTGCCAAATTAAGAACGAAGGGCAAAACACACTAATCCTGATTCAATTCATGAGCGGAAAGTTTGGATAGCTTGGAATACATATATTTAACCTCGTTTTTAAAACAAGCACCACGTACGCTGTTCGCGCCGTTTGGACATGGCTTAATGAGCCGCCAAAGCGCTTTTCGATATTCTCTGAAGCTGTAGCTAAAGCTTCATGTCGTCCACCCAGCCACCGTCTAGATATCTCGCGAAACAGGTTTTCTAAGCCGCACCTGCGTCGTATACACCAGAACACCGTGAATTCAAAGGGCGCCGCCATATTGATGAGCGCCGGTCGCGCCATCTATCCCAAGCGCCGCGAAGTAGCAGGCCTGGGCTGCCACGCCGAGAGATGCGACCCAGGGCGAAAGCGAAGCTTGGGCTTTTTAGCTGGGCGGAAGGCGTACTTCGCGTTTTTTTCTAACCTGCCATTTTCGCTGTCTGGATTCAATCAAGCTTCAAGACCTCATGCAAGTCCGCAATGGCCACACTGAGTGCTGTGCAGACTGCAGAAGCGAATACATCGGGTAGGTACGCTATTACGTTTGTACAAACCACGCGCTATATGCTAGAACACGTGTGAGCTTTTTGGCACGTAACCTGTGAAGAAATTTACAGCACTGTGTTGGTGCCATATATTATTAAAGCACGCAGAACACTGTCATCTGCACTTTCAGTTTGGTCTTGTTTGTCATGGTCTCTACTCGGTTGGCCGCGTTTGGCAACCAACTGGCGAGGTCGTTTGACTGCCTGGTTAGCAGACGCCTGCCCTTCACCACCTGCACATTGAAAACAAAATAGATGTTATAGTAAGAAGGGCTGTAGTTCTTTCCCATGCCATCACTGTTGCGAAGATATAAAGTCCTCTCAAAATGAAATAGAAAATACACCAGGCCAATTGTATCGTGCAACCACTTAAGAGTACAATATTCAGAACAAAAGCCTACAGCACTCGAACAAGCAGCATATGATGCTAAACCTGCACTCATTGGAAAATAAGGTACTACAGTAGTTATAATGTTCAACTACATGTGCAGTCAAAGCCCGTATAACAGGGCGAGCAGGACAGATGCAGGTGTTGTACAGTTGCACAAACCATGACAGGGCACGTAAAATTACCATCCCTACTTAAAGCTGCATCATCAGGACCCCTTTGGTACAAGACAACAACCGCACCTGCATTCCAAGAAATTAGCCCCACCAACTGCAGCTACCTGGTACCAGACTTGTTTCGATTGTGCGAGGCCATCGGATTGTTGGCATTCCCTTAGAAAAAAAACAGTAAAAAAAAACTAGTGAGAACGATCAAAATTTTGTTACAGTATACAAGAATAATTAAGCACCTTATTTTCCTCGCCATATGAACGGAAATATTTTGCCCTTTGCCCCGCATAACAGCCCGCACGCAGTTTAGAGCTCAGGAGGCTCAAATGAATTCGTTACGAATGACACCTGCAACACCAGCTCGTAAAGGTAGGTGCGCTGCAAGAACACCTTCGGCGACGAGTAGTCGTCGTTTACGTTTTTGTGGACGCATGCTACGTGACGAGCAGACTTCGGTTTACTTTCATTAGCAATAACGCTCACCAGCAAGGCCTACAACTTGTCGTTCACGCTTAATGGTCATTCCGTGCACCAGCGGCAAGTATCGCTAACCGCAAACTCAACTGTTCCGTTTAACCGTCGGGAGCTCTGCCTGAATGAAAACACGAAAAGGCTTGCCTTTTTGTTATAGCCAAGGCGAAGCACCGGCGCGGGATTCTGCCCTGTAGGCTTGTTGCCCAGAAAGTGCTCGGAGCGAACCTGCGTGTTACACATATTACGTTTGTAGGGCGCAAAGTTGAACGTGGCACCAAAATATACACAGATCGAATACTCACTCGTGCATTTTCACTGGGTTGGTAGTTCTTCCTATTCACTGCAGCTATCCACCGGTGGCGCAGCTTCGCATTCTTCGCTGCGGATGGAAATCGGTGCAGGCTGAAAACACCCCACCAGCACGATTCCCTACGTGTGTTGTGCTCTTCGCAAACAGCGCTAAGCAACCTGCTCCTTTTCCGCTGGTTGTTTTGGCATCCAAACACGACGCAATGATGCCCAGATGACTTCTTGTACTTTGGATCCGTGTGAACGGGCACATTTCCGCACTTTGGAGCCCTAGAGCTGGCGCTTGCCATGTCTACTGGTCGCCGGCGAACACACTTTGGCAGCCCAGTACAAAACGGCGCCGGTCGACCGGGCAACCCGGGTGCGAGAGTATGCGTTCGGTTAGTCTGGGTGCGAGACTAGCGTGTTCTGGTCTATACACACCCATCGTAAACGCGGAGGCAACGGAGGCAGTTGAGGCAAGCAATTGGACGCGTCACCACGTGATCAAACATAGCAGCGCCCGCGGGATTGCCGCGAAAAGGATCAATACCGTTCTAAATTTTGCATCATGAACGGACCATATAGTGCGTTAGCGATCACCCAGTTTCACTTCCGACAGCTGATCGCACAGTAGCAGAACAGAACCGAGAATGTAGTAATGGTAATGGTACTAATGGTAATGTTTTCGCGTTCGTGCGCTTTCACTTGAGGCAACGTGCGAAGCGCTGACGAAAGCGCCATCTCGTTTCCCTAGAGCAAACTACTCCGCCAAAAAGTGTTTTAGCCACTGCAGGTTTACTGTCGCGTGCGCGCTGTGCTGTTTCAGCGTTGACGCGGTGACACGGCGGTGCTGGGCGCGGCTTGTCGTCGTACGGATATTTACACCGATGACGACAAGACGCCAATGATCAGCCGGCTCGTCGACAGAGTGTCGCTCAAAGATCAACTCGTTATCACAGCGCGACGGACGACCGCGAGTCTTCCCAGGTCTTCGTGCCCACGACGCCGACGGGACCAGTGCAGTCTGCCGATCGACCGTCCTTCCTGCGGAGTCCAGGTGATCGGCCGATGAGCGAAAACATGTGTACTGCAGCAACGTCTGTGTTAGCGCTTAAAGCGAATCCTACAAGCTTCCGAAATTCGTACATTACTATAAATACTCGCCGGCCGTCCAAATCAAGTTTGAGTCAGTGTTAACTGTTCACTGAAGATTACGCCTAGCACACAGGCTCGTGTTCACTGCCAGCATGTCTGAGGTGCAGGTTATCAAGTAATTAAGACGAAAAAGAGTGTTTAAGAGTTGTGTTTAGACAATGATCATTGAACATGAAGCGCTCGTGTCGTATAGGGTCGCCTCTATACAGGGCTCAGGCAGCGCATATACGATGTGCTATCAAATGTCGGCATGCCGCTGTTATTGCCAGTCGCGTTCATCGATGCTTCTCTCGCTGAAACCTGACACAGATCAGCAGGTTTGAAAGCATTGTCATGTTGTCTACTATGGAATTGCCGAGATGCACTGCTCGCGTAGCGTGTCAAACTGCCAACAAATGGTCGCGTTTTCGATACAACTGCGAAACTACTGCCTTGCTTGAGTGTGCGCGCTGTTGGCATCAGGTATTCGGGAGATAACTGCCCGCTCACTAAATTAGCGCTGATGTCCGCACAGTATTCATTAGCACTACTTTATCGAGCATACAAAGTGCATGCATCATGAAGAGTACAAACAACGAGATTTGCCCACAAATATCGGTAGTTACGTTATGCGCCTAACGGCTTGTCGTTCGCTGCTATATATGTGTAGAGTCGAATTAAGGTGCCCGCCCCTCACATACCGGCACGGCTCCGAGTGAAGTGACCTTGCTTACAGACCCTTTTCATGCTTACACACCGAGTACCTCCACAACTTTTAATTGAGCCCTCAAGAGCGACGCAAGTTACAATAGCTTATAAACTTACAGAACCCTCCAGATGGCACCAGTTTTATTGGGGATTTCGAGTGTTTTAGCATGCATTTTATTGTTAAGAACAACAAAATAAAAAGCCCACACATGAGTTCGACGCATGGCGCACGTTCTTTATATCTGAAAACATCAAGAATATGTGCCTACGGTATACTATGTGGCAAAGTAGATCTTTTTTTCATGGCTAACTGGACTCTCGAAAATGGCTGACCGGAAGTTCTCTGGGGTCATGAACGCACTGTTGCCACATCGTAGATGAAAAAGGTCTATATATGTCTAAATTACGGTATTCTGCTACATCTAAACATAATCTAGACATTGTTTCACACCAAAAGGGTGCAGTTTCCATGTGTGACAAGCGAACGATGAGCGGTGGCATGTGCGTTGCGTGGAAACAAATGCACCGTTCTGGGTCTGTCATCGGTGCTTTCCCGATGAAATTACATGTGTGCTCCTTAAAAGAGTACAAAAACGCAGAAGGCTGCTCTCTAGGACTTTCATAACAAATATGCAAAAGTTAATTTTTGAGAAATCATAGAACAGATGAAAAATGGCGAGCAGCATACTTCGGAATCAGTGGCTGCAGGTTCCGCGGACGCCGCGTTTCCGCAACATAAGCGCAAGTTTTTGTGGAAAGACCTACTTAAAAAAAAATTGAATTCACTGCCTTGTTATAATGTTTGATTCATGCATGTAGTTACTGATTTAACAGTCCCTTCAGGAAGTGCTGAATTAATTTTTCTTCCGCTATAGAATGGTGTATCTTCACTGTCACCTGGCAAAGATGTCCAGAGCCTCAGTATATCAACGATGCATCCCGTGGGTTCCGCCTTGCTGCCGGGTATTTTCTTGCAAAGCGGCACACCAAATTTAGCTTCAGTTCAACTACCGTCTGGTCAATTACCGCTCATCACGGATGTTTCTTTCAAAGCGAAGCTTTATTTGCTTACCTTCCCGGGTTTAGCATGGCTGCTGCAGCTGATGGGTCGGGTGGTCGCTATCTCAGCGGATATATTTGTGGATATATACCTTACCCGCCGTGGTTGCTTAGTGGCTATGGTGTTGGGCTGCTAAGCACGAGGTCGCGGGATCGAATCGCGGCCACGGCGGCCGCATTTCGATGGGGGCGAAATACAGAAACACCTGTGTACTTAGATTTAGGTGCACGTTAAAGAACCCCAGGTGGTCAAAATTTCCGGAGTCGCCCACTACGGCGTGCCTCATAATCAGGAAGTGGTTTTGGCACGTAAAACCCCATAATTTAATTTTTTTGTGGATATATACCGGGAGCAATTACTGAGAGCTTACCACTGTTGTTGAAAAGAAAAGTGCACAATCACTGCATTCTACCGGTGCTAACATATGGGTTAATTAGCAAACGGAGTGCGAGGGCTAATCGACTATCTGATGTCCGCCGTGCTGAGAACGAATGGCGAAAAAGACATCGTCACATCGGTTAAATCTTCTTAAAAAAAAAAAAACTCTGTTCCGATTAAAACATATCACTCGGTATATGAAGGCTGTATGTGCACCGCATGCTAGCTATAGCAAACTGGCTTAATATGGCCCTGTATGCTGACCGATAAACCAGACAATGAGCGCACCTCTGTACTGCGCAATAAAAAATAAATCCCTACATAAAATCTGTATATATAATGTCGGCATATAGGGGTAGGTATTTTAAAACCACACTGATCTCTCAATCAAACAGCATATTATATTCAATGGCTTCTTTTATTTTTTATTTAGTTTTTTTATTCAACATCGGGTATGTGCCACCGCATGTGACCACTCTTGGCCTATTCTACAAAATTGCCATGTGCCACTACTACGCAAGAGGTAGAGAATCCTGTGCGTGTGTGCGTGCGCATGCGTGCGTGCGTTTACATAGCACGATTACATTCAAATCGTTCTATTGCAGTGTCCCAACTCAAATCGCTTCACGTGGATTGCCGCCTCTCAAGTGCATAACACAAGGGACTTGCAGCAGCGCTCTATAGATCCCGGTCTGCGCAATGCCAACCGTCTGCGTTCCCAGGATGTTTCCACTCATCTGCCGCCTCTCCATGGCTCTCGACTTCACCAAGAGCAAAATGATTGTGGTTAATCTTCTCAAATATAACAAGCACACTTTATCGCTGCAGCCCTCGCGTTTGTGTGCGTCATTCTTGCGGGGGATGGGGGGGATTCACAGTACAATGCCACCCCCATATGATGAATGTATTAAGGGGTGCTATGTCGTTCCGTTATCTAGTCGCTAAGATTAACCGGAAATTTAAACTGTTTAGCCCGTAAATCTCCCGTTAGCTTTGTTTGTAATCCCCCTTCTCCAGTGCAGGGTAGCAAACCGGGAATTTTCATCTGGTCAACCGCCCTGCGTTTCCTCTCTGTCTCTTGTATGTAATCATGGTCGAGACTAGCGGGACACCATGCTACCATTTATATCTAAGGTACGGCGCAGCTTACGAAACCGCGCGATCCACCACAGCCACAATTTGGGTTCATGTTTAAATGGTCTCGGACTGCCGAGTGGCCTTGTGCCCTGATCGGTGGCGCACAATTTGTGGCTCTCCTCCACAGGAGAGGCCTGTAACAGGAGATGCTCCGTCTTGTTTCCAGGAGTTGCAAACGGGACACGACTGCGGGGACGCTCGTCAGCGCTGCGCGACCAAGGAAGTCTTTCCGCCGTGATCTCAGTTGTAGATGTCTGTCGTGCCGTCATGTGACCGATCGTCGCGGGAACTCTAGAGGCTCCTGTTCTTTCAGAATCAGCGCAGGCTGTGAGAGAGGAGGTGAAGTAGAACTCATTTGTGAGAGCCCCAAAGGAGGCTTCGCGGGTACGCCTGGATCGACCGCACGGACCGTCACGCGACTTTTCATCCGCGACGGGCGACCATACTGCGACGTGTTGTTGTATCAGTTAGTTGCCTTTTCTCTTTGATCCCGCTCGTCCGCGGACTGCAGCAGATCAGATCGTGATGGCTTCCCAACTGCATCGGCTCGTTGCAAGACGTATTTGCTCGCGAGAAAGTCATCACGGGCACCGATAGCTGCCCACCCAGTGACAACTATAGTGTGTGATGCGTGTGGGAGCCGGGCAGCCATGCACAGCAAAGTGCTTAGATCCCGTTGTGCACGGACTGGTGATTGACAAAAATTGGCACGCTATATGCCGCAATATACTTACCGTTTACCGGTGGCGAATACGTACCGACCATTAAGCGTAATTACGGGAGGTTGGGTTTTTGTTCTTTCTTTTTTTTTCTTCCCCTCTCTCTCTTTCCATCGAGCGTGACTGACAGACCACATTACACTTTATTGTTACTTCTTGAGCCTGCTCTCAATTGCGAATGTTCCCATGTCGGCTTTCAGCGACAGGAGTTGCTCTTCAAAAAGAAAGAAAAAAAAAACGAACCTGCGGACACCCATTCCTTCGACTCCGCCCCCTCAACATCACTCAATATTACTCAACATCGTAGTTGCATATGAACCTGTTGGATCTCTTATACGTAACGCCGTTTGCTACCCAACAGCTTTATTTTTTCTTCCTCCTCAAACCTCGAATATTCTTATCATTAGGCACTAAAAAGAAAAATAAGCTGAGTTCTATTAGTCAATTCGTATTATATAGCATATAGTAGTGTACCACTAAATATTCCTTCCTGATCACGGCTGTACTAGTATTCGATCAAGTGATAATTATCCTATCCAAGAAATCGTTCAATGACGCCAGACATAGCAGTACAATCTTTCCGATGGCACGCTCGGCAGCAATCACTGGCTCCTGTAAACATGATCCAATGGCTGCTACAGGCCGCTCCCGTGGTTGTCCGCTCCAGCGCACACATCTCGGCGAGAGAACCGCCACTCCGTTTTGAAAAACAATTAGTGGCTGTTCACATAGTCATTCGCACCTGCACCTGGTAGTCGCTGACATGAAGAGACAGTACGAAAAGAGGACGCATCTATATGTACTCGCCCCTTCGACATCGCCGTAAATGGCGCCTCCGCGAGGTGCCCTCGTGAACGCGTCAGTCAAGTCGCCCTCGCAAAAAACCATGGATGCGAACGCCTTTCCCACGGCTAGGGCCGCTCTGCTCTTGAAGACGAGACGCCAGGCAAAAGGAATGCGCAAGGGCCGGTACGTCGCCAATTGTTTGGCTGATCTGCGCTGGCACGCTCGTGTTGCAGCAGAAGCACGGCCGCCGATTCTCCCGCCGCGCCGGCGCTACGGCGTCTGGACCTCACACTCCGCTGTCGTACGCTCGCTTTCCAGACTGCCCATCCTGTTTACGCCAGCACTGGCAATATTTGTGACAGCGAGAACGGAAACAACGAAAGGCTCGTTGTCCTGACGAAGCGTTGTGCTTAACATTCTTCGCCCACTACACTATCGCCTGCTGTGTTCTGGGAAATACATGCACAGACGCGCCATTCTCGAAGTCTACGTATCGCACGGAACCACACTGTCAGGCTTCGAAGCTGCGCAATAGTACATTGCGCGTGGTTAGCTCGTCCTGCTCCAAACTGCTTACTGCCGCCCGGGCTCGAGTTCGATCCCAGTGGGCCAAGTTTCGCATTTCTTGGAGACATAAAAAGGTGGCCTGACAATAGCGGCACGATAATGTTGACAGCCAGACGACTACGCGGACACAGTACATCCAGCTTCGTGCATTATGGCTAGGCGCACTGCTTTCTAGCATAACCGAGGACAAACCATTTAGAAACCCAGTGACAAAGACAAGGCGACGCGCGAACTTGCAAGTGCTTTAATTTTTGTAAGAGCATTTGCCTTAATACCTAGAATTCGAGGAAAGAAGGATGAAAATTTCAGAGATGGTAACACGCACGCATATTAAAACGTAAGTGATAGGGATTATAACTTCCAACAGTTGTGTGGGCACCCCTCGTACCCTCACATGTGTTAACGTTTTATTTTTCTTCTTCTTTTTTTTTTCAACATGCGCGGTGTTCAAGAGTTACGGATAGCTACGTCTGGCTTGCTTACGTATCTGTCAGTACGGTGCGTTTCCAACGCCTCCTTTTTTTATATACCTTTCCGTCTGATACCGTAGAGAAAAAAACCGTGTTCAACAGCAGGCTCTTGGAGGTCAGGCACAAGAACATATGTCCGTTGAATGCAGCATTTGAATGCTGTTTATAGCATCCCACTGTCATGTGGCGGCAAGTACATGGACCAAATAGCAAGATGCATTAACGAGAATCTCTGGGAGCATAATTACTCATGAAAGCAGATCACACACAGCAAACAGCTCATTATGTTTTCGTCACTAACGTAATGTACGACACTGTAACGTGCTTCATCCCTTTACTTAACGATTCAAACGGCCAACATGAGCCATGCATTATTACGTAACCAATGTAATCGTCTACATACATGCAACTGTAGATAGTCGTATTATTATCATTATCACTGTACTATTATCACTATTACGATCACAGAAATTGCGGGGACTGTCAGGTTTGCCCATTTGCAAGCTGCAGCCGAGTTGCAAATAACTTGCAAATAACACTGGAGGACAGAAATAGGACTTATCTACTGTTTTTCCAGCCACTTTCTTTGTTATCTTTAAAAGTTCCCGGGAAAATTTTTCGTCGCTCGTTTCGATATTTCCTGGTCGTATCATGTAAGTATTCGAATGAGAATCAATTCGAAAAATAAAATAGTTTGAACAGCGTTACCTTGTAGCTATATTTCATGCAGGTATTCATACAGGAGGTATACAGAGACCTGGATTGGGAAGAATTGCGGATAAGAGTTAATGGAGAATACCTTAGTAACTTGCGATTCGCTGATGATATTGCCTTTCTTAATAACTCAGAGGACCAATTGCATTGCATGCTCACTGACCTAGAGAGGCAAAGCAGAAGAGTAGGTCTAAAAATTAATCTGCAGTAAACTAAAGTAATGTTTAACAGTATAGGAAGAGAACAGCAGTTTACGATAGGTAGCGAGGCACTGGAAGTGGTAAGGGAATACATCTACTTAGGGCAGGTAGTGACCGCGGATCCGGATCATGAGACTGAAATAATCAGAAGAATAAGAATGGGCTGGGGTGCGTTTGGCAGGCATTCTCAGACCTTGAACAGCAGGTTGTCATTATCCTTCAAGAGAAAAGTGTATAATAGCTGGGTCTTATCAGTACTCACGTACGGGGCAGAAACCTGGAGGCTTACGAAAAGGGTTCTACTTAAATTGAGGACGACGCGACGAGCTATGGAAAAAAGAATGATGGTTAGGCAGAAATAATAAGATAGTTATACCGCACCAAGAAAATTTACTGAGTCAGAAATGTCACAAGCCGCTGCCTCACAATAGTTGCCAAATTAAGAACGAAGGGCAAAACACACTAATCCTGATTCAATTCACGAGCGGAAAGTTTGGATAGCTTGGAATACATATATTTAACCTCGTTTTTAAAACAAGCACCACGTACGCTGTTCGCGCCGTTTGGACGTGGCTTAATGAGCCTCCAAAGCGCTTTTCAATATTCTCTGAAGCTGTAGCTAAAGCTTCATGTCGTCCACCCAGCCACCGTCTAGATATCTCGCAAAACAGGTTTTCTAAGCCGCACCTGTGTCGTATACACGCCCATCGTAAACGCGGAGGCAACGGAGGCAGTTGAGGCAAGCAATGGACGCGTCACCACGTGATCAAACATAGCAGCGCCCACGGGATTGCCGCGAAAAGGATCAATACCGTTCTAAATTTTGCATCATGAACGGACCATATAGTGCGTTATCGATTACCCAGTTTCACTTCCGACAGCTGATCGCACAGTAGCAGGACAGAATCGAGAATGGTAGCAATGGTAATGGTACAAATGGTAATGTTTTCGCGTTCGTGCGCTTTCACTTGAGGCAACGTGCGACGCGCCGCCGAAAGCGCCATCTCGTTTCCCTAGAGCAAACTACTCCGCCAAAAAGTGTTTTAGCCACTGCAGGTTTAATGTCGCGTGCGCGCTGTGCTGTTTCAGCGTTGACGCGGTGACACGGCGGTGCTAGGCGCGGCTTGTCGTCGTACGGATATTTACACCGATGACGACAAGACGCCAATGATCAGCCGGCTCGTCGACAGAGTGTCGCTGAAAGATCAACTCGTTATCGGCCACTGCGCGACCGACGACCGCGAGTTTTCCCAGGTCTTCGTGCCCACGACGCCGACGGGACCACTGCAGTCTGCCGATCGACCGTCCTTCCTGCGGAGTCCAGGTGATCGGCCGATGAGCGAAAACATGTGTACTGCAGCAACGTCTGCGTTTGCGCTTAAAGCGAATCCTACAAGCTTCCGAAATTCGTACATTACTATAAATACTCGCCGGCCGTCCAAATCAAGTTTGAGTCAGTGTTCACTGTTCACTGAAGATTACGCCTAGCACACAGGCTCGTGTTCACTGCTAGCATGTCTGAGGTGCAGGTTATCAAGTAATTAAGACGAAAAAGAGTGTTTAAGAGTTGTGTTTAGACAATGATCATTGAACATGAAGCGCTCGTGTCGTATAGGGTCGCCTCTATACAGGGCTCAGGCAGCGCATATATACGATGTGCTATCAAATGTCGGCATGCCGCTGTTATTGCCAGTCGCGTTCATCGATGCTTCTCTCGCTGAAACGTGACACAGATCAGCAGGTTTGAAAGCATTGTCATGTTGTCTACTATGGAATTACCGAGATGCACTGCTCGCGTAGCGTGTCAAACTGCCAACAAATGGTCGCGTTTTCGATACAACTGCGAAACTACTGCCTTGCTTGAGTGTGCGCGCTGTTGGCATCAGGTATTCGGGAGATAACTGCCCGGTCACTAAATTAGCGCTGATGTCCGCACAGTATTCATTACCACTACTTTATCGAGCATACAAAGTGCATGCATCATGAAGAGTACAAACAGCGAGATTTGCCCACAAATATCGGTAGTTACATTATGCGCCTAACGGCTTGTCGTTCGCTGCTATATATGTGTAGAGTCGAATTAAGGTGCCCGCCCCTCACATACTGGCACGGCTCCGAGTGAAGTGACCTTGCTTACAGACCCTTTTCATGCTTACACACCGAGTACCTCCACAACTTTTAATTGAGCCCTCAAGAGCGACGCAAGTTACAATAGCTTATAAACTTACAGAACCCTCCAGATGGCACCAGTTTTATTGGGGATTTCGTGTGTTTTAGCATGCATTTTATTGTTAAGAACAACAAAATAAAAAGCCCACACATGAGTTCGACGCATGGCGCACGTTCTTTATATCTCAAAACATCAAGAATATGTGCCTACGGTATACTATGTGGCAAAGTAGATCTTTTTTTCATGGCTAACTGGACTCTCGAAAATGGCTGACCGGAAGTTCTCTGGGGTCATGAACGCACTGTTGCCACATCGTAGATGAAAAAGGTCTATATATGTCTAAATTACGGTATTCTGCTACATCTAAACATAATCTAGACATTGTTTCACACCAAAAGGGTGCAGTTTCCATGTGTGACAAGCGAACGATGAGCGGTGGCATGTGCGTTGCGTGTAAACAAATGCACCGTTCTGGGTCTGTCATCGGTGCTTTCCCGATGAAATTACATGTGTGCTCCTTAAAAGAGTACAAAAACGCAGAAGGCGGCTCTCTAGGACTATCATAACAAATATGCAAAAGTTAATTTTTGAGAAATCATAGAACAGATGAAAAATGGCGAGCAGCATACTTCGGAATCAGTGGCTGCAGGTTCCGCGGACGCCGCGTTTCCGCAACATAAGCGCAAGTTTTTGTGGAAAGACCTACTTAAAAAAAAATTGAATTCACTGCCTTGTTATAATGTTTGATTCATGCATGTAGTTACTGATTTAACAGTCCCTTCGGGAAGTGCTGAATTAATTTTTCTTCCGCTATAGAATGGTGTATCTTCACTGTCACCTGGCAAAGATGTCCAGAGCCTCAGTATATCAACGATGCATCCCGTGGGTTCCGCCTTGCTGCCGGGTATTTTCTTGCAAAGCGGCACACCAAATTTAGCTTCAGTTCAACTACCGTCTGGTCAATTACCGCTCATCACGGATGTTTCTTTCAAAGCGAAGCTTTATTTGCTTACCTTCCCGGGTTTAGCATGGCTGCTGCAGCTGATGGGTCGGGTGGTCGCTATCTCAGCGGATATATTTGTGGATATATACCTTACCCGCCGTGGTTGCTTAGTGGCTATGGTGTTTGGCTGCTAAGCACGAGGTCGCGGGATCGAATCGCGGCCACGGCGGCCGCATTTCGATGGGGGCGAAATACAGAAACACCCGTGTACTTAGATTTAGGTGCACGTTAAAGAACCCCAGGTGGTCAAAATTTCCGGAGTCCCCCACTACGGCGTGCCTCATAATCAGGAAGTGGTTTTGGCACGTAAAACCCCATAATTTAATTTTTTTGTGGATATATACCGGGAGCAATTACTGAGAGCTTACCACTGTTGTTGAAAAGAAAAGTGCACAATCACTGCATTCTACCGGTGCTAACATATGGGTTAATTAGCAAACGGAGTGCGAGGGCTAATCGACTATCTGATGTCCGCCGTGCTGAGAACGAATAGCGAAAAAGACATCGTCACATCGGTTAAATCTTCTTAAAAAAAAAAAAAACTCTGTTCCGATTAAAACATATCACTCGGTATATGAAGGCTGTATGTGCACCGCATGCTAGCTATAGCAAACTGGCTTAATATGGCCCTGTATGCTGACCGATAAACCAGACAATGAGCGCACCTCTGTACTGCGCAATAAAAAATAAATCCCTACATAAAATCTGTATATATCATGTCGGCATATAGGGGTAGGTATTTTAAAACCACAGTGATCTCTCAATCAAACAGCATATTATATTCAATGGCTTCTTTTATTTTTTATTTAGTTTTTTTATTCAACATCGGGTATGTGCCACCGCATGTGACCACTCTTGGCCTATTCTACAAAATTGCCATGTGCCACTACTACGCAAGAGGTAGAGAATCCTGTGCGTGTGTGCGTGCGCATGCGTGCGTGCGTTTACATAGCACGATTACATTCAAATCGTTCTATTGCAGTGTCCCAACTCAAATCGCTTCACGTGGATTGCCGCCTCTCAAGTGCATAACACAAGGGACTTGCAGCAGCGCTCTATAGATCCCGGTCTGCGCAATGCCAACCGTCTGCGTTCCCAGGATGTTTCCACTCATCTGCGGCCTCTCCATGGCTCTCGACTTCACCAAGAGCAAAATGATTGTGGTTAATCTTCTCAAATATAACAAGCACACTTTATCGCTGCAGCCCTCGCGTTTGTGTGCGTCATTCTTGCGGGGGATGGGGGGGATTCACAGTACAATGCCACCCCCATATGATGAATGTATTAAGGGGTGCTATGTCGTTCCGTTATCTAGTCGCTAAAATTAACCGGAAATTTAAACTGTTTAGCCCGTAAATCTCCCGTTAGCTTTGTTTGTAATCCCCCTCCTCCAGTGCAGGGTAGCAAACCGGGAATTTTCATCTGCTCAACCGCCCTGCGTTTCCTCTCTGTCTCTTGTATGTAATCATGGTCGAGACTAGCGCGACACCATGCTACCATTTATATCTAAGGTACGGCGCAGCTTACGGAACCGCGCGATCCACCACAGCCACAATTTGAGTTCATGTTTCAATGGTCTCGGACTGCCGAGTGGCCTTGTGCCCTGATCGGTGGCGCATAATATGTGGATGTTCTCCACAGGAGAGGCCTGCAACAGGAGATGCTCCGTCTTGTTTCCAGGAGTTGCAAACGGGACACGACTGCGGGGACGCTCGTCAGCGCTGCGCGACCAAGGAAGTCTTTCCGCCGTGATCTCAGTTGTAAATGTATGTCGTCCATCATGTGACCGATCGTCGCGGGAACTCTAGAGGCTCCTGTTCTTTCAGAATCAGCGCAGGCTGTGAGGGAGGAGGTGAAGTAGAACTCATTTGTGAGAGCCCCAAAGGAGGCTTCGCGGGTACGCCTGGATCGACCGCACGGACCGTCACGCGACTTTTCATCCGCGACGGGCGACCATACTGCGACGTGTTGTTGTATCAGTTAGTTGCCTTTTCTCTTTGATCCCGCTCGTCCGCGGACTGCAGCAGATCAGATCGTGATGGCTTCCCAACTGCATCGGCTCGTTGCAAGACGTATTTGCTCGCGAGAAAGTCATCACGGGCACCGATAGCTGCCCACCCAGTGACAACTATAGTGTGTGATGCGTGTGGGAGCCGGGCAGCCATGCACAGCAAAGTGCTTAGATCCCGTTGTGCACGGACTGGTGATTGACAAAAATTGGCACGCTATATGCCGCAATATACTTACCGTTTACCGGTGGTGAATACGTACCGACCATTAAGCGTAATTACGGGAGGTTGGGTTTTTGTTCTTTCTTTTTTTCTTCTTCCTCTCTCTCTCTTTCCATCGAGCGTGACTGACAGACCACATTACACTTCATTGTTCGTTCTTGAGGCTGCTCTCAATTGCGAATGTTCCCATGTCGGCTTTCAGCGACAGGATTTGCTCTTCAAAAATAAAGAAGAAGAAAGAAAAAAAAACCTCCGGACATCCATACCTCCGACTCCGCCACCTCAACATCACTCAATATCACTCAACATCGTAGTTGCATATGAACCTGTTGGATCTCTTATACGTAACGCCGTTTGCTACCCAACAGCTTTATTTTTCTTCCTCCTCAAACCTCGAATATTCTTATCATTAGGCACTAAAAAGAAAAATAAGCTGAGTTCTATTAGTCAATTCGTATTATATAGCATATAGTAGTGTACCACTAAATATTCCTTCCTGATCACGGCTGTACTAGTATTCGATCAAGTGATAATTATCCTATCCAAGAAATCGTTCAATGACGCCAGACATAGCAGTACAATCTTTCCGATGGCACGCTCGGCAGCAATCATTGGCTCCTGTAAACATGATCCAATGGCTGCTACAGGCCGCTCCCGTGGTTGTCCGCTCCAGCGCACACATCTCGGCGAGAGAACCGCCACTCCGTTTTGAAAAACAATTAGTGGCTGTTCACATAGTCATTCGCACCTGCACCTGGTAGTCGCTGACATGAAGAGACAGTACGAAAAGAGGACGCATCTATATGTACTCGCCCCTTCGACATCGCCGTAAATGGCGCCTCCGCGAGGTGCCCTCGTGAACGCGTCAGTCAAGTCGTCCTCGCAAAAAACCATGGATGCGAACGCCTTTCCCACGGCTAGGGCCGCTCTGCTCTTGAAGACGAGACGCCAGGCAAAAGGAATGCGCAAGGGCCGGTGCGTCGCCAATTGTTTGGCTGATCTGCGCTGGCACGCTCGTGTTGCAGCAGAAGCACGGCCGCCGATTCTCCCGCCGCGCCGGCGCTACGGCGTCTGGACCTCACACTCCGCTGTCGTACGCTCGCTTTCCAGACTGCCCATCCTGTTTACGCCAGCTCTGGCAATATTTGTGACAGCGAGAACAGAAACAACGAAAGGCTCGTTGTCCTGACGAAGCGTTGTGCTTAACATTCTTCGCCCACTACACTATCGCCTGCTGTGTTCTGGGAAATACATGCACAGACGCGCCATTCTCGAAGTCTACGTATCGCACGGAACCACACTGTCAGGCTTCGAAGCTGCGCAATAGTACATTGCGCGTGGTTAGCTCGTCCTGCTCCAAACTGCTTACTGCCGCCCGGGCTCGAGTTCGATCCCCAGTGGGCCAAGTTTCGCATTTCTTGGAGACATGAAAAGGTGGCCTGACGATAGCGGCGCGATAATGATGACAGCCAGACGACTACGCGGACACAGTACATCCAGCTTCGTGCATTATGGCTAGGCGCACTGCTTTGTAGCATAACCGAGGACAAACCATTTAGAAACCCAGTGACAAAGACAAGGCGACGCGCGAACTTGCAAGTGCTTTAATTTTTGTAAGAGCATTTGCCTTAATACCTAGAATTCGAGGAAAGAAGGATGAAAATTTGAGAGATGGTAACACGCACGCATATTAAAACGTAAGTGATAGGGATTATAACTTCCAACAGTTGTGTGGGCACCCCTCGTACCCTCACATGTGTTAACTTTTTATTTTTCTTCTTCTTTTTTTTTTCAACATGCGCGGTGTTCAAGAGTTAGGGATAGCTACGTCTGGCTTGCTTACGTATCTGTCAGTACGGTGCATTTCCAACGCCTCCTTTTTTTTATATACCTTTCCGTCTGATACCGCAGAGAGCAAAACCGTGTTCAACAGCAGGCTCTTGGAGGTCAGGCACAAGAACATATGTCCGTTGAATGCAGCATTTGAATGCTGTTTATAGCATCCCACTGTCATGTGGCGGCAAGTACATGGACCAAATAGCAAGATGCATTAACGAGAATCTCTGGGAGCATAATTACTCATGAAAGCAGATCACACACAGCAAACAGCTCATTATGTTTTCGTCACTAACGTAATGTACGACACTGTAACGTGCTTCATCCCTTTACTTAACGATTCAAACGGCCAACATGAGCCATGCATTATTACGTAACCAATGTAATCGTCTACATACATGCAACTGAAGATAGTCGTAATATTATCATTATCACTGTACTATTATCACTATTACGATCACAGAAATTGCGGGGACTGTCAGGTTTGCCCATTTGCAAGCTGCAGCCGAGTTGCAAATAACTTGCAAATAACACTGGAGGACAGAAATAGGACTTATCTACTGTTTTTCCAGCCACTTTCTTTGTTATCTTTAAAAGTTCCCGGGAAAATTTTTCGTCACTCGTTTCGATATTTCCTGGTCGTATCATGTAAGTATTCGAATGAGAATCAATTCGAAAAATAAAATAGTTTGAACAGCGTTACCTTGTAGCTATATTTCATGCAGGTATTCATACAGGAGGTATTTAGAGACCTGGATTGGGAAGAATTGCGGATAAGAGTTAATGGAGAATACCTTAGTAACTTGCGATTCGCTGATGATATTGCCTTTCTTAATTACTCAGAGGACCAATTGCATTGCATGCTCACTGACCTAGAGAGGCAAAGCAGAAGAGTAGGTCTAAAAATTATGCTGCAGTAAACTAAAGTAATGTTTAACAGTATAGGAAGAGAACAGCAGTTTACGATAGGTAGCGAGGCACTGGAAGTGGTAAGGGAATACATCTAGTTAGGGCAGGTAGTGACCGCGGATCAGGATCATGAGACTGAAATAATCAGAAGAATAAGAATGGGCTGGGGTGCGTTTGGCAGGCATTCTCAGACCTTGAACAGCAGGTTGTCATTATCCTTCAAGAGAAAAGTGTATAATAGCTGGGTCTTATCAGTACTCACGTACGGGGCAGAAACTGGAGGCTTACGAAAAGGGTTCTACTTAAATTGAGGACGACGCGAAGAGCTATGGAAAAAAGAATGATGGGTGTAACGTTAAGGGATAAGAAAAGAGCAGATTGGGTGAGGGAACAAACGCGAGTTAATGACATCTTAGTTGAAATCAAGAAAAAGAAATGGGCATGGGCAGGTCATGTAATGACGAGGGAAGTTAACCGATGGTCATTAAGGGTTGTGGACTGGATTCCAAGGGAAGGGAAGCGTAGCAGGGGGCGGTAGAAAGTTAGGTGGGTGAATGAGATGAAGAAGTTTGCAGGGACGACATGGCCACAATTAGTACATGACCGGGGTAGTTGGAGAAGTATGGGAGAGGCCTTGCCCTGCAGCGGGCGCAACCAGGCTGATGATGATGATGATGACGCGAAAGTCAAAATTACTATTCTTATCATAAAATGGTATATTTTATCTAATTATTTCTAATAGCTTTTCTTTAACGCTGAAGTGGCGCTGTCAGCGCAAGACGCTATCCGCAAACGCAAAGCCCTATTCCAGAAGTCTTCTTTCCTGCGTACCCCAACGCTAGCACCCGCAAACCTCTTTAGGGCTTCAAACTATGGGGGCCCAGTTCTAAAATTGTCTGCTATCTGATTGTTTATTATTGCGGTAGCAATTTTATGTACACTCCAAACGCATTTCTGCCGTCGTCGTGAGGTTCCGTATAAAGTGCAAGGGCGACAGAATCGTCGCCGCGCTCCGTATGCTGTATGTGCGCGTGAAAGCATGAGAGGGTGAGCCGGCAATCGCGTCTCAATCTCGCGCACGCAAGGGAGGAAAGCGGGGAGGAAGCGCGCCGTCTTCCGTAGCGCGCGACGATCCGGTGCAGGGGTAGAGAGGGGGGCGCGTTCTACTCCTGCAGGCGGCTCAGGCCGCTGTACCTTGAAAGCCATCTGCGACGGGTACAGAGTCCGCCGTGCGCAGTGTTTTCGCAGCTTAGTTCGCGTTGATGCGAGAGGCAGCACGAAGGTCTATTCGCTCGCTGCTGCTGCCGCGCTTCCTCACTGCAGCGTTTTGACAGCGAGTTTCCGTGGTCATCTAGTGAAATGTGTTCATGTTTGCTTGTGCGCGCGTGCTAACATACTTGTTAATTTGATTAGTGCGCCTATGTTTACAAGTTTATACGGCAGATAAAACTACTATCCTTACTTCGTATATCAGTTCAGTTGCGTAGACTTGCTTTTGCCGCGCACAACGCTTGGAATATGGACGTTTGGTACTTTGTAATATCTTTGTATCAAGACATATTGCCGTTAGTCACTCGTTTACTCCTCTGGACCATCCCGAAACAATCAACTTCGAACATTCAACTTCGAACATTCGCGTGCTGTCGGCATAGTCCGTCACCCATGTTTGGGCGAATTGATTCAAAAATGCGCCCATTCACTTATTCTTGATGCGTGGACTATAGAATGGCGTAATTTGAGTGTAAGCTGCGGTGGATGTGTAGCCTTCAACTTGCGAAAAACTTACTATGCCAGGAAGTGGTGCTATTCCCTTTGTCACTGTGTAACGAGCACTACTCACTCTCGCCGACGTTTCGGAGTTGAAGTCCTTTCTCTGGAGGTTAGCGATACAACGCTGGTGGATGAGTGATTTTGTTATTATCGAGGAAAGCCGTGCATCGCGAAAGGCCGGCAACAGAAGCAGTCCTTGTGTATAGCAGCGGTCTGTTAGCCACACAGATTCATTTCATTCCTTAATATGTCAGTCACAAATTTCGCAGACAGCTACTGCACGTCTTCCCTCTATTGAACCTTTCCGCGGAGCAGTTTCAGAGAAATGAGATGACACTTTCGGCGGCGCGCCGCGCGTCGCCTCAGCGACAGCGCACTAATACGCAACAATTACCGCTTCCACCTTGCTTCTGTGCGATCAGCTGTGGGAAATGCAACTGAGTTTTCGCTAATGCAGTGTGCTACACTCATGCCGGATTGAATCAGGTGGATTCAAGACGTGTGCAGTATAGTTGGCTGTAGTGACTGGTGTATTAAGAAATGGAATGAATCTGTGTAGTTAGCAGACCGTTGCTACGACTCTCCGTACGTGTTACCGGCACTTCGAGATGTACGGCTTTCTTCGAGGACACAGAAATTTGCTCATCCGCCAGCGTTGTATCGCTAACCTCCAGAGAAAGTGCTTCTGCCCCGGAACGTCGGCAGGAGCGAGTATACCGCTCGTCAAAAAATGACAAAGGGAGTAGCGCCGCTTTTCCTGTCATAGTACGTTTTGCGCGAAGTATCTGCACACATCTACTCCAACTAACACGGAATCTTACGCCCACTATATCGCCAACGTGTCAATAAGTGAATGGGCGCCCACATGAATATATGCGTGCCATATATGCACAATAAATGACGGACTACACCGATAGCGCACGAATATCTGGATGCTTGTTGACGGTCCACACACTACGCGAGTTGCTAGCGATAATACATATTTGCTAGAATGTATTACAACGAATAGAACGGCTACGTTTCAAGCCTTGCACGCAGCGAGAACAAATCTATCCTCACTGCAGTTAGGTTTGCGAGTTAGGTAATCGCTCGCGCTCATGAGCACACCCGCGAGCGATTAGGCAGAAATAATAAGATAGTTATACTGCACCAAGAAAATTTACTGAGTCAGAAATGTCACAAGCCGCTGCCTCACAATAGTTGCCAAATTAAGAACGAAGGGCAAAACACACTAATCCTGATTCAATTCATGAGCGGAAAGTTTGGATAGCTTGGAATACATATATATTTACCCTCGTTTTTAAAACAAGCACCATGTACGCTGTTCGCGCCGTTTGGACGTGGCTTAATGAACCTCCAAAGCGCTTTTCGATATTCTCTGAAGCTGTAGATAAAGCTTCATGTCCTCCACCCAGCCACCGTCTAGATATCTCGCGAAACAGGTTTTCTAAGCCGCACCTGCGTCGTATACACGCCCATCGTAAACGCGGAGGCAACGGAGGCAGTTGAGGCAAGCAATGGACGCGTCACCACGTGATCAAACATAGCAGCGCCCACGGGATTGCCGCGAAAAGGATCAATACCGTTCTAAATTTTGCATCATGAACGGACCATATAGTGTGTTATCGATTACCCATTTTCACTTCCGACAGCTGATCGCACAGTAGCAGGACAGAATCGAGAATGGTAGTAATGGTAATGGTACTAATGGTAATGTTTTCGCGTTCGTGCGCTTTCACTTGAGGCAACATGCGACGCGCCGCCGAAAGCGCCATCTCGTTTCCCTAGAGCAAACTACTCCGCCAAAAAGTGTTTTAGCCACTGCAGGTTTAATGTCGCGTGCGCGCTGTGCTGTTTCAGCGTTGACGCGGTGACACGGCGGTGCTAGGCGCGGCTTGTCGTCGTACGGATATTTACACCGATGACGACAAGACGCCAATGATCAGCCGGCTCGTCGACAGAGTGTCGCTGAAAGATCAACTCGTTATCGGCCACTGCGCGACCGACGACCGCGAGTCTTCCCAGGTCTTCGTGCCCACGACGCCGACGGGACCCCTGCAGTCTGCCGATCGACCGTCCTTCCTCCGGAGTCCAGGTGATCGGCCGATGAGCGAAAACATGTGTGCTGCAGCAACGTCTGCGTTTGCGCTTAAAGCGAATCCTACAAGCTTCCGAAATTCGTACATTACTATAAATACTCGCCGGCCGTCCAAATCAAGTTTGAGTCAGTGTTCACTGTTCACTGAAGATTACGCCTAGCACACAGGCTCGTGTTCACTGCCAGCATGTCTGAGGTGCAGGTTATCAAGTAATTAAGACGAAAAAGAGTGTTTAAGAGTTGTGTTTAGACAATGATCATTGAACATGAAGCGCTCGTGTCGTATAGGGTCGCCTCTATACAGGGCTCAGGCAGCGCATATACGATGTGCTATCAAATGTCGGCATGCCGCTGTTATTGCCAGTCGTGTTCATCGATGCTTCTCTCGCTGAAACGTGAGACAGATCAGCAGGTTTGAAAGCATTGTCATGTTGTCTACTATGGAATTACCGAGATGCACTGCTCGCGTAGCGTGTCAAACTGCCAACAAATGGTCGCGTTTTCGATACAACTGCGAAACTACTGCCTTGCTTGAGTGTGCGCGCTGTTGGCATCAGGTATTCGGGAGATAACTGCCCGCTCACTAAATTAGCGCTGATGTCCGCACAGTATTCATTAGCACTACTTTATCGAGCATACAAAGTGCATGCATCATGAAGAGTACAAACAGCGAGATTTGCCCACAAATATCGGTAGTTACATTATGCGCCTAACGGCTTGTCGTTCGCTGCTATATATGTGTAGAGTCGAATTAAGGTGCCCGCCCCTCACATACCGGCACGGCTCCGAGTGAAGTGACCTTGCTTACAGACCCTTTTCATGCTTACACACCGAGTACCTCCACAACTTTTAATTGAGCCCTCAAGAGCGACGCAAGTTACAATAGCTTATAAACTTACAGAACCCTCCAGATGGCACCAGTTTTATTGGGGATTTCGAGTGTTTTAGCATGCATTTTATTGTTAAGAACAACAAAATAAAAAGCCCACAGATGAGTTCGACGCATGGCGCACGTTCTTTATATCTGAAAACATCAAGAATATGTGCCTATGGTATACTATGTGGCAAAGTAGATCTTTTTTTCATGGCTAACTGGACTCTCGAAAATGGCTGACCGGAAGTTCTCTGGGGTCATGAACGCACTGTTGCCACATCGTAGATGAAAAAGGTCTATATATGTCTGAATTACGGTATTCTGCTACATCTAGACATAATCTAGACATTGTTTCACACCAAAAGGGTGCAGTTTCCATGTGTGACAAGCGAACGATGAGCGGTGGCATGTGCGTTGCGTGGAAACAAATGCACCGTTCTGGGTCTGTCATCGGTGCTTTCCCGATGAAATTACATGTGTGCTCCTTAAAAGAGTACAAAAACGCAGAAGGCTGCTCTCTAGGACTTTCATAACAAATATGCAAAAGTTAATTTTTGAGAAATCATAGAACAGATGAAAAATGGCGAGCAGCATACTTCGGAATCAGTGGCTGCAGGTTCCGCGGACGCCGCGTTTCCGCAACATAAGCGCAAGTTTTTGTGGAAAGACCTACTTAAAAAAAAATTGAATTCACTGCCTTGTTATAATGTTTGATTCATGCATGTAGTTACTGATTTAACAGTCCCTTCGGGAAGTGCTGAATTAATTTTTCTTCCGCTATAGAATGGTGTATCTTCACTGTCACCTGGCAAAGATGTCCAGAGCCTCAGTATATCAACGATGCATCCCGTGGGTTCCGCCTTGCTGCCGGGTATTTTCTTGCAAAGCGGCGCACCAAATTTAGCTTCAGTTCAACTACCGTCTGGTCAATTACCGCTCATCACGGATGTTTCTTTCAAAGCGAAGCTTTATTTGCTTACCTTCCCGGGTTTAGCATGGCTGCTGCAGCTGATGGGTCGGGTGGTCGCTATCTCAGCGGATATATTTGTGGATATATACCTTACCCGCCGTGGTTGCTTAGTGGCTATGGTGTTGGGCTGCTAAGCACGAGGTCGCGGGATCGAATCGCGGCCACGGCGGCCGCATTTCGATGGGGGCGAAATACAGAAACAGCCGTGTACTTAGATTTAGGTGCACGTTAAAGAACCCCAGGTGGTCAAAATTTCCGGAGTCCCCCACTACGGCGTGCCTCATAATCAGGAAGTGGTTTTGGCACGTAAAACCCCATAATTTAATTTTTTTGTGGATATATACCGGGAGCAATTACTGAGAGCTTACCACTGTTGTTGAAAAGAAAAGTGCACAATCACTGCACTCTACCGGTGCTAACATATGGGTTAATTAGCAAACGGAGTGCGAGGGCTAATCGACTATCTGATGTCCGCCGTGCTGAGAACGAATAGCGAAAAAGACATCGTCACATCGGTTAAATCTTCTTAAAAAAAAAAAAAACTCTGTTCCGATTAAAACATATCACTCGGTATATGAAGGCTGTATGTGCACCGCATGCTAGCTATAGCAAACTGGCTTA
This sequence comes from Dermacentor albipictus, assembly GCF_038994185.2. Lineage (NCBI taxonomy): Eukaryota > Metazoa > Arthropoda > Arachnida > Ixodida > Ixodidae > Dermacentor > Dermacentor albipictus. The sequence continues at coordinate 83,253,523 of NC_091821.1, forward strand.
ATATGGCCCTGTATGCTGACCGATAAACCAGACAATGAGCGCACCTCTGTACTGCGCAATAAAAAATAAATCCCTACATAAAATCTGTATATATCATGTCGGCATATAGGGGTAGGTATTTTAAAACCACACTGATCTCTCAATCAAACAGCATATTATATTCAATGGCTTCTTTTATTTTTTATTTCGTTTTTTTATTCACCATCGCGTATGTGCCACCGCATGTGCCCACTCTTAGCGTATTCTACAAAATTGCCATGTGCCACTACTACGCAAGAGGTACAGAATCCTGTGCGTGTGTGCGTGCGCATGCGTGCGTGCGTTTACATAGCACGATTACATTCAAATCGTTCTATTGCAGTGTCCCAACTCAAATCGCTTCACGTGGATTGCCGCCTCTCAAGTGCATAACACAAGGGACTTGCAGCAGCGCTCTATAGATCCCGGTCTGCGCAATGCCAACCGTCTGCGTTCCCAGGATGTTTCCACTCATCTGCGGCCTCTCCATGGCTCTCGACTTCACCAAGAGCAAAATGATTGTGGTTAATCTTCTCAAATATAACAAGCACACTTTATCGCTGCAGCCCTCGCGTTTGTGTGCGTCATTCTTGCGGGGGATGGGGGGGATTCACAGTACAATGCCACCCCCATATGATGAATGTATTAAGGGGTGCTATGTCGTTCCGTTATCTAGTCGCTAAAATTAACCGGAAATTTAAACTGTTTAGCCCGTAAATCTCCCGTTAGCTTTGTTTGTAATCCCCCTCCTCCAGTGCAGGGTAGCAAACCGGGAATTTTCATCTGTTCAACCGCCCTGCGTTTCCTCTCTGTCTCTTGTAGGTAATCATGGTCGAGACTAGCGCGACACCATGCTACCATTTATATCTAAGGTACGGCGCAGCTTACGGAACCGCGCGATCCACCACAGCCACAATTTGAGTTCATGTTTCAATGGTCTCGGACTGCCGAGTGGCCTTGTGCCCTGATCGGTGGCGCATAATATGTGGATGTTCTCCACAGGAGAGGCCTGCAACAGGAGATGCTCCGTCTTGTTTCCAGGAGTTGCAAACGGGACACGACTGCGGGGACGCTCGTCAGCGCTGCGCGACCAAGGAAGTCTTTCCGCCGTGATCTCAGTTGTAAATGTCTGTCGTCCATCATGTGACCGATCGTCGCGGGAACTCTAGAGGCTCCTGTTCTTTCAGAATCAGCGCAGGCTGTGAGAGAGGAGGTGAAGTAGAACTCATTTGTGAGAGCCCCAAAGGAGGCTTCGCGGGTACGCCTGGATCGACCGCACGGACCGTCACGCGACTTTTCATCCGCGACGGGCGACCATACTGCGACGTGTTGTTGTATCAGTTAGTTGCCTTTTCTCTTTGATCCCGCTCGTCCGCGGACTGCAGCAGATCAGATCGTGATGGCTTCCCAACTGCATCGGCTCGTTGCAAGACGTATTTGCTCGCGAGAAAGTCATCACGGGCACCGATAGCTGCCCACCCAGTGACAACTATAGTGTGTGATGCGTGTGGGAGCCGGGCAGCCATGCACAACAAAGTGCTTAGATCCCGTTGTGCACGGACTGGTGATTGACAAAAATTGGCACGCTATATGCTGCAAGATACTTAGCGTTTACCGGTGGCGAATAAGTACCGACCATTAAGCGTAATTACGGGAGGTTGGGTTTTTGTTCTTTCTTTTTTTTTCTCCCTCTCTCTCTCTTTCCATTGAGCGTGACTGACACACCACATTACACTTTATTGTTAGTTCTTGGGGCAGCTCTCAATTGCGAATGTTCCCATGTCGGCTTTCAGCGACAGGATTTGCTCTTCAAAAAGAAGAAAAAAAGAAAAAACCTGCAGACACCCATTCCTCCGACTCCGCTACCTCAACATCACTCATTATTACTCAACATCGTAGTTGCATATGAACCTGTTGGATCTCTTATACGTAACGCCGTTTGCTACACAACAGCTTTATTTTTTCTTCCTCCTCAAACCTCGGATATTCTTATCATTAGGCACTAAAAAGAAAAATAAGCTGAGTTCTATTAGTCAATTCGTATTATATAGCATATACAGTGAAAGCTCGTTAATTCGAACTTCAATAATTCGAATTTATGGATAATTCGAACTGTACGATTTGGTCCGGCCAAGCTCCACAGAAGTCTATGTATAAAAAAGTCCGTTAATTCGAACGCGAGAAGGTTCCCTCACGGTTAATACGAACTACGCTCGCCTGGCACACGGCCAGAGAAACGCGCCTACTGCCTACACACAAGGCTGTATTGCCTCCGAAACGGAGAGAACGGTGAGAGGAGGCAAAATCGGAAAAAAATCTAACCGACGCGGGGTCAGCCAGAAGGCAGCGGCGGCTGCCGCCTCTCCGTTCTACGTAACCTCCGAGACTTTTTGCCCGTTGCGAATCTCGGAGGCATTGCAAATCTTGTACAGCTGCTAATGTTGTGCGGAGATGGCACGGCAAGCTCCAAAACACAGCGAATCAAGTACGTCGCAGCTGCGCTTGCAATCAAGAACCAACGAATCAGGGCCTTCGCCACCTTCACATGTTCAGCGTCTTTGTCTCGGCAGTCTTCATCGGTTGTGCACCTCTGTTTTCAGCTTAGGAGGTATCGGCCGTCGCGATTCATTGTGATGGTGTTAAGCCTCGGCTAACGTTCGTTTCGGTGGACATCGGTGGTGTGGCACAGTCGGACCCTGAGCTTCGACTTGAAGATGGCGTGTGCCCGCGGCACACGCCATCACTTTCTGTCACGCCAAATTTCTGACATGCCCTATACTGCTTCCAAATCGCAGTGTACTGTTGCCCTCCTTCACTTTCGTTAGTTCGAACTTTCGTTAATTCGAACTGAAGCGGCTTCCCCTTGCGGTTCGAATTAACGAGCTTTTACTGTAGTAGTGTACCACTAAATATTCCTTCCTGATCACGGCTGTACTAGTATTCGATCAACTGATAATTATCCTATCCAAGAAACTGTTCAATGGCGCCAGACATAGCAGTACAGTCTTTCCGATGGCACGCTCGGCAGCAATCATTGTTGCTCCTGTAAACATGATCCAATGACTGCTACAGGCCGCTCCCGTGGTTGACCGCTCCAGCGGACACATCTCGGCGAGAGAACCGCCACTCCGTTTTGAAAAACAATTAGTGGCTGTCCACAGAGTCGTTCCCACATGCACCTGGGAGTCGCTGACATGAAGAGACAGTACGAAAAGAGGACGCATCTATATGTACTCGCCCCTTCGACATCGCCGTAAATGGCGCCTCCGCGAGGTGCCCTCGTGAACGCGTCAGCCAAGTCGCCCTCGTAAAAAACCATGGATGCGAACGCTTTTCCCACGGCTAGGGCCGCTCTGCTCTTGAAGACGAGACGCCAGGCAAAAGGAATGCGCAAGGGCCGGTGCGTCGCCAATTGTTTGGCTGATCTGCGCTGGCACGCTCGTGTTGCAGCAGAAGCACGGCCGCCGATTCTCCCGCCGCGCCGGCGCTACGGCGTCTGGACCTCACACTCCGCTGTCGTACGCTCGCTTTCCAGACTGCCCATCCTGTTTACGCCAGCTCTGGCAATATTTGTGACAGCGAGAACAGAAACAACGAAAGGCTCGTTGTCCTGACGAAGCGTTGTGCTTAACATTCCTCGCCCACTACAGTATCGCCTGCTTTGTTCTGGGAAATACATGCACAGACGCGCCATTCTCGAAGTCTGCGTAGCGCACGGAACCACACTGTCAGGCTTCGAAGCAGCGCGATAGTGCATTGCGCGCGGTTAGCTCGTCCTGCTCCAAACTGCTCACTGGCGCCCGGGCTCGAGTTCAATCCCCAGTGGCAGTGTTGGGCCATGTTTCGTATTTCTTGGAGACATGAAAAGGTGGCCTGACGATAGCGGCGCGATAATGATGACAGCCAGACGACAACGGACACAGTACACCCAGCTTCGTGCATTATGGCTAGGCGCACTGCTTTGTAGCATAACCGAGGACAAACCATTTAGAAACCCAGTGACAAAGACAAGGCGACGCGCGAACTTGCAAGTGCTTTAATTTTTGTTGGAGCATTTGCCTTAATATCTAGAATTCGAGGAAAGAAGAATGAAAATTTGAGAGATGGTAACACGCACGCATATTAAAACGTAAGTGATAGGGATTATAACTTCCAACAGTTGTGTGGGCACCGCTCGTACCCTCACATGCGTTAACGACGTTTTCATTTTCTTCTTTTATTTTTCAACATGCGTGGTGTTCGAGAGTTAGGGATAGCTACGTCTGGCTTGCTTACGTATCTGTCAGTACGGTGCATTTCCAACGCTTCCTTTTAATATATACATTTCCGTCTGATACCGTAGAGAACAATCCCGTGTTCAACAGCAGGCTCTTAGAGTTCAGGCACAAGAACATGTGTCCGTTGAATGCAGCACTTGAATGTTGCTTATAGCATCCCACTGTCATGTGGCGGCAAGTAGATGGACCAAATAGCAAGATGCATTAACGAGAATCTCCGGGAGCATAATTACTCATGAAAGCAGATCACACACAGAAAACAGCTCATTATGTTTTCGTCACTAACGTAATGTATGTCACTGTAACGTGCTTCAGCCCTTTATTTAACGATTCAAACGGCCAACATGAGCCATACATTATTACGTAACAAATGTAATCGTCTACATACATGCAACTGTAGATAGTCGTATGAGGTTCCTTTCTTCTGTACTATCATCACTATTAAGATCACATAAATTGCGGGGACTGTCAGTTTTGCCCATTTGCAAGCTGCAGCCGAGTTGCAAATAACTTGCAAATAACACTAGAGGACAGAAATAGGACTTATCTACTGTTTTTGCAGCCACTTTCTTTGTTATCTTTAAAAGTTCCCGGGAAAATTTTTCGTCACTCGATTCGATATTTCCTGGTCGTATCACGTAAGTATACCGAGTCGAGTGGCCACACGCCCTGGAACAGCACTTCACCGTGGAGATCGGCTATTCAGAGCAACTGAAGTACCACAGAGGCAAGAGAATTAGATACTCCCCGCCACACAAAGCCTTAACACAGCAAGAAGCAGCTAGTTGGCGGAGGCTGCAAACGGGAACCTTCTCTAACTTACATATACTAAGCAAGATGTATCCTACACAATTTAGGAACACTTGCCCGTGGTGCGGGGCAACCCCCACGCTTCCATATAACCTGGGAGTGTAAACGTAACTACACATTCCACCAACACAAAACCCCGAGTGCGGAGCAGTGGGAGAGCCGGCTCACCAGCTACGAGCTCGCCGCCCAAAGGGCAATGGTGGAGCACGCAAGCGAAGCAGCGCGGCTCAGTGGAGCCCTGGACTAGGGGCCCAACCCAGCTAAGAAGGTCAAGCGTCTGCAGCGATGAAGACGAAGACCGAACGCTAAACCCTTAATGGACCAAATAAAGTTCTCTCTCTCTCTCGAATGAGAATCAATTCGAAAAATAAAATAGTTTGAATAGCATTATCTTGTAGCTATATTTCATGCAGGTCGCTCCCTCTAATGCACAACGTATCATTTATGCTATACGCCGAGTTTGATACCTCAAATTTGTGATTTAAGCGCAGGAAACGTAACTCACAGCCTAAGCCTACCATTGCATTTTTTATATGCTGGACCAAATTTTCAGTTAAGGATAGCTTAAAAAATAAATTACTCGTTAATTAATTACTGTGCCAATTAAGCTTTCCTTCAAACAAATTTTATTAGTGCTTTTTGTGCAAATGTACTAGTACTCCATGACGAAAAATAAAGGTGAAAAATTATTTTAAATTGATGTAATATTATGCTTGGATATTACAGGCTCATGGGATTCATGGAACATTGTAGAAAAAAAAGGCATATTCCAGGTGCATGCTTCACCTGAGTTGAACTGAAAGTTCACGTATACATTTCAGACCACGCAACGGCACGCCGTCCTCTGTTAACCATGCAGCGCGTACAGGCGTAAGAGACATGTTTCTGTGGAGGTGCATGAACCAGCGAAGAATACGGCGATTTGATGTATGGAACCGCGAAAATACGCCGGTCAGTGAGATTGAGGAAACCAATTGCCCGCGACCAACAAGAACCTGTATGAAAGCTGGCCGGTATTTTGTAGCGATGCCTTTTCCGATTCTATGCTTTCTCAGGCATTTCGCGCTTGGCCAGTGGTCAGAGCGACGCTCTGGCCACATTATCAACGGGATCAGGCGGCCGTGTGTGGTGGGTGATAAGAATAGCATAGAATAAGGCATAAGACATCGCTACGAAATAGCGGCCCTGGCTTACATTGGCTGCTCCGCTCAAACGTCTCGACAAGGCAACTCCTTCATGCAGGGCCTTCGGAGAGACTGTAAATCTATGGTTTTTTTAAGACTTTTCTTAAAGAGCACGCATTTGAACACCAGGTTGTTGAGTCGATGCGCTCGTCACGCGTTTGGCCCTCTGCCCTGTCTCCTCATCGCCACCTGTCGGGCTCCTGCTTACCTCCCTTTCCTGCAGCTTCGGGAATGCAGCCCAAGCCAGCCTCTTCGAACTTGCTGCGATAAGCGGTTATGCGCTGGCTATCGAGGTATCCCTGGAACAACACTCTCGGCGCCTCCGAAAAGGAGATAATGTAAGAAAAGATTCGCGACTTTACGTGGTTCCGAACGAAGAAGCCTCACGTCTTTGAAGCGGCAGCTCTAGGCCACTGCTCCCCAACCGAATTGCATTTGCGATGAAGAAAAGTTGCATTATAGGCTTACCCTCCGAGTTAACAAAATGAGTTTAACGGGTCACATTATTTAGAGTGCGTCTAAAAAAAAAAAACGCAACGTCCCGCTTTTCGCCTTCGAAATTAAGCCCTAAATGTACATATACATACCCAACCCAGCAAGCAACGCTCCTCCTCGTCGTCCACTTCCATTCTGAAAAAAAAAAAAACAAAAAACAAAAAAGAAACAGAAAAAACAACATTATTTTATAACCTTACTGCGCTCTACAAAACGCTTTTAACGTGTCACATTAAAGGTAGCATAAGTATGCTCAATTCTTTCTTTATTTTTTGATACTGTGTCTTAAAGCACGCAAGGGCGGGTTAAACAATGAACAGCGCGCCTCGTCGTCTTCTATTCAGTCAAGCCTGGCCCAACATCGCGTGTCTGCCATGTCAGTGAAGCGGTTTAAGAAGGGCGCACAACCCATCAAATTTAATCGTTCTCAAAACTGTTGATTGTCTTTGACTTGAGTTTATGCCTCCGAATTTACCTAAGCAATGCTCAAAATTGTTCTTCGCCCTCTGCCTTCACTTTAGTGTCAACCAGTAAATGAACAGCCGCGGTACTCCACCACAGCGTTGGATTACTCGCGAGAAAGAAAGAATGGTTTCGTTGTAATTTCACTTGCCCTCACCCGAAATTGGGATACAGTGTCGACGACGAGACACGCATCTGTCCGAAGCGTCCGTTCGCGTCTGTCCTGTTCGTTCTCTTGTACTGTCGTCTGCAGTTGTATGCTGTGTTGACATTCAGCGAGCTTTTTACGCCCTTACCTCATGTACAATACAAATACATCCACAGTAAATGTCGTGATGCACAATGTTTAGTTCTCAGCAATTTAAAAAAAATATATTTTTCTTTCTTTCTTCCTTTTTTCCCCCACGCAGAAATGCCGCATTGCTGAGCGAGGACTGCCAGCGTCGGCTCATAACAGCGGGCAAGCGATGGGCTAGGACTTTCTTGCCTGCCACTCAAGCTCAAGGCCACGCGTTCAGTTCGGAAGGAAAGATGGTGCTCGAGGTGGCAAAGAGCTCGCGATTAAAATCTGTCTGGTGCTGTCTGCTCCCCGGGCGCCAGGCTGGGAAGAGAGCGGAGGGCCGCGTGCCAGACGTGCCTCCCCGACGACGCGGTGGCGGCTGTCACGGGGAACAGAAAGCGTCCGAATCTCAGTTGGCCTGCCAAAAAACGGCAGGGCGAGTGGCATCGTCCCGTCCGTGACCGCGCTTGTTTACAGGCCTCCCAAACGTTGCAAGGCGTCTTACAGTTACGCAGTGGGTCATCTCCGCCAACAACAGTTGCACAGTGAGTATCTTCCAAAGCGCTTATGATGCGTGCGACGGGTTTCGTAATGTGCTTCACATTAGGAAATGATGAAGGGATGCTTAGAGACGTATTGCATGCATGGTTTGTCGATTTCTGTTTCAAAATTAGGCTGGGTTTCAAAGCGGGCTTTCCAAATTTATCGAGGAAAGCAAAATTTCTCGCTGTGCTAGCCGATGGTGTTTTGCAATGTTTCCAAGCGTGTTTTTGACTTCAGAAACAGTCGTGAATCATGACAATTTAAGAATTTGATAACGTAGAACTAAACTGATAAACTTTAACAAAGAATTCGTAGCGTCGGCGAAAAAGCTCAAAGTTATGTTTCAAGTGTGCGGTATATATTCTGCAGATTGGCGGCTCGGCTCTGAAAAATAGTCGGAGCGGACAAGCCAACAACACCAAAAAAAATTTCAGATTGGAGTGCTTACGTTTATGCAGTGCTGTATAACATACACAGGACACTGTTTCGAGGAGGGGATATGGGGGGGGGGGGGGTTGGAATTTTCTTGTAACTTGCTTCTTTTTGTTTCGTTCGCGCGTTACTCTGCTTCGCTGTGACGCCATATGTTTCAAATTGTTTTCTTGTATTTTAAACGTATTGGCGCAGGAAAAGCTCTGGAAACTTACTTGTGCGGTGTTTGGTTCCTTTGGAATGACTCATAAACGCGTATCTGGACCCGAGCAGACGCGCTCAAAATCCATGACATCATGGCAAGCTGGTGCGGTAACTTTGGGAGAACGTCGCCGCTTGTATTCTGTCATCGAGTCTTTTCCGGCTTACCACTCCTCGTCTCACGATAACAGTGATCGTTTTGCAGTTGCAGAAGCGTAATTTACTGATGCACCCTAACCTGATATTTCTCTCTAAAGTGCCCCTTTAACTGTCCTCATCGGCGTGCACGTCTCATGCCAGGTCACGGCCGGACTGGAGCCGCGGCCACGGACCATGTAGCACAAGCGAAGGACCAAGCATAGGTAAGCGCTTGAACTGCGCCGCTTGCTCGGACGGCGAGAACTGCTGGGCTGGGAAAACGCAGGCTCGCACCATGCTGCAGAGGCCGCGGTAGCCGCATCGTATTGCTATATAGTTGTGCTAATAAGCCTGAACGAATCGTGCGTATCGTCCACGCGTCACTGGAACTCGTTTGTGCGACTCTTGATGCCTTAATACCGAAGACCGGTCGCGAAATGTGTCTAAGGGCAAATTGCGTGCACCTGTGCTATCGCATGAAGCGCCCGTTGTCGAGAGCATGCGAGGCCAAAGAGGACTTCGGCATATGTTTCGCTCTCCTCCACTGGGTCAGCCAGCGCTGCGCAGTCTGGGCTGACTTAAAGCGCCCCAATGCACTCCCTGAGAGAGAGAGAGAGCGCATCCAGGCAGCCCGACTATACAACCCGACTATACACCTGCTACTCGCGGCATATGCTTCTATCAGATGCGCGGCAGGACGCTCTCTTTTCATTTCTGCATCCTCGCGTCCACTGCAAAGGTTGCGAAAAGGGAAAGCATCACTTTTATTTCATCCCAAAGAATATGCAAACAGCCACGCGCAAAATGCGTTTGGGTATCAGCCGTGTGATAACACAACTATAATCTGCCTCTCCTTACATTTGGGTGCTTTACATTTTTTCCAGACGGAATGAACCGTACTGCCAGGCACGTTTCCGTACGGTATATACAGGGTGTCCCATCTAACTTTAGCCAGAGTTTAAAAAATATGCGAATGCCACGTAGCTGTACAGAACCAAGGTAATGCTGTTTGCCGTCGCTTGGAGATACTCAAATTATTTATTTTCTCATTCTCCTAATTAGATGATTAGTCTTAATTAATTAATCAACTCAAATATAATGATTAGATGAAAAGTGTCAATAAAAAAATTGTAGGACGACATGAAAGCTCCCGATAGGGATGTCTGTTGCTCAATACGTGCTACGTGAGAGTTTTTCCGAGCGTGCAAGAAGCCCACGAATACACGCAAATTTGCGGCGAACTGTACTTGAACGTTCCACTTATTTTACCAGAAAGCCGTAGGCTTACTGTATGTGAAACGCCGAAATATTTCGCGGCAGATATTGGGGACAAATATTTCAAAACTGGTGTTAGTCTAAGGATTTCTACTAAGCGCGCATGCCTTGAGCATTGACCGGCTTCCATTTCGCGAGTGCAACATATACCCTAAGGAAAATGAGAAAGTCAGGGAACGCCAATTAATTGAACAGTAATTTATCGCGCAGTTTATATGTCCACCGGTGCCCGAATAATGCATAGCCGGAGTAATGCATCACATCCTCATCTCTACTGTATGGTTTTAAGAGTTATATAGACTTCGCCGAAGCGTCTTGTTGCGAATACATAAACATGGCGGTGGAAACAGAAAGCCGGTTGGAAACTGTGGCCTTCCTCTTGGCTCACTACCGCGAAGGGTGTGGCCGTTCACCCGCTGATATATGTCGAAGTAGCTACACGACGACGCCCTGAGGAGAAAGCTTATGCAGAAATCGCGAATTTAGTCTAAGTCATTCGGATTTGCCCTGCTTGCCGTCGTGGTTGCAATGGCTGTGCACAATGTGCACAAGGATATCCGCACTGCTTTCAAGTTGTAAAGCTTCCGAAATAAATTATGCTGCGATGCGTGCTGCATACAATATACTGGCACATTGCCCTTCGGGCCGAAAAAAGAAAGACGTTGAAATAGTTTCCCGAAAAAAAAATAAAAAATAAAGAAGGCACGACACACGAATGTGTTGTTACAATGTTATGGGAACCAGGTCAATGTGTGTTGAATTAAATGGATGATTCGTTAGCATCATGCATCTCCTCGTTAGCGCGATGTGTCTTCGATTGCGTACCTGAAATAAGAAAAAAAAACAGATTTCTCCATTTTTTACTACGCGGGAGACAGATGCACTTACTAGTCCCACTTAGTCGGTGAGCATACAGGAATTTATGAGCCCGTTCGCTGGTACTAGCATGCTATAAAACCATGGGTATCTTTTAGGGGTGTGCGAATATTAGAAACTATAGAATAACGAGTCGAACGACCGAATCGAATAGGGATTCGATTCGGTCTTCGAATCTAATAGTCACTATTAGTAAGTGCTAATATTTTTTTGAATACTTTCCGGACATTTCAAAACGTCAATGCGCCAAATTAAACATAAAATTGGAACGAAAGTACGGTACATTCTCGCCCCCGCGGGCATAGTATAGACATAAAGCATGAGAACTTGCGTAGAGGAGCGGGCTACGTCGCTCAGGTAGCCATACTTTACAGGCTATACAGCGATCGTTCGCCCTCTCTGAAGAGTTCTGTGCATGAGGAGGAATTGATTTTCTCCTAATGCTCCATCTGTGCTTTTAATAACCAACGCTTCAAAACGTACTATGTGAGGACAGACACTTTCTCACTTTAAGAATACTAGGATGTGAATATCGTTTTATATTAATTTTGTTAACGCCTGTTCATTATTACAAAACTATTCGATATTCGATTCGATCCTGGCACTTTACATTCGTATTCGATTAGGTCTCAAAAATCACTATTCGCACGTCCCTAGTATATCTAAAGCACACCAACTATTGATGGAATAGCATATTGTATTCAATGTGTTCTCTGATTCGCTTGATTTTCTTTTATTTAGCCATGCGGTATGTGCCATTCCGTTTGTGCCATTGGGTGTGCGTCCATTATTGGCAGATTCTTTGCAGAGGCCTTCAGAATTGGCTTTTGCCACTGCGACACAACAGTTACAGAACACCTAAATGCGGCTAGATATGGGTCGTACTTCCCTGCGCATATACCTGTAATCGCCATGCTTTCCTCGACAAGCGTCATATATCTCCTTCGTCCTCGTGACATCGCTGCGTAGACATCTCACACTGCGCGTCATGGTCTGTGATGTGTGTGATCGGCAGAGTCAGCTGCTTGGCCAAGCGCAGGTTTGCAGTTGCTGACAAATAATCTAGTGCAAAGCAGGAAGGCTGATTTTATCATCACGGTATTTGCGTATTGGGAAAGTGGGTGAACGCGGTGAGAAGGCGCTTGCATTAGCTCTTGTGTTTACTGCCTCATTTGTGCGCTGTTCAACGCTGACATTGCGACATGTTTTGAAGCTCCTGTTGGTGACAGTCCCTTCTCCACCAATGTATTGAGCTCTTTGTGCGCGTCGAGAGGTCTGAACTTTTCTAGGCTTTTTAGAGGTTATTTTGTTTCCGTTTGTATTCTTTCCTTTCTTTCCTTTTCCATTTTCTCAAGCTCCCGTCCCGTGTTATTCTTTTGCTTCCAAGAAAGGTACCCCCATGCTCCCACAAACTTCCTACTCCCCTCCTTCCCGCGCACAGCAGGCTTTCTCCGAGATGCATGGCTGCATTTGCAGTCGCCGTCTAGGAGGAGCCAGCGAACAGCACAGTCAGCGCGCGCGCGAACGTAAAAGCAACTTCAAAACATCCACAGGCCCAAGGGAGACCAGATCTCTCCTCCTTGGGGGTCAGCCTCCTTCCCTGCGGGCAAAACAATGTGAAACCGGTTTTTCAGGAGCTCGCGGGGGCCCCGCGCTGCAAAGAAGAGTCGGACAGGTAAGCAGTCCACCCGGGGAGGAGGGAAATAAAAATAACACCTGCGCGGAGCGTCTCGCTCACGGCCTGCCGTGCGCTGCCGAGATTCGAAGGGCGCCGCGCTGTTTTCTACTGCCAAAGCGTCACGCGGCGGGGCGCTGCTTGTCTCTCCCGCCATTTTGACGTCACAAACTACGTGTGAGAAAGAAGGCGAAGCGCTACGGCGCTCCCACCGAATCCGCGGGCCGGCACACCGGAGAGAGAGGCACGTGGAGGAACCTCTCGGAAATTTTGCGGAAAGGGAAACAGCGGAGAGGGCGAAAAACGCGGCAACGTGACATCGCGTACGAGCCTTGTACGAGCCACGAGCGCACGGCTGGCTAGGCTACCTCGCAAGTGTTCTCCCCTGTGCGCGTGTCGCGTGCTCCCGTCCGACGGCGCTGCGTCCCTGTATCGCGCTCACGGAACGTTCGTGTGCTACGCGTTCTTTTGAAGAAGAAGGCGAGACTTATTCTTCGAACAAGTGCCCGAATTCTTACCGGCGCGCCGGTCGAGTTTAATTCGTTGTGCTGTTCCTAAGAGGATTGTCCGTGTCGTAGTGCCACCTCCCAAGCTACCTGATCGGAACTGCTGCACCTGCTCGGTGAGCGTCTGCGGGAACTGCTCTTGACGGGCTTAGGACGGCGCGTTCTCTGCTTGTCAATTGTGCCGTTGGCTCGTTCTGAACTGAAATTGCCGCGATGGACCTCCGTGCCTCTGGATACGTGTCTCCTTGGGACACGCCGCACCGCTTTCACTCAGCGACAGCCTCAGGTAAGCTGCTCGTGATGCACGAAATAATTGACGTAGACTTTACGATACCAGCGAGAACTATGACATAGCAATTTGCTGGCATAGCAATTTGCTAGACATATTTTTGTTGTCTAAATGAAAAAAGAAGGCGTCAACTCTCCCTAATCGTCGTCCCAGCAGAATTTATGTTGCACCTCGAAGTAGTAAAGCATGAGCACGAGTCGACCCACTTCACTCAAATCGCGCCAACCGCGGGATATGATTTCTGTTATCGCAAACGTGGAGGAACCTTTAACTCGAGACGGAAAAGCCTCATTTCGTCTTGCGTTTGACTTCTTCCGCGTTTTGCGCCTCTGCACCTGTACACCGCTCATCGTTTTCCGAGTGCAGTCGTTCGTGTTGTTTTCGGCGGGCAACTGTCCAAGTTTCACAGTTCCGACGAAAACCTAATGTGGAGAGCGAACTCTTGTTTTTAATTAAATGGGTATGGAGCGGTGCTTCTGATTTCTTCGTCAGCTTGCTTCACTTGCTTGTCACATGGCCGTTCTCATCCTCCTTAATTGTACCTGGCATGCGTGGTGCCGCAGTGTTCACATAAATCTTCATTGTTTCGTCTACAGTTGTACAGCCGAAGCCAAACTCACATTGGCAGGTGATAACGGCATTGCCGTCCGGGGCTAGATGCTTCTCCAAGCCCGCGGGCGGCTTCTTGCCGCCGTGATGCCTACCTGTCCGGAAACCGGTTTCTGGCCCCGTGGTGGGGGAAGCCGCGCTCCGTCTGGGGTGGCATTTGACGGGCGGCCCGCGCTGTTTTTCGGCGCTTCCTATTTTCTTTTTAGGTCTATGTTTGCTCGTTTTCTAGACGCCTTGCTGTCAGGCTGCTTGAGCTCGTTCTTAAGGCTAGCCTCTCGGCGTTCATAATTAAGCCGCCGTGGTAACGGCAGTCAGTACCATCCAATATCAAGGTACCCGAATCCAAAATCACTGTCGAGATGCTTGACTTCTCAAGCTTGGTGTTCATTGTTTGATTACCGGAAGGTAAAATGAGTGCAATGCTTGATTACAAACAAATGAAAGATTGATCAAAATGTTTGCCCTTTCTTGAGTTGTTTCCGCTGTACTTCTATCCAGTTTAATTTACTGATTGTGCTTATCGCTGCTGCTGGGGCAGCTTTGTCCGAGACCGGCGCTGCCGCAGCATGTGGTTTAGCAGCAGCCAGGAAACAGTGTGTCACAGAGAGATGACAATTGTCTCTCCAGAGATACAATACTGTGTAAATTATAACGTACGCATTGCACCATTTCCGATGTACTCTCGTGTGCACGTGCTTCCTTGGCCGGTTTATGACAAATGCTTTCCCGTCACGCACTTAGCAGGGAAACGAACCGGTGTTTCACGTCAGTTAAAAAAAAAATGAAAGAGTTGCACTGTAAAAACGGTAGTTGTAAATTGGGACAAAAAATGCGCATCGAAAGGTGTAAAACTTTCCGGTGTACTCCTTTGCAGTGCACTTCGTGTGAGCATTACCGAGAATCTCTATTGCTACCAGTCTCTGTATTACCTTGACGTTCTCTCTCAGACATAGTCCGATGATGTCTTGCTTTAGGTGAAACGTCTTTACCCAGTTTATATATTTTCGCGCTTAATCAGAACAATGGCATTGCGCGAGCGAAATGTGCAACTTCTACAGGTGGCAGTTTGAACGGAATGGAAAAGAAAGTGAGAGCGCTTTTTGCACATAATTATTTCAGAGTGCGAATTAGTTTTCCCCAAAGATAGTGAGCTTATACATATACCGTGTTTCCTTTTTCAGCTGAAACATACTTCTAAAAAAAAAAGAAAAACGTCTGTGGAAGTTAGCGCTCTTCAGCCTTTTCAAGTGAATTGCTGTCAGAGACAAAAAAATTACCCACCTCAAAGATCGCAGTGTCCGGGTAGCTAATTAGAAAAGGGTCACTCATTACCTTTATTCACTGCAGGACACATGCTGAGATTTAAACCACGCAGTACAGCGAAGTGACGTCTGCTTCGCAAGTATCCAAAGCAACAGTTTCGAGATATCCGTTCTTGAAATGTGCTACAAAATACATCAGCGTTACACTTATTATCGACCCGAACTGCGCTTCGTAGCACACTTCGAGGTCGGGAATCTCAAATTTAATGATAGTCTTTGATTTTTGCTAAGCAGACATGACTTCACCACTGCTCAATTCCGCGACTTGAATGTGTGTCCTTTAATCTGGACACTGCGATTTCTCGAGCACGTAATTTACACCTATTCCAGAAATCCGCATGTTCAGCAAAGAAGAAGTCATGTCTGGTTACCAGGAAGTCGAACCAGCGCTATCTTCTATAGGCGACTAAAGAAAGAAAAAAAATGTCTGTTCAGAAAAGTAGTAAACGCGGGTGGTATATATGTATTCGTGGAGCGATAGCCGTGGGCCTAGTGTCCATGGAGCGAGAACCTCGGCCTTGCTGCCGACACATCTGAGCAGACGCGTGAACCCATAGCTGCTGCTCAGACATCGCAGCATTATTTGTAGGGAGTGACGTCGAAGGAGTAATCGCTCTCTCGGAGCGCGGCCGGTGTCCCCCCCGTCGGGAGCAGCAGGTGGCCCGCGCGCAGCGTTGCTTCCAGCAGCTGCGTCGCCTGCTGCATTGTGTTTCCATTGGCGTCATGGACGAGTAGTAGTTGGCCGGCCCTTTACCGCCGGTGACTCACGACCGGCTGCACACACGGGAGCTGCGCGCACGTATAGCCGATAGCAACGCGCAGATGCTGCCATGGAAACGCGTTGCGGCGCGGCGGCGCAACCTTGGCGATGATTTCATTTCGGATTTATTCTAGGCGTTATGTCAGCAGCGCAAATTGTTTCTGGCGGCCGACTTCGTCATAGCGGGAAGCCTCCTCGCGTAAATTAGCGCACCTTAATTACCGGCGCCGTGTCGGCCTCTTAAGCAGTGTCTATTCTTCCCATTCTTCACTCGCACGCTCCTTCGATTCAAGTGTGACGCACACGGAGAGCTCAGGGGCCATATTTTCTAGCTTATACATTTCATTTTACCATCACCCACGGTGCCAAGCCGGCGACGTTGGAGCCAAGGGCTGAAAGCATAGAAATATTGAATTAGTCGTTCTGGCCCCAGGCTCTGCGATTCCGGGATGAATTCCACTGCAAATGTGAATTTCCGCTCTGTCTGCTGTGTCCCGTAAACTTTAGTGGCTGACTGTGCATTCGAGCAGAAGGCACGCAGCCGCCTATTTTGACGATTCAGACGCACCGTTTCAAAGAACGTCAATCGCGCTCTGCGCCGCCTTCATAGCCTCCTTCCCCTCCGCGCTTTGCGGGGAATGTCCCTCGTTGTTAACGCATCTGCGCTTGCCTGTTGGTTTCATACCACGCCGAGATTCTGTCAGCTCGCAGAGCAACGCCTGTCGCCGGTTGTTTTCTATGCGGCCGGGCATTCATCGGAAACCCGATCTCTCGAAGGTGCCCGTGGCACCTGTCGCGTTTGTGTAACCCAGTCCAGTGGATGGATACCCAACGCGGGTCGGAACAATGGGCCGATGCATGCGCGGCTATCCGAGACGTGCGCGCGCACCTGCCGACCAAGTCGACGCGTTCGCAGACGCAACAGTGACGTCGCAGCTACGCGAC
Organism: Dermacentor albipictus; assembly: GCF_038994185.2. Taxonomy (NCBI): domain Eukaryota; kingdom Metazoa; phylum Arthropoda; class Arachnida; order Ixodida; family Ixodidae; genus Dermacentor; species Dermacentor albipictus. The sequence continues at coordinate 83,270,620 of NC_091821.1, forward strand.
GCCGTCGGCTGTCGCGTCTCTGACGGACTGTGACGCACTTGCCCTGCAGACTACACTGCGTGTTATTGGACGCCGTATTTTTATCAGTCGCTTGTCAGCCTCCCGGGCGGAGCGCGCGCCAACAATCGCCTATCACATGATCTCGACTGGTGGCGGACTGGTATTGCTTCACCTCTGTGGGACGGCGACGCCTGCGGGCGAATTCGCGAGGAATCACGACTGTACCGTTTTGCGCTGCCGCTTCTTTAAAATATTCTCATTATTACTCATTTTTGTTTCATACGACGTCAAGGCTTTTTTGTTTTCTGGTGCATTATGGCGGGACTTGGCGTCTCACAATTCAGAAGCCGATGATGTCGCTAATTTGTCACGAAGCTTATCAGCCATACAGGGACATGAAAATACTTAAGGCTGTGTTTCAGTGCGCCGACTAATGAAAGCCGCTGTTATCGTTGGCTGTATTATAGTCACGACCGGTCATATTATACCGCGGTTGATTTATCAGTTACACTGCACCAAGGAATCTTGCCGCGTGGTTACTCTATAAGGCGCTCGTGGCGTTGCAACATTTGTAGTCACCTTCGGACATTTTTGCAGGACAAACCATTATATACGTGCACACTATCCCACGAAAGCGATTGTAGTAAACAGCAATTAGACAGCAACAAGATTTAAAAAATGTAACACCCCCCCCCCCCCCCCTTTTTTTTTATTTCCCCGCGCACAAAGGAGTTCACAGTATTTTGTGTCTCCTCTATTGCGAGCACAGACTTTTTCCGACCCACTGACACCAATTGTTGGAGCTACAATTTTTGTTATTCGTCGTACTTCTTTTTTCGTGTACGAATAGCTGCGGGAGAAGGAAGAGGCGTTGTCAGAAGCGCGTCTAAATGGAGCCAGGCTGGCGAGAAAGGAATTCCAGTGACTCGTTCTTGCTGCACGCTCCGGCAGCACGTCGTCCACCGTGTATGCAGTCGTCAACCGGTTGAAAGTCGTGAACTGCACATGAGAAACGAGAACGGAGGGCTGTGGCCCACTGACGGCTGGCGTCTACTCTGCTAAACTTGTGCGCACCCCGACCCTTCAAGCCCTCGAATAGCGCGCGGTCGCTGCAGCGGGAGGCCTTGCTTCACACGACTACGCCTGTTCACGTGCCTTCCTTGGCATCTTCAGACAACGCTCGCGATATTGTCAAAGCCCACGAACTAACGGGGAGGACACGGGAACGGCCGCGCACACAGTTTGGGTAAACGCCGTAGCTGACGCGTTTGGTAAATGTGCCAATTCATCGAAAGGTCTCCCGAAGAATACGCATTGTCTGAACGCTCCCTGGCCAGCACTGCATGCGCTCTCGTGCTAACTAGTGTCCCTGTATATATATGCTCGCATATACAGACACACCATTGCTGACGCACAGCCCGTCGTTTGGCAAAATGAAATGAGCCACTATCGTCATATAATCGTTATCCATGCATCCTGCAGCTGCATTATTTTATTCGCTACCACCGCAGTAAAAGAAAGATTAATAATAGAGTAAATGATGGGCGCAATATTTCCAGGGCATTAATTGCGCTGCGCTGCATTAGGCGCACATTTCGCTCGGCCGCACCACGTTCGGAATCGTTAAACCCGAGCGACAGGTGCTCGGAAGAGGGAAAGCAAAGCGTTGGTATCTCAGCGTAAGACAACAATGGAGCAGCGGGCCGGATTTGTTTGCGAGTTTCGCTTATCGACCTATAGAGTAGCGCGTTTCAGCAATAATCACTTGCAGCTTTGAGTGCGCGCGCTCGAACATAACATTCAGTATTGAGTTTTGGGGGCCCTTTTAGTGGAAATACAAGTAGTTATTGCTTCTCAAGCTAGGTTGGTAAATCTTCCTCCTCTAGTGACATGGGCACACATCACTGGAAGCTGCTCGCGTCTGACCGTGAGCTTAGCAGGCTTCCGTTGTCACATCTGATGTCACTCGAGAGGGATCTCCGTTAGTTTGTCGCTTCTAGCGGAGCGTTTGTCATGCAAAGCGTATACGTCGGCCCCTCATCCCTTCCCACGTTTCTAGTGAGTGTTCGTGATATACGTCGTATTTGTTCCGAGAAGCGAATGCCGAGCCGAGCGAGGACATCTAAAATGTCGAACCTGCGCCGTTTTTTTTATTCCCCACCCCCCATCTTCCGTGAGGGCATAGATAAGACACGCGCTGTGGTTCGCCCGAAAGCGCTAATTTATGGAAGCGCCTGCGGAGTCGCAAAAAGGAGGAGACGACGACCACTTCGTGACGTCCCCGGGGCCGATCTCGTCATCCGTGGGGCCACGAAGGGGGCCACGCCGTCGAGCGATTTCGGAGCATTACGTCCCGCCGCGGGCTGGAATTCGGCCGTAGCAGCGTGCTGGCGGCGGGATAGAGGGACGAAGGAGGGGGGGGGGGGGGCAGGGGTAGTCACCGTTCCGTTCTGTGCACGACGCGCGGCGGGGCATCATGCGGGCTCAGCGTCCTCTGTAATTCTGACGGACGCGTGCCAAGTTGTAAAGGCTCGCAGCTTGCTATACCGAAGGCTCGAGATAGAAGATCCAACAGGTGCCGGAGTCACCTTGTGATGAAGTGGCGCCCGAAGCTGTTGTATGCTTGGAGTGGTCACAAGCCGCTCGGGGCCTCTCCCACTATGAGCGAATTTGGGCCGATGCTTCACACGATCGTTGCTGCTTTACTATAGGTTAGTCTATACCTACCTCATTCGCATTGGTCCTTCTGTAATATGGACTCGCCGGGCATGCGAATTCGGCTTGTGCGACGTTCTTCGTGTCGCCTCGTCCTGTACCTATGCGGTTGAGTAGCTCTGGTGGATGGATGTGCAGCCGTACGCGGAGAGCTCTTTGTAGGAGCCGCCTCTGAAGGCGAATTTGGCGCCGTCACATGCATGCTGCGTAGGACATCGCCTCGACCCTAAGCACAGAAGTGTAACATATACGTATCTGCGCCGGCGTTTCGCGTGTCTTTACGTAGAAGGCAAGACATTTTGCTGTTCACGTGCAAGGTTTCTCTTGCGGCAGTTGCTTTATCAGGCCGCCATTGAGAGATTACTCGGGGTTGGGGTGCTGCTTTCGGTCAGCGAGTCCGCTACCGCATCACTCCCAAACCCCATGCAGAAAAACCCAAGGTTGCGTACGGACTGTTTGCTGGTACATTTTGCAAGAAGCTGTGAGTCAAAATTTATCTTCAAGTCAAAGATGTAGATGTTGATTACCGTATGCAAAAAAAAAAGAACAACCAACAACCATTCGGTCTGACATAAAAGCAAGCAACAAAAATGGCCATCAGCAAGATTGCAGAAAAATAAAAAAAAGAAGAGGAAGAAGCAAGAGATGCATCGATGAGAGCACAAAAAAATGCGTAAAGAACAGTACGCTATAAGCAGCACAAACAAAATGCAGTTTATTGTAAGTTTTCAAAATTACAAGCAAATAAGCAGTTGGTTCAAGAGGGTTGCCATGTGGGCTTGTTGGTAATGCATCTTCAAGGGGTGTATGGTAGCGCGATTAAAAGACGGGATTAAAGAATACACACAGGTACACACACAGCGCCGCTAACTTCCAAGAATGTTTATTATCGAAAACCAGGTCGTATTTATACACTCAGCCAACATGAGTCAGAGCGAAACATTTTTGTAAGCGATACGTTAAGCCAGGCGCAAAAATTTCAGTTCTTTTTCAGAGAGAGCCAATGACGGTTTGCTGATACGTGAATCCTTCAGGGAATCGATCTGCTCGGCTGCTGTTATAAGTCTAGTGAGTTCGCACTTATTTCTACCAGTGATGGTTGTTGAGTCAGCAACCATTAGGAATGGTGTTGAATCATTAGGATCAGCCATTGTGTTCAATCAACAACCATTACTGGTAGAAATAAGTGCGAACTCACTAGACTTACAATAGAAGGCGAGCACATCGATGCCCTAGGGGATCGCACTCGGTCGGGACGAGAGCGGGTCACGCGGCAGTCGTCTCCTCCTCGGCAGAGAGGCGCGCGCGTGTTCTCTTCTCGGGCTTGTGCCTATTTTTGCCGACATTGGACCACTCGCGGGCTCCCGCGTTGTCGCGTTCCTTTATTTATTATCATTATTTTTTTTCATCGTTACCACCTTGCTTTCCTGGGGTTATCATTGCGCATGAGAAAATTCCCGAGCCACTCACGATCTGCAGGACTTCATTATTACCATACCATACCATACTGCGTTGCCTTTCAAGAGGTATATTCTTACTTTTCCACTGATTGCGCTCGGCAGCAGTGCCCGATATTTCCTCAGTATTAAACCGAGCGTCGAACCGGCCATATTCTGTCTGCCGAGAGAAAGAGGGGGGAGGGGGGAAACAAAATGAAAGGAAAAAGAAAAAGCAGGACAGGACGAAATTTTGAATCTACAAACAGGAATTTGATGCACAAGCCAAGTTTCTTCCTTTTTTCATCTTTCGTGGACAAGAATTTACCAGAAACTTGGTACGCAATCCGTTGTTGAGTCATCGGAGTCATAGCCGTGGTGCGGCCCCAATGCACGAATCGCACAAAGGGACTGAAGGCGCTCTCTCGCATCTGCGCGCTTTTCAAGGAAGACCCCTCGATCCTTCGGGAAAATAAGGGCGCTTGACAAAAGTGGCGGCATTGTCGCCGCCGGGCCTTTCGACCTCCGTCCCGCGTTCCTTTTATAAATTTGGCTGCTCCTATAGTCGAAGGCACATTCCCTGGCATGCGAAGGGTGCTTGAGCATTTTCATATACTTTTCCGTCGTTTTTTTTCCCCCCATTTTTGTTTTCTATCGGAATCAGCCGCAGTTCACCCCGAATTGTCGCGACGCACCCGTTGTGTTGCGCACGCCACCGACGTGTGAACCGCCACGATGGAGCGTCGGGTCTCGATGGTGCGAACTGCGCCAGCCAAGGCTGCGCATTCCTTTGGCCGCCAAAGATGCTGCGGAGCGCGGTCCGATAGGAATGCGCGGTTCTGATGCGCCCGGGGCCGTGTGCGTGCGCCCGGTCGCGCGACCGGCGGGGCGTTTCCGTCGTCGCGAGAGGGCCTCTGGCGGCATCCGCGCGGCGGCGTGGACGCGCCGCAAGGCGAATCTTCCTCGTTTTACGGGCAGCGAGAGGAACAAACGACGCGGCGAGGAGAAGCGATCGACGAGGCTGGCGATTTCCGCGAAGAGAACCAGTTCCGGGGAACCGTTGCGAAATGACGCGGGCGGCCACGCCGAATCGCTCAGGAGGAGGAGGCCAGTCTGGCCACGAGCACCGTCTCCGGCCCGTGCCACCGGTGGGGTCACCTCGGCGACCTCACGCGGCCCCAGAGGGCCTTCTTTGGCGACCCGACCGCGAAGTCGTGGCGCCCTGCCGATTCCGACCGTTAGGGGAAAACGATGGACACACTCGGCTGGACGATGACTATTTCTTTTTACTCACCTACTGCACGCGCGGCGTTGAAACGGAGTGCGAACAAGTTATTGTAGCGCCGGTCAAATCAGATTGGTGAGGCAAGGCCGACAGCGTCGACGTACCGTCACAGACACTGCTTGTTCGAAGATACAGAAGACATGTTATGACTATATGACTTGGCCACAGAAGCGACAGTGCTGTGGCTGCAGTATAGTATAAATAGTACTACTATCGTATGGTTACGGGGATACGCGGGGCGGACGCAGGCCCTCTCTCAGTGATCTCTAATCAGGTCTATCTTGCCACCAGCCAACTCTTTCACGTGCCCGCAACTTCCCTAAAACTAGGGTTACTGTATAGGCTCCCTAAAGTGAGCCTACACAGTAACTCAAGCTAATCCTATCCCAGCCGTCCAATTATCTGTAGTCCTCGACAGCGACTGCTTCCCCTTTGTAACCCATTGCTACTCTACTATAAATAGACCCCCACGGTTATCTGTTCTATGTTGTCCCCCAAGTTTCAGCCCCGTAATTAGTATTCGTAGACTGCGATGATTGTATGCTTTTCTTCTAAAGGCTAACGGTAAAATCCTGTCCCTGACTTGACAGTAGATGCCAAATGAATCCCGTCCCTTCCCTCCAATAATACGTACATTTCTATGCCGACTCAACGAGAAATTTGTCCGTCCGTCCGTCACGTAAGACGAATGAATGCTCATACCCCCGCAGTAGGGTTTCTGTGGTCGGGCCACGAGCGTTTCGCCTAGGCAAATACAGCTTCCCTGTAAAATATTTGTGAATTCGGCCCCTGTTTCCCCTTTGGCGTATTCAATGCCATCCGAGCTACTTTCTGCGTAAGCGCGGCCTCGCGATTGTGTATGAAATGTGACTGTGCAACGTTTCTAACCTTCAATTTGGAATGGGATTTCACAGTCAGGCTGTGCGCGTGTGCTAAGCAGAAAATGTATCCGACGCGATCGTATCTTAAGCAGAGCGCGTTCAGTTGAGCTGAAGACGCACTTCTACGCATTTAGAAGGGGCCTCGAGTGCACGGATGTCGATAGAGCAGGATGAACCGCACCGGTTTCATTGGTCGAATGAAATTGTGCAGACTGCGTTTGTGTTGCCCCCCTGAGGACGCACAAGGGCATTGGGTAGCGACCAAGTGCCTTCCCTGCCCGAATGTGTGCACACAAGGCGAACGCCTCCTGTAAAGCCGGTGCTTCTCAAGCAGCTAGCGCATGCATGCACCGCTTTGTGACGGTTTCACAGCGACCTGGAGGAGGAAGACGCGCGTAATTGGTGGCCGCCTGCTTCGCTGTCGTACTTCCTTCCGCCTGCGCGGTCATAATTAATGCTTGCGCAGGAAAGTTCACAGCCGTTCTCATCTTTCACCGATCTCGGCCGACCCTATATCGGCAATTGCTGCCGTCTCGAAGATCAACCCGCAATGATAATTTGTCTCTTGGGTGTTTTGTGAAACGAGGCCGGGCGCAGCTACGGGCGGTCGACAATGGCGGAAGCATCGGGCAGCGAAAGTGGCTGCACAGGAGAAGGCACCCGTGGGACCCGGCGAGCCGAACAATGGTTTCTCTCCCCATGGGCGCAAAGTGAAGAGCCAACGGCGGCTTCCCGCCGGCGGCAATATACGGCGCGCTTTGTTTGAGACGTACTTCGACTAATAATGACTGACACGACCCACGTCTCGTGCCCGAGACCAAGGAACGCAAGCTTGCAAATGAAATCTGCGGCTGTAGCGAACGAGAACTCGCGGAGGCTCGACAAAAACGCAGAGCAGCTGGGAAACACGAAAACAAACTGCCAAGCATTAACCATCGTTGCATATTGCGGGCGCCAGGACGCGCGACGTTCTCATTTTGGACGCGGAAAGCTTCTCTGGTTTACCAGACGCGCCGAGAGCCGGCGTGGACTGAATACCGCGGCTGTCCACCGCCCCGGCGAACAGAGAGGTCTGACGATGGCGCGTTTGTCAACACGCAAGCAACTCCGCTTGGCTCTGTAGGAACAGTACGCATATTGCGCACGCTTCAGGGTCCGCGGGGTCAGCGATTGTTGAGTTGCTGACTGCGCAACACGCGCGAGGATCGAGGACGCACGGCTCTGGCGGCGAGCGGACGAATGAATGTGCGCCTTCCGTGGTCACGAGGCGGTCTTGCTGCAGGCGGTCGCCCGCAGAGCGACGCGAGCTCTCGCAGCCTTTCCATTGCGCGCCCAGAAGAATTAAAAAAAAATTACCGACGATTACGTTACTTCCTAATGCGAAATTTGAGCGCAGCAAATAAGCTGTTTCACCTTTTCGATAGATTGAGGGAAAGAAATCGGGCAACACATGCTTCAGCCTCGCTTACTGCTGGTTGCTCTCGACGGCGGCGATGAGCCTCCGCTTCGGCGGCGCGAACGGCAGGGTCTTCTCGGCGGCGGCGCTTAGCCTCTGCTTCGGCGACGCGTACTCCTGGATCATCTCGACGGCGGCGACGGTAAGCTTCTGCTTCGGCGGCACGCACCTCTGGATTCTGACGGCGACGGCGCTGGACCTCTGCTCTGGCAGCTCGTTTAGCAGCAGCAGCAGCAGCAGCAGCAGCAGCAGACGGAGGACTTCCATCGTTCGTCTCGCTCATGGCTCAGAAAGAACTGGCAGATAATTTCGCAGTGGCGAACGGCAGCGGCAATTTCGGCTCGGGCGGTGCACATATACAGATCCGCCGCCACCGATCTGGCTCTCTGATTGCCACCGCACAGGGCGAACGGCAGCGGCAATTTCGGCTCGGGCGGTGCACATATACAGATCCGCCGCCACCGATCTGGCTCTCTGATTGCCACCGCACAGGGGTTGCATTGGAGGAGGAGCGAAGAAAGGAATTAAGTTCGAGCCGGCGCTTTGACAACCGGAGACTCGCAGGAAGAGGGGGGAGGGGGGCGGCGTGTACACCCAGCGGCAAACGATGGGGGCAGAAGCGCGCGCAGCAAGCGGACAACACGATAAAGGGAGGAGGGAAGAGATAGCAGCGACTGACTGATGCCGCTGACGCCGATAGTAAAATACGTAAAGAGACCGCAAAGTATCCCCATAAGGTTTCTAGGCGTCACTCTGTCGCCGCTTTAAAGTAATGCTTAACTGTTGCGTATTGGAAAATGGGGTTATTCGGAAGAACGCTCCGTGATATTTCCTGGTTCTACAGTAAAATAAGCATAAGTCACTAAAATCAGAGAGCTCAAATGGCAAATATTTCCTCGCTTCTGGTCGCGACGACATCCCAGTTAACAATTTCCTGGACCACTCAGCCCGTAACCAGAGAGCTGATATCGGGCCGTACGTGCATCTCTTCTTGTCCTCACCCTGCACAACTGTGTAGCGTCAGCAGTAGCACACGAGCTGCACAGCACAGTCCAGCATCAGCTTTACGCGCGCAGTGGCCCGGAAGATTTTTGAGAAAAGGCTGTACACTGTGGTGGTCTGTGACCATATTTTGTAACCTTCCATTTTATGTGTCGCGTTGAGTGGTCGTTCTTGCAACGATAACGGTGGTGCGGCGACGTTCGAGCCAATGACGGAAGGGCGAAAAAGAGTGATCGTTAAAAAATACGACCGCTGGAAAGCCAGGCAGACTTTCTTCTTCAAGTGAAAACGACCGCGCGGGAGCGATGCGCTTGCATAGAGAGCAGCTGTGCTGTACAACAGCCGTACGCGTCACAGCTTCGGTTGTGGAGGTCTTCTCCTTGTCTTCTAGCGTGCGTTTCATTCGGCGTCTCTCGGGAGACGCCGAAAAAGACATCTTGTCACGGGCCCTTTTGAAGCGTTGCCCGCCGTCGTGCCTCCGAGGGGCGGTTCGCAAGTGACGCCCTTGGCGTCGAAGGTGCCGTCGCGCCTTGGCGGAAACACCCGAATCCATTATCCAGCCCTGTCGTACGTAAACGCCTGGAACAATGCTCGGCTCTGTGCGGCCGCTGTCGCGGTGGCGAAAGCGCAGCGTGTGCCGTTTGCCGACTTAATTCGTGCCTTGTCGCGCGCCTCTGTCTCGCGTGCGTCCACGCTTGTCTCGGCGAGGATGACTCAGCCGCAGGGCGTGTGCGCGCTTCTCGTGGAACAGGTCCTTGGAACCAGCGCGCGTTTCAAGTCGCGTGCTGCCCGTTTCCTTTCCGCTGCGCGCAGGCAAACGAACCTCCTCCACCGTGTGTCTCTACGTGCCCCCTGCGAGTGCCCCCGTGGCAAACCGAGCGCGCAGAGGAGGAGCTTGTGAGGCAGTCCTGCGCCTGTTCATCGTCACGGGTTCGGACGTGCGGTTCCGAAAGCCGTCCTGAAACCTGGAAGGGTTCTTTTGCACGCGAGCTGGCGCACCTGGTAGAAACCCGATAGACACGTCCCAGCACCGGTTCTCTACGAATGGTTGCTTTGTTTTTCTTTGTTTTGAAAGTGCAGCTTTTTCTGCTACGTTGTCCTTGTGATGTAGCACTCGCATTCTGTGTACTGCACTTCTCTTTTGAGCGATTTTTCTTAGCGAATAATAATAATAATAATAATAATAATAATAATAATAATAATAATAATAATAATAATAATAATAATAATAATGATGATGATGATGAGAAGAAGAACGAAAGGCAAATTTTATGTTCTTGCTTTATATTCCGACTCGCACATCTTCAGAAACGTTTATTCAAAGCAGCACTTTTTTTTTAGCGATGACACCAAGTCTTTCCCACCCAATCTAAGAGGCATTCGAGCCAACAGTAAATTAAGAAAGACGGACGTTTTAATTATAATTATTTATTCGAAGACATTATGGATCCTTTGCTGGACCAAGGTATGACATAATAGCTAAGTATGATACGAAGAATGTCAGCACATTACGTGTAAGATATCTAGAAAGAGACAAAAAGGAACAGTTTCGGCAGGTAGTGTTTTGGTATCGGAACGAGCAGAAAAGAAGCAACTAAATAAAAAATTCTTTACTCACGATAAACGCTCAAGCAGTAAGCACCGCCTCGAGCTACTATTGAAAGCTCGTAGGAGACGAAGGTCGAGGACTGCGTTTGGCTAACTCCATCGACACATTTGTTCGGCAGTTGGTTCTATTTTCACACAGTCTGAGGAAAGTGAGTGCTTCAAGCATTCCTCATTATTTCAATCACATGCATTCCATAGTTATTGACCTTTATGTGCAAATGAAACCCATATGATGCCTGTCAGGAAGGGCCAAGTTACTAAGGGTTTAGTTTTCTTTTGGCCTTCAAATTATTGTTATAGGTTGACATTGTAGAAGGGTCAAGTTGAATCTAGCCTCATATAGTAAAACAGGCGTAAATTAACTGTAATGTTCGACGCTAATTGCATAGTCCCGTGGCGTGCGACTAATGCGCAACTCGGAACGCAGCGAAGCGACTGTGCGGAACCAGAGAAACAGCGCAGGGGATACTTTGGTGCAGCTCGACAAAGCCCAGGCACTCGTTGTTCCCGCTCACTGGCGCGGCGTTCCACAGCTGCGTCTGCGTGATCAAGGACACCGGCGATCCGTGTGCTGATCACGCAATATCCAGTGTCCTTTCCGCCGTGCATTGGCGCCCACTGACATATATCTTCGAGCCCGGAGAGCACGCTGCTCGAAAACAATGGAATGGGTCGATTTAATTTGCGCTTCTTTTATTCATTTTTCTCCGCACCGCTGAGGAAGAAGGGGAGGGGATTTGCACGCTTGACGAGTATTCTAGCCGTGACATGCGCAAGCCGAAAGGGCGCAACCCCTGGACGCTGTACTCCACTGCAAGGCTGTGTGCGCAGGCGACGCGGTGCGCCCGACGAGCGAGCCGAGCGCCGGCAAAACACGCATTCTGATCACGGCTGAGCTACGGCGACTGGCTCTCGTGTCCAGCGCGGCAATTAGAGTAAGTGAGAAGGGCACGCGCCGACGCTGCTGCTGTGGCCCGCCATGTCTCCGATTGGGCCACTTCGTCCGACCGCGTCCGCGCGAGGGAGCGCAGAGGGCCTGCGGTGGCACGCTCTTGCGGATTTGCTCGGCGTCATTCTTTTGTTACGCGGATCGAGTTATACTGTCAGTTTCCTTTTGGGCTGCGAATGTTGCCGGTCGAATGACGCCGGAAGGCTGCCGTCGGTTCAGGGTTTACACTCGGTCTGGCGTTCCCCGTGTCTGGCATGATGCGCACCGTCTTTAAAGGCCTTCGGGTGAACCTTCGACGCCCTGCGTTTTCGCGCTGCCTATTGATTGCGCTTCCGTTCCTCGCTGCGGTTACGGCTGGGAGCTTCCATGAAACGCTGCTCTCCTTCAGAGGGCGGAAGAGTGAGAGAGAGAAACAGCAGAAATTGACCAGCGCCTTCTGCACGTATCGCCGCATCTCAAACCCTGCACGGGTTGCTTCTCGGTGCACAGAGTCGTAGCCCATTCATTCATGGTGTCTCTCTTGTTCGTTCCGCGCCTCGACTTACGGTCTGCGGCAGCTCGCGCGCCGTCCACAAAAGAGAGGGAGCTCAATGGCCCACAGTGCGCACGGCGGGAACAAAGCCGCCGGCGCCACCTGCGGCGCGTCATGGCCCACTGACTTTCACCAAGTGCGCCCGGCGGCGAAGAGCTGCGCTGCCGAAACAAAGCGCCGCCGCATGCGAATCAGGGGCCACCTCCTCGCCCTCCGGCGTCGACCCGGCATCTTCTGTCCACAATGGCGGCCCCTCCACGGAAAGGGGTCAGGTGGGAAGCAGGGTCCGCGCAACACTCCGCCCTCTCCCCCCGCGGACGCTACCTCCACGAATGTGCTACGGCGTCAGTGGCAAACATGATACGGGGAAGACGCGAACAGCAGGAGTTGGCATTTAGAAACCAGAGCCGGCGGACTCCGTTCACTGACGCCGAGATTTTGTATGTTGACAGAATATTTGTCGCCAAGGCAACCCGCATGTAAGCGTGAGACCTAGGCCTACTTTAAATGTGGTATGCAATTAAACCAACAGGCTGTTAACTCTTAGCCCTCCCCCCCCCCCTCCTTTCTTCTTTACATTTTATTTTAGTAAGCACACAAATGTCCAACACGCCGTTACTTGCGCTGCGAATTGGTTACGAGGCAGTTAATCCGCCTAGACGCGGCCATGGAATAGTACATTTGGAAAGATGGACGCACGGTATCTGTTCAGGAGGAGCATCTGTTGTCCAGTATCTGTAACGCTGGACACTATGCGATTCCTGAATTGAGGTGTCCGCGTCGTTCCCTTCGCATTCTTCCTCACAGAGAAAAGGAGCGAAGCAACTTGTTAAATTCGAAGACCAGAGCGGGTTTCGCATGATTCCGCTCATTGGAAGGCGTTGCGGGAAGCGGTGTGTTTTGCGGCCGCCGCTGCAGAGTTTACGCGGCTCGGCCCTATTGACCAGCAGATGTGTTCTGACCGCGAGAGAACGACTTTGCGGTGCTTTTGGCGGACCCTGCAGTCCAGGAGGGAAGCGGTGCCGCTGCACTGTCGTCACCACTTGTGCTTGCTGCGCGCACGTTAAATGGAAGCACTGCTGGCCGCGTCGCGAGCACGCCTACCTGCATGCTGCGTCAAGAGTTGCTGGCATGTATTTGGCTTTCGCGACCTTAGTGTTGCGTGTGTACATATACGCACAAACGAGGCGGCAACAAGACCATTTTGCTGCAGACACACGGTTGAAAAGGAAGCTTCTCCTGGTGTTTCGGTCACCCACAATGCGCGCCCTTCGTGAAGTTTTATGGGCCACGCCACTTATGATCGAGCCTTCCTTTATGCACTTTAGGTTCACTCATAGCGCATGCCCAGCGCTCTCAAGTTCTGGAATGAGACAGAGCTCTCTCTCTGGACATAGCTATGAGGTGCCAACAGGTATCCGAAGAGCCACTGCAGCTCCGGCACGTGGCACTGTAATAGTTGTGCTGGCCACGCACGCAGTGGCCTGAGAGGCTTTGGCAAATAGTGCAGTGAATAAGCGGGAAAAGGCCGGACCGCGTCGCTTGGTCAGCTAAGCTGGCTGACCTGACTGCCACAATGCAGCGATGAAGCGAGGAGGGGGAGGGTGAATCACGTCGTCCCTCGCGCGGGCTGCCTGCCGTGTACGGCTAAGCCGCGGACGTGATGGATCGCCCGGCGGCCCATTACCAGCGCCGCGCTCTCCTTGTGTGCGCGAAGATGTTGCCATCTTCCAGGCCATATCTTGCGGTGAGGCATCCTTTGCTTTTGCTCCGTCGCATTAGCAGAGGAGCAAGCTGCCTGGCCAGCTAAACTAAGGCCCAGTGCCGTCACAGAAGGTGTTCAAGTGTTACTGAGCGAGGTGCAATAGCTGAAGCATGAAGCTTTGTGCTTTCTAGTCTTGCATACGCGTAGCGATGTGTGAGATGAGATCGCGTTGACAAACGCTGAAGGCGCATGCGCGTCTGAGCTTTCCATAACCCTCAGACGTTTTCTGTAGCACTGTCAAATCAGTGTCTGTGCAGTTTCGTATAACTTATATATTTCTTTAGCTCGACACTCAGCTCGGAAAAAGTTACACAGCATTCTGCTGGTCGCGTTCGACTGCAAATATAACGCATTGCGTTATCGGTGCAGCGTATATATATATATATATATATATATATATATATATATATATATATATATTCTTACGCTGAACGTAAGAAATATGTTTCATCTGATAACCGCCGTACAAATGCCAACGCCACTAATGGTGCATCAAGCTAGAGGTGCGCGAGGGGCTGTGGGCAAGATCAGTTACACACATCTGTACTCTTTACTAATATTCGAAGTCTGTCTAATAAGCGTGACCGTTTAAACTCTGCTATTGATACTTACAATGCACGCATTCTCGTATTAACAGAAACCTGGCTTCGGCCAGAGGTAATGGATCATGAACTTTTTTCATCAGTTAATAAATTTTCTGTATATCGCTGTGATCGAGGGTCGCGGACAGGCGGTGGTGTATTGCTCGCTATCTCAAACGAACTCCCATCGTACCGCATCCACATTCAAAGTGAGTTGGAAACCGTTTGGGTTGTCGCAGAATTTCCCAAGCAAAAAATAATTATTGGTGTCTGTTACCGCCCCCCTTCTCACAATTCCATTTTCGTTAACGAACTACACGATGTGATTAATTCTGTGGTGTGTCATTTCCCGAGGTTACCGTTTTTCTTAATGGGGGATTTTAACATCCCTAATGTATCGTGGGACTGTGAGCCACCTGCGCCAAATCCGCCTTCTTCACTCGCAAGAGATTTTTTAGATATGTGCGCTGTATTTTCTTTAACACAATTGATAACGAAACCAACTCGAATAGCTGAATCAACAGCAAACATTCTTGATCTCGTACTAGCCACACACCCTGAATACATTTCTAACGTCACTCACCTGCCCGGTATAAGTGACCACTCTATTCTATCATTTCGCATTAACCTTTCACGTCCAAAATGCAAAAACAGAAAGAAAGTTATAAAAGATTATAAAAATGCGAATTTCGAACTAATCAACCAGGAGCTTTGCACTTTTCTTGACGGTTTTCTCGATGGTTTTGAAGAGCGAACGGTACAATCAAACTGGGATTTATTTTTATTTAAGGGTTAAGAATTAACAAATAAATACATTCCTACTCGTACAATAATTGTAAACGCTGATGCACCTTGGTACAACCGCCATATAAAACGTTTGTCGAATAAGAAAAAACGCACATACCGCTCAGCAATACGGTCCCCAGATGACGACCGCTGGGCCGCCTACGAACAAGCTTCCGCCGTGTACATAGCAGCCATAAAGAATGCTAAAGATACTTTTCTTAATGACACGTTACCGTCAATGCTCACATCCGATCCCAAAAAGTTCTGGCGGGTGTTTCATCCCAAAAGTGATAGCGCAATCAGCCTTGTTGATTCTGCAGGGAATGCTATACCTGATGCGCAATGTGCCCGTGTGTTAAATGAAGTCTTTGTCAGCAACTTCTCTACAACAACACAAACAATGCTACCTCATGTTAAGCCTTTAGGATTTATAGTAATGTCTCCCATTATAATTGACTACAATGGCGTGGTCAAAGCTATAAAAAGTTTAAAAGCATCCTCCTCACCTGGGTACGATTCTATTAATCCTAGGTTTCTTATAAATACAGTCTGTTATTCATCAATTATATTAACAAAAATTTTTCAACAGTCTCTAGAGAACAGTTCCCTCCCCACTGACTGGAAGATCGGGAGGGTGGTTCCGCTTCACAAGTCTGGCAATAAACGCTCGCCTCTAAATTATCGCCCCATTTCGCTAACTAGCATTCCGGGTAAAATTTTCGAGCATATTCTATTTTCAAATCTTGTTTCTTTTCTTGAATCGAATTCATTTTTTTCGCCTTCACAACATGGTTTCCGTAAGACATTCTCGTGTGATACTCAACTCGTATGTTTCACTCATCGTCTTCATGCCATCCTCGATCGTTCTTCTTTAGCTGACTGTATATTTTTAGATTTTTCAAAAGCCTTCGATAAAGTATGCCATAATCTCCTTTTATATAAGTTGCAGTTACTAAATTTGGATTCCAAACTGCTTGCATGGCTCGAATGTTTCTTACTAAATCGTTCCCAGTTTGTCTCTACTAATAACACTGACTCTCCTCCGAGTCCTGTTTCCTCAGGAGTACCACAAGGATCGGTGCTTGGCCCTCTCCTCTTTCTAATCTACATTAACGACTTACCTTCCTGCGTCTCTTCCCATATCAACTTGTTTGCAGATGACTGTGTAATATTTCGAGAAATAACTAGTCCTAACGATACTACTATTCTACAGTCTGATCTTGATTCTGTGTCCGCTTGGTGTAAGACTTGGTGCATGGAATTAAACACTAAAAAATGCAAAGTCATGCGTGTAACTAGATCTACTAATGCAAATGTTTCATATCATCTTGATAACTTTCCTTTAGAAGTAGTATCGTCATATAGATATCTTGGCGTCACTATATCATCAAAACTAACCTGGAATGATCACATTGAATCCGTAATCGCCAGCGCCAACAAAACACTTGCATATCTTCGCCGGAATTTCTCACGCGCTCCTCAGGCTCTTAAACTTTTACTTTATAAAACACTGATTCGTTCGAAGGTAGAATACGCCGCCTCTGTTTGGGACCCTTTCCATGACAATCTAATCTACTCACTCGAAATGGTTCAAAATAACTCTGCACGTTTTATTATGTCTAATTATGCTCGAACCGCAAGTGTGACTAATATGAAATCGAGCCTTGAACTACCATCACTAGCATCTCGCCGTAAGTTTTATCGCTTGTGTCTTTTTCACCGCATATTTCAGCATCGTTCTCTACACGATGATTTCATCTTTCCTCCCCAGTACGTATCACCACGCATTGACCACCGACATAAAGTAGCCGTTCCTTTTTGCAGGACTTCTACTTTTCAATATTCATTTTTTCCCAGGACTTGTGAAGAGTGGAACCACCTACCTACCACTACTGCAGAAATTACAGACCAACAACATTTCAAAAATGCTTTAACAGTAACTAATTAGTTCTTTACCTCATGTTATTTCTCGTTTTTTTCTCTTGTTTGCTTGTGCTTGCCTGTATCACCTACTCATTTTACATTGTTTTCTAGTTTGGTGATCTGTATTGAATTGATTTGTTAATTAGAGTATTTGTATTTGCATTGTTACATTATATAACTCCATGTATAAGTATCTTTTCACAGAAATGTTTTTCTTTTTGCCACTCCCCTCTGTAATGCTTCGGCCCTGAGGGTACAATAAATGAAATGAAATATATATATATATATATATATATATATATATATATATATATATATATATATATATATATATATATATATATATATATATATATATATATATATATATATTTTTTTTTCTGCTGTACAGCGGTATACAGTTCACCCGTTCTCGCACAGTGTATTTCGCAACACGTTGCGATGCTCTCACTTCCTTCGGTCGGTGCATTAGGGCATAGCTCTCAGCCACCCGTTCTCATGTAAACAAGAACAAACCACATGCAGTCGTCACATTTTCTTGTCGTCTACGAAACCCAGGACTGCATCTACAAAGCTTTACGTTCATGTGAAACTTCTCGTGCTCGACCGCGACCTTCGCTAGTGCTATGTTCGCTATGAACTGGACGAAGTATAGCTAAACCCTCCCGCCTTTGCCTCTTTATCTTTATCTTGCTAGTATTTGAAACCGCTTGGCTTTGTCTCAATTTCTTTTATTCTTCGGTCGAAGCTGCGGCTTCAGGAAACCTAATCAGGGCAACGGTTTTGTAGCGATGCCTTCCGCTCGATTGTATGCCATTCCTACCATCCACCCTGACGACGCGCGAGCGAAAAGGAATAGCATCGAAAATGGCATCGCTAGAAAATCGTGGCCCTGCACAACATCGGCTGAAGTAATGAACGCGCTGTACTATGTAGGAGGTGTTTCGAAAGCAAGCCATGGCAAGTGCGTCGAAGATGAAGGATACCCGTTTCGGCCGAGGCGTTTTCGAGAACGGGGCTCGCTGGTGTCCACGCATTAGTAAGCAGCTTTGCGCACCGTCGGGAAAACGACCCGAGTGAGGCTGGCTTCGTGATTGGCTGGGTAGCCGACTTCCACCGGTTAGACGGGCACCGCGCAGAACGGGATCCGCGCCGCCCTGTCGTCCTTCGTGGGAGCCGCTTGCACGCTGAAGAAACCGAGGGAGCACGCGGCCAATGCGAGCAGCCGAGTGTACTGTCCTTCGTGGCGCTGCCGGAGGCACAAGCCTCACGGCCGTCTCATTCAAAACTCTCGTCGCTAAGTGAAAGGAGCGCCCCGCAGTACCGTTACCTGGAACCGCGTTTTTTTGGCGCCGCTCCGGACCGCCGGAGTGTTTTGGCTGGTGCACTTCGTAGCTCTCGCCCAAGGCCTCTTGTAATGTGTTCGGGCGCAGACACGCGAAGACGGTGTACGCTGGCATGTAAGGATGTTTTGCCCTAGGAGGAGTTAGTTTTCCCATTCTTGAGGCAAGCATCGCGAAAGACAACGCTACAAAAAGAGAAGGTGGACGGAGATGCTGTTATTCTCAGCTGCTGCGCTCCACGCCAATGTTAGAGGCTCTCAGACTAAACGTTTGTTTGCATGTCCACGTACGCCCCGCGCTACTGGCTATTCGATTGCGCGACGTTACGCGCAACTCAGTGCACTGTCGTGGACAGCGTTTTCCTGACATCATGTCACCGCGGCAGCAAACCAGAACCTCAAGCTGGTTAACACCGATTCGTTCATACATTAGCATGCAGATACAGGGTAAGGACGCCGCACGGCCAACCGTGATGCGCTTAACGTGCTATCTTATTTCTCTTTTTAATGCGCGCGCCATAAAATAAAATAATTACGATCAAGTTCGTCAACGACCGGGTCCTCTGTCCCGTTATACTTTTCTTCTTTTTATGGTAATGTATACTTCCAAGAGATCGACGTGGACACTTCGGTTTCAGTTTATTATTCTTTCAAGATACATAGATGGTTGTTAATAGTATACAGGCAAATTTTTGAAGAAAAAAGGAATGTGGTACGGACACATAGGCGTGGTTCAGTGTCCTTCCCTGGTATGTTGACGCAGTACGCGCACTGCCGACTTTCTCGTCTGTTGCGGGCCACAGACGGTTCGCAATGTCGCCAACGGCACCACTAAGGTGGCCTCCTGGTGGCGCATTGGCGCCGCCGATCGGGGGGGTATCGCCAACGTCGTCTGCACACCGACCCGTTAGCGCCGCCCCGCGCAGCGGAGAGAGCGCCGCCGCCGTGTGCTGCCGATATTTGCAGACATTCCTCAGAATCAGTGCAGCGTGAAGCCGGCACGCATCCGCTACCTGGCTGGCTGGCTCGCGTGCTTGCCGAAACAAAGGCGAAAACAACGCGGAAAAAGCGAGGACCTAACGAGACAATGCGCAGTTATCCCTCTGTTCACCGCGCCCGGTAGATTTCCCGTTGTCCGCGTTCAGACGTGCGCCTCACCCACCGGACGCTCTCGCCTCTTTTATGGAAAGTTGTACGTGCCCCCCCCCCCCCGCCCCTCTCACTCTCCATCCAATGCCCTAAGGAGGTCCACGACGTCGTCGTTTGAGAGCACCAAACAATCCCCGTTTCGAGGGAGCCATTGGATATAGGCGTACCTTCGTGATTAAAAGGACCCATTCAGAAGTTCCCATTCCAATGCAAGAGCCGCCGTTGCTCCGTATTCGTTGTAGGATCTGTAAGCAGAGAAGTTCAGGTCACCGAAGGAGATAATATTGAGCAACTAATGTAAATTTCCGAAGTATCCAGTCGTACATCCTGTAAAAAAAGCTATTTGATTTCAGCAGAGCTGCTTGTTTTTTCTTTTGTTTTTTTAGCTCTTCTGGCAGCAGATAAACTTTAGAACTTTGTCCGACGCTGGTGCCCCAGAAAAGGCAAATTTTTTTACCCGCGAGCAAACCGAGAACGGCCCCAATGTCGCCGCCAGGCTAGGGCACCGTCGCTTCGCCCTCATCCCTGTATGCATGTGGACGCGTTAGTACACTGCGGTGCGGTTGGCGAAAGCGGAAACGAGAGAGAGGAAATCCGGGGTTTATCCCCCAGTCGGAGGGTGAACGCGTCAGCGGTTTCGGAACCACCTCGTATGCGCGTATATCTGGAGCTCCGTTCGATGGGGCGAAAACAGGGCGGGCTGGCTACCTGCGCGTTCTTCCTCTGTCCCCTCCCGGGACCTTTAAATCGCACTTCCTGGCGGAGCACGGCTGTTTGTTCAGCGACTTCCGGGCGCGGGAGAGAGTCTACTTCCGCAGCCCTCTCTCCGTTTCGGCGGGCCCTTGTTCGCCCCAGCGAGCGGGCTGCATGCTTGCCGCGGGGCTCTCCGAGGGACCCTTGTCGCTTCGCTTATCGCCCGATAACCTGTGGCCCGTCGGCGGCCAACCGCGCCTTATCGGCGGCCTTTGGTCGGGCTTTGCAGTGCGAGCGCCTCCGGCCCTGAATGCGTAGCGCGGCGTATAAAAAGAATGGAAAACCGTTCCCGTTTGCACGCAGGCACGTTTTTTGAAAGCGAGCTCTGTGTGCACGAGGAAGAACGGTATGCGTCCCGTTTGAAGCGATTGGCCAACGGTAACACGTATAAATAATGAAAAAAGTGTTATCGCCACAACAATCGTAAACGGAGGAGGGGAGGGGATGTACGAGTTCACGAGCGGCCGCATGGAGCTGCTATCTACGTTTATCACGCGGCACTTGATACGCGGGCATACGGTGTGCTGAAGGTGACATCTGTGTGCTTCTTTTTTTTCTTCGTTAGACTTGTAATTATGTTTTAAACATTGGTTAAACGCGAAGTTTGAGTAATCTGCAGTCGTAGACGGTGCTCGCACAGTGTCAAGTTGACACTGTCAACTGGGGTCGGCAGAGGGCGAGCGCGGACTGCTGAGAGAGCGTCTGAACTCGGAGTCAGGCACTGCGCAGGAACGGTACTCTTTCCACGTTTTCGCAGCGCACGGAAAAAGAAGAAAGAAAAGCAAAGTTTGGCATGCGTCTTTCCATGTCATCTCCCAATGTCTGCTTCAGCTCGCGTCCTATAAGCAGCTACACGAGCGTTGTAGTAACCTAAGTGTGGTCCTGCAAGCACGTCTGTAATTGTTAATGACGAAAAAGTAAAAGTAAAAAATTACCGACGATTACGTTACTTCCTAATGCGAAATTTGAGCGCAGCAAATAAGCTGTTTCACCTTTTCGATAGATTGAGGCAAAGAAATTGAGCAACACATGTATGCGCTATCACAGAATTTTTTTTTTATTTTTCACACGTATTCCTTTAACAAAGACTCCACTAACAGTTCTTGACAGTCATGAAGGAAGCTTTGTGGTCGGAGAAATAGACTGATATATGTTCGACTTGGTACGAGTCTTACACTCACCGCATTAAGTTGTGGAAGGTGCGCTGGCCTCGAGGGATATTTATAACCGTTTGTTGTCGAAATAATAACCAAAACAAGCGCGAACGAGACCGACCCAACAGAACCAAACAGGCGCGGGCGAGAGCTGTGGCGCGAGCAGACGATAGTACGAAACGAGCGGATCGGCTAAGACCAGACACGAGTGCGCATCGAGCCGTAAGGAGGGTCCGCATGACACCAGCATCGCGCGCGCACGTCACTGAAGGGGCCGCTCTCATTGGTCTCCGCCATTCGCGGCTCGCGTCCTTCGTCTCCCACTCCAGCGAAGGGGGGCGGAGCTGGTTACGAGGCCAACGCCGACGACGACGCGAAACCCAGGAACGGACGCCAAAGAGCTGCGCTCTAAAAAAAAAAGCCTGTTGTTCTTTGCTGCGGAACGTTCCGCCAGTTCAAGCCGGGGGCCGGAAAACAGAAAAGACAGGAACGTGAGCGCTGAGTATATTCCGGTGGTGTGTTATACCTGATTAATGGATCTGGCCAGGATGTCGATTGAAATACCGACACGCCCCAAATTTTCGTTGTGAATATATTACGACAATAAACGAGAGCACTATATAGAGTGCTTCTTCGCGCTTTTTTTTATTTTAGCTGCAACAATTTTTTTATTCACGTACCTGTGGAAGCAATCAAATGGTTAATTGACTAATTAACAAAATTCCATTCATTAAGTTTTTTTTACTTATTAACTTACAGCACGTGCTGCAATTCACGAATTGTAGGTAGTGAATTTAGAAGGCACATCGGCTTGGAACGAATTCTGAGGGTGGCACCGGTTTCGAGATATGCGCCGTCAAACTTGCGGCACAAATGCACTGTTGTTCCACTTACTTCATGAAAACGCCGTTTTAACCATTGAAGCACCAAGGTAGAATTTGAACGTCGCTATATTTCGTCGCACATTTTGAAAATTAATATCTCGAAACTGGCGTAACCTTGACAATTCGTACTAAGTGGATACGCCCTGCGAACTCGCCGGCGACAATTCGTAAATAGCAATTTTCGGACTGCAATTAATTAATTAAAACGTTAAATAGCTCATTTTTGTTAATTAACCCGTTATGAATTTTGATTTCTCGTAGAAGTAATGTCCACTTCATCGTGTAATTTACTTCAAGGGTTAGAACTGTGACGTCTGCCTCAGGTAATTTAAGGAGACATTGTAATTAAAAAGCACC
Organism: Dermacentor albipictus; assembly: GCF_038994185.2. NCBI lineage: Eukaryota > Metazoa > Arthropoda > Arachnida > Ixodida > Ixodidae > Dermacentor > Dermacentor albipictus. Next base: position 83,293,178 of record NC_091821.1, read on the forward strand.
TGGTATAAGATTCGTTCCTGTTGAACTTCTGTGGCGCCTGTAGTGCAGTGTACAGTCACCTATGTCACGAGTAGACGAGTAGTCATGCGAGAAATATCGCTTACATCGTGTGGAACCAAACGGGCGCGCGATTTGATGTCGTTCCGTGACATTTGCAAGCGACACGTTTATCATTCGCGAACTGTTAAGAATTGAACCTTCTTAAAAGATAGCTACGACGAGAATATGTGCACGAGTGTGACGAAGCGACCGCGCAATGGGGAGTTTGAAGTTGCCCCAACCGATAGCCTTAGCCACTTCAAAATTAGTTCACAAAATAATACCACGGTGCGGAAATGGTCAATTTGCGGGCTGGTGCTTTTCAGCAACGTAATTCGTCAGCCTGATTGTGGTGAAATAATAGTAGCAATAATAGTAATAATAACAGAATTGTAGTAGTCGGGCTGAGCCATTCTTGGGAGAATCGCTAGGTCAGAGCATCGTGTTGCAGTTTCGTCACGTGTGGCCCGTGGCATGAGCGTGCGGCGCATCCCGACGTGGTGCAACCTCGTGAGCGAAGCCGCCGTCCTGACGTGCGGCTATTGGATGCGCTCACGGGATGATATAGCTTTCGCAAACAGTTGCGGCCACAGCGCTACGAACCGCCTACTCCAGCACCGCGCGCAACTCTGCAGCTTTGGAGTCCGTTGGCCGCACGCGAGGCGTTGTTAGGCCGGCGCGTAGGGCGGCCCGTTTGTTTTCTATGAAATTCGCGCTCACGCTATCGCAAACCGCTTTCGCCGGACCGTCCGCTGCGTCGGCCAGCGGGCGACGCGGAAAAGCGAGCCGGTTTGGCCGCGCCCTGCGAGTGGTGCTTGTAAAACCGGGGAGGGCAGCGTGCCCCCCCCCCCCCCCCTTTTCCCGCCTGCTGCTGCCGGACAAACCGGACGGACAGCGCGTGCCTGTCTCGTGGACGCCACTGGCAGGGCTGCATCGAGCTATCCTAGTAGGTCGCACTCGGGAAACGCAACTGCACGGCAGACAATGCGACGTGCAGGCCGCCTGGAACTCTTGGCCCAGTTTACGGAGGTCTGGCGAGTTCGCTTTGTGTCTCAAAGAAGCGGGTTGACCAGAGGAGCGAGTTTGGATGACGACGCAGAGGCGAAGGGGTACGAAAAATAGTGAATAACTCGAATTTATTACCATGTTTAAAATTTAGTTTTGTTGCTTTCGGCGCCGGAACGATGTTCCGTGTCGCTTTCTTCCTTGTAATCGAGAACTCGATGAAACACGTCGCACGTCCACCAAGGCCAACCTGCCACACGAATTCGGGGACTTCTCAGTCGCTCGTTTCGAAGACGAGTGGCATGCGAAGGACCGCGTGCAGCTCGACCCAGCGAGCTGGCCAGCCAAGTTGACCCCCTTCGGGGCCCATGCGAGGCTGGTCCGTCGACCCTTCCGGCAGGAGGCGTCGCCGTCGGTGTCACGGCGGCCCTCCATTTTTGCCCCCGGGCAGAAGATCGGCTCGGCCACGCGGCTTCGGCGCCGCCATTACACGGCCCCTCGCGGCTACCATCATAGCCAAATGAGATTGGGCCGGTCGGAGAGTCCCTCGCATCTTCCCCTGCTCTGGAATTCGATAATGGCGTCGCCGACAGGCTGGGGGCCAGCAACGGAGCCGGCGCTGGAGGCCCCTCCGCGAGGCGCTCTCGCCGCCGTGTATCCATTAGGGGATGCGCGTCGGCTGCATACCACTCGTGTATGTGCGGTTCGCGTTTGTGCGAGAAATTTCAGTTTGCGAGAAATGCCAAAGTACGGAGTTCGAAGGGAGCGGAAGAAAAGCTTATTGCTTAGCTCTCGTGTCCTATATATTCTTATGTTGGTGGAAACATGTATACGCGACTTATCGTCTCCACGGCGCCGAGGCACTCATCGGCCATTAGGAATACGTCTCTGGACATTTCTGAGCCGATCGGACAGTAAGCCGACGAATGAGCCGCACCCGCGTTGGCGTGCGCAGATGATTCACGGCATATTATTGGCACATACTGGCCACATATTGCGGCTGGAGCAAGGAGAACCAACATGCATGCAGGGCCCACATATATATGCAAACGTACTGTCTGGTCGCGAATATTTGCGTCCATGCAAGGGGTGGCGCTTTGAGGGAGAAAGGCGCAATATTACAGGTTATTCAGAACGCCCGAAGGCGTTGGAACAGGCAACTTCTAGCGTACATTAATTATTCTTATCTGCGCGTAAGAAATCGATATGCTGAACACGATGAATGATTGCGCCGTCCATTTACAATAACGTTGCTTAAGACGCCGTCTCGCACCGGTCATCTGGCGCGCGTGGCGGTGAAGGCTTTATGAAGGGAAAGTGCGATGGACGAACTGAGGATATTTTTTTGCTCTTCATCTTTCACACACAGCTACGGCACGCAGGGGAACGTCCGGTGCCGTTCCGAAGAATGCACGAAGCTAGATGAGCGCCGCGCAGCTTGGCGATGCAGTCTAGAGTTGCGTGCAGGATGCGCTGGTTGCTGCAAGCTGTGCAACAGCGCGCCCCGCAAGAATGTCCGGTTCACCAGCGGCGGTTCCTCGAACTTGTACCGCTGAAGCCGGTCTAATTGCACCGCCCGCCCCGCACAAGGCGGAAGATCGATAGCGGGGCACGGGAAGGGCAATTGTTCCTTGAAATTCTTTGCCCAGCGTGAGCGTATGGTCGTGGTGGGTATACACATGCGTTCCAGCGTGCTGCAGCCTGCGATATGGCGCTGTTACAGCGATGACCGCGGCAGTCCGGTCTTCGTTCACGTGTCGCGGCATTTCGGCCAGCGGGCCGCACGTTTCACTTCCTTCGGCCGCACTCTCTTCGTAGGGTGTACTTCATGACAGGGACGTGCTCGGCATGCGGCGATGCTTCTCGGATTACGTTTTCCTTGCTGTGCCGGCCCAATAACTGCTCATTGCCGGTCTGCGTGCGCCAACAAGCGCTGCTTATTCATGTAGCGCTCGCAGGGGCCGCTCTTGCATGCACCAGTTTCCTCCCGCTGCGTGACTAAATTGACAAAGGCGCTATCGCAGAAGGTGCTTTTCCTCCTGGCGTGATTGTCGCGACGCTGTGTGACCGCTGGGATCCCTTCGTTAGTCATCCCGGCTTGTGCCATACTTACTCCTCCTCCTCCGCTTCCTACTACTACTACTACTACTACTACTACTACTACTACTACTACTACTACTACTACTTGTTTGTGTATACGCGCGTTCGTGACTTCAACAGGAGTGCATCCAAACATATATCATCATGCCCAAGTGATTCCGTGTCATCTCGTTCGTTGCAGTTTCAACTAAGCAGGCGTCTCATTAAAAGATGGCCCAAGATGCACAAATTGGACCGACTTGCGCTAGCCCACAGAGGAATAGAGCGGCCAAACTTATGTACTGTGTGACGGACGTGTAGCGCAGACTGTGGCCAGTCTTGGCAAGGGCAGCGCTCTCGAGGAACCAGACTCCGAGCGTTTTCCGGCAATGCTGTTAGCGCGAGTCCTTGGGCGGCACGCGCGGGCTTGTGCTTGCCGCAGTGGCACCTCAAGGACACGTAGCATTTGCCACTTCTGCAGCAACAAGGTTCGTCGAACAGCAGGCAGCGCTCTCCGGGGGTGTCATACGTTACACGCCCGTCGCCTGCTGGCCGATTATACCGAGGCCCACTTCCCGGGCAAACTTCCACTCCCAGAGTCTTTCCGCGTGCGTGCGCTCCGAGCCGTTGTAGGCGCGCACCTTCTGTGGATGCCGTCCGAACGACGCGTCTTATCTGCGTTTCGTGTTTGGAACTGCCGCGTACGAAAACAGAAACGGCATTCAAAGCTTTTCGACCGAATCTCTCCGTGACCGCTACATTCACTGCTCGCTGACCGACAGTGCATCTGGTGTGCACGCGATCACAATGACGCCGTCGCGATATAGCCGCTGCAGAAGCCGCTCGATGGGTGCACCAAGCGAATGGCCGCGCTAGTTCCCACGGTGCCATTTGGGTGCGTCATGCAGCTAGTTTGCTCGCGAAATTTACTTCGAAACCCAAGGGTGAATGAATGCGCCGCGCCCACTTTCGAGCTTTTCCAGTACTCTACAAGGAAGAAATGGGTCGAATTGCGATTGAAATTCAAAGCAGCGTGTTAGTCGTCAAAAGAAGGCGTTCGCGCATATATTTTGCCTTTCCCAGCGGCCAACGAGCTTTGTTTGCGACGGCTGTTTTTCTACGTAAACAATGCGTACTGTTCGTGAAGAAGTGCACCGACGATTGTTTTTGTTCGCATAGTTACCGCATAATGAAGCGATTCTTTGATGCTCTCTCATTCTGCCCATTTGTCGCGCCGAATGGCAGATACCGCCGGCAATAAGGGCAGCGCGGCACTCTACGAGCCGTTGACGAAGGACACGGGAATTGGGGTATTATGCTATCACGCCCCGTTGGAGCGCATTCTTCGCGTGTACACGATAAATGGGAAGCGCAACCACATGCTGTGGTATTTATTAACATTTTCTTCTGGCGCTTTATAACGCGGCTTTATAAACGTTTCTCCTTCCCACATGGCATGAGAATGTAAAGGGTGAGAGGTGGGTGGGGTGGGGAGTGAGAGGGGCATCTTGGTACCAGCGCAGCGAGGTTACTGACGAGTGCGAGTAATCGCACGGAGCACACTGGCGTGTTTTTTTTCGGGCACATGGTATTGGCGGCGTGCGACGAAAGCCGCCTGTTGGTGGGCTCACAATGGCCGTCGGTCGGTTGACGTCGTTTCCAGACAATGGGTTTCCTTCGGAGCATTCAGCGGTCACGCTTGTCGCCGCGAGGCAGCAGAGACGGACAGCGGCGACCGTCTGGGAAAAGCGGGCTGCCGCCAAGGCATTGGCCGCGCTTGCGTACACTGGGCCGACGGACGGGCCCCACTGCGAGCGCCGTGACTCGCACGACCGTGAGCTCGATCGAAGAAAGCGCGGCCGAGACTTCGCAAAAGCCCGCTGCCTAACGAGCCGGCGTAGATTGCACTGGCGGTGCGCTTCCTAGCGGAAACAAAAGAGACTGGCGGCGGATTCGGCTAACTGGCGCATGCAGGTAAGACTCGTCAGCATAGCGTCGTCCCTTCTTATACCTGACGTCGAAGAGTATAAGAGAAAACGGGCCAGGACTCTTTCGAGGCGTGGTCAGTGAGTCATCGGTCCGAAATGCAGTGCGAGTGAGGTTTTCGCATATAGTGGAAAGTGTTCTATGGGCGAAGGTGTGCTAGTATAGTGATTTTCCTCTTCCGCAAACACAATAAGATGGGGGAAAGGAAGTGGGGCCGCGTTCACTTAGCTGGGCGCTTTTCGTACGGAATTACTTAGTCCCAAAGAGCTCGTGCGGTGGTAGTGCAACCGCTGTGGCGGTGAACTTAGCTTACGGGTGAAGCGAGGAGGAAGCAAAAGGTCTGATCGAACGACAATATAAGTTGGAAGCGCGGTCATGTGAAAGCAGAATTCACAAAACTTTTCGCTCGCAAGTGTTCTTTCTCATTGGCTAGCTGCCTTCAATAATAATGCGTCCAGCAAGCGGATTGCCTGGAATTTTCTCTTACGAGCAATTGTAGCGTAAGGGCTTTCTGTGAATACGGGCCCTGGTGTCATAGCAGTGCGTGAGGCGCGTATAGCTGATCGAGACCACAGAGCTAGCTGAGGCTATGCTCTGACAACACATCGCTGCTCTCCGCTTTTGACGGCTTCCTTTCCCGGGCGTGTGCTACAACGCCGATAATGGCGGCCAACCTGTCCCGTTCGCTACACCATAAGGGATTTGTTGTTAGTTGCCAGTGGGGACGATAGTTAAGAATTGCTTACTGGTTACAAACCGTGCGACTGGCAGAACCAAGATGTCACACCAGGCGATCGTTCCTGTAGCTGCATACAGAAAACAGAAAAGATAATAAAAGATGGCTATGGCAAAACAGTGTCATGTCACAAAAGTGTGCCAGAATAGAAAGTACAATGAGAAGACACCCACCACATTGCATGAAGTTTCAGATTTGTGCCATTCTAAACGAGCCAGCCTCTGTTGGGAAGCTAGTGTTTGCAATCCACATCATTATCCAAAGAACACTTTTTAGACATAATTCGGAGACTCACACATCAAGAAAATTTCTAAACAATTCGTAGGCAGCACTAATGCTCATTTACTATCGGCTCAAAAATTTCACGGAATGCGGGCTTAGTGAAAAAAGCCATTATGAGACGCGGCATGAGCAAACAGCGTGGTATATTAATTCACTTGCGTGACCAACGCATTTCACCGCTGATTCCGGACTACCCGCATCGCGCAAAGCTTGCCGCGAGAATGAGGTGGATACAGTAGAATGGCGCGTCGTCTTCTGCGCCACTTCCGGTTCGAGGCCGGCCCGTAATTCCCGCTTTTCGGTGTAATCGCGGCGGAATGGTTGTGCGACGTCATTATGGTCGGCTGAGCATGTGTTAAGTTGCGCGAATGTACTTCCGTGAAAGCGAAGAAAATGTTCCGTTTTACATGCAACGAAACGCGCAAGCGGAAGTGGCAGTCGCTGTCAAAAACGAGCGATGGGGAACGACGAGTGTATCGAACGCAGGAGGCAAAGCACGTGAATGTCACTTCGTCACAGGCGAGCATTCCCATGGTGACTCGAAAAGGCACGGAAACGCTACTACTATAGACACGACAGCGGTTGCGGGCAAACGGGATGAATTTAAGTTCCAAGGCACGATTCGGTACTTTTCTGCTATTTCTGAAAAATAAGCACCATGCAACTTTGTCATGCGGACAACTTACGCAGGACGTGCAAAAGCAGAGCCGCATTAAAGCGCACCGTAGGGTCTGTAGGCGAAACTACGGAAGCAGTCGCACGTCAAATCAACACTTCTGTGCCCGCTGCGGTAGCTTTGCGGCTTTGGCATTGCTCGAGGTCGCGGGTTTGATTCCGACCGCGGCAGCCGCATTTCGACAGGAGCGAAAAAAAAAAAAAACGCTCGTGCGCTTAGATTTAGGGACACGTTGAAGAACACCACGGTGTCAAAATTAATCCGGAGTCCGCCACTACGGCGTACCTCATTATCCGATTGGGGTTTTGGCACGTACAGTCCCGTAATTCAATTGAAGTTTAATACTTCTGCCACGGTGCGATGTGCCGCGTGCTGCAATGAATATGCTCAATCCTGTCAGAGGTTTCTCTCCCCCTGTGTGTTCTCTCCCCTCTCTTCGTGTGTGTTCTCTGTTCTACGCAGACAAACAGCAGCGGTGCACGCAAAGTAACGTTTGCCATCAACTCACCACTCTCGTGCGGGACTAAACCTTGGAAGAAATCTAACATTCGCCGTCAACATCACCGCTAATTGTCCTCAGTCAAAGCAAACAGCGCAGAAAGCTTCACTTACATCGATTCCCACAGTGCGTGGGATCCGCATTTTTTTTTGGGGGGGGGAAACTATATGGGATCCAGTGGCTTCCTATAATGTGGATTCCGGCTAAAACAAACACGCTAACTGTTCAATACGTCTGGCGAACAGGCGCGTCGCTTCTTCGGCGAGACCTGCCCTCCCCCGTCGGATCGGCCGGCCGTCGTGGTCTCGCCGGTCTCGGCGGTGACGCGAGGCACGCCAGCGCTTCCTTCTATCGGAGCGTGGACGCCGTTTCCTTTGTTTTTTTTCTTTCCCCTTTTCCTTTTTCTTTGTTTCTGTTGCGCCGCGACCTTCGTTGTCCGTTTATTCTCATGGGCCGCTGTACGGTATGGACGGCGATGACCGCTTCCGACAGTCGGCGGCTACGGGAACGTGCAACGCAAATGCGCCGTGACGTCATGCCTCCCGTATATTGAGGTTAGCATGAGACGAGCCTGTGAAGGCCATGGAAGCGTCTGCAAAAAGATGCACGCGTTCCGTCATTTGTGGAGAGCATCGGGTCGCATCGGCATGACATCATCGCTGAAAGAAATGCGCGGAAGAATCCTGCAATGACTTCATTACCCTAGAAAATACTTCGGATCAGAGTAATAATAATAATAATAATAGTAATAATAAGACGTGTTTCTGGTCAGTTGGACGGTTATCGAAAAAGTGAACTTGCGCAACAAGGGATGCAGGCAAGAGATTACGTAACATCTACCCGCATAGGTGTATTTCTTGCGGGAATCGTGACGCGACCGAAACGCTCAGCGCATAACCTGCTGTACCTTGCACACTGGGTCGTATGCGCTGAATGTAGACCGCAGGGTCGGCACAAGTTATGTCTATGACTTGTGGCATTGAGCGAACAAAATTTTATCGTAGCGTTCATTCGTTTGTTGTTTTCCAGAGTGTAACTTAACAAATTCGGGTGCGAAGGACGGCTGGCTAGTCCTATAGCTCGCGTACTTTTTTGTACGCGTGCATAGCTTTTTCGAGTTCCTGCGGCGTGTAGCGTCAGTGGACATTCTTTTTTTTTGTCCAATATCAAGTGTATGCCTACGGCCTCCACTGTACAACATTGATGTAAAACGTAGATCGCTACTGTACAGGAGGCTGTGACCGTACACGTTGGCCATGCGGCATCGGCCAACGCGCTGTAGGCGCGGTGCGCGAAGATCAATTACCTTCCTGGACGTTTTGCTTGGCGATTAGACCGCTTAGGTCGAGCAGTTGTAAGATTAAAAAGCGAGGGGTTTGTGTTCTTGTCTATTATTATTATTATTTTTTTTATAACTTACGTTTCATTCTGTCCCTGCATGAGATGTGTGCGGGGAGGGGGTACCAAGCCGTGGATATTATATTTTCCGATACGATTGGTCTCGCATGTGTCGTATTTCGCAAGGCGCACGCGCCCGAGGCGAGCAGCGCCTGGAGTTTCTCGGCGCCGTTCCTCTTTTACAACTACGATTTCGGGCCGTTTCCCAGCAGTGGCACGACCGGTTGGCGCGGACGCCGGACTGCGGCTGCGTTGCCTGTATACCTATACTGCAGTACACTGTATCCATACGCCCGTTTGCCTCGCGGTCCAATGGCGGCTTGCTGCTGCCGCCGCAGCCTGCTATAGTTCGCTCACTTTGCCGTCCCGCCATCCGGATCCTGGTCCGGGTGTCGGTGGACTCGTCAGGAAAGAGGAATCGGACGCCTTGTCTTCACTTCGACATCAGCCCGGGAAACTGTGTTTCGATTTCGCTGCACTTTATGCTCTTTTAATTGGGAGAGTGCATAATTTTCTCCCTCACTTGATGCAGTGCGCGCTGTGTTTGCCGCGCTCTTCTATTTGACTTCGTGCAGGGGCCAGTTCTATGCAGTCTCACGGTTCTCCTGCGCTAGATACGTTGGAAGCGCGTGGCGTCGTGGAAGCTTCCGGTAGCAGACGATATTGGTGGTGGGGGAGGCAGTCAATTACGGCAGTCAATTGAGCCGTGAGGAGGCGGGATGCCTGTAACGTGATTGAGTGTTTTGGTTGGAACGGATCTCTCGTTGCCGGCGTTTTATGGCGAAAAAGTCGCGTACGTGGTTGCTGTCATTGTCACTGCGCACTACTATACCTATAAGCGGTGATTATGTCGGTAACGAAAAGAAAATATATTTCGCATTTGTATACGCACACACTTATCGAAAAAGCCATAGCAGACGACACAGCTCGTTCGTCGCTATATACACTATTATGCCGGCCCGGACCTGCTCTCTTTCGACTCAATAAACTCTTGTCTCTCTCCTCGATACGCAATGGCTACGAGGCGTGCACGCAGGCGCCGCGTTGCGCTTGCGCGATAGAAACTTGTGCGGCACCGCGCACGTTCATAAAGTGAAGTCAAATCGAGTATAGGCTTCATCGAAGAGCAAAGCCGCAACGTCATAAAAAGGAAATAAACGAAGAAACGAAACGGAAATAAACGAAGAAACTAACAAACAGACAAACATTGTCGTGTTTTGCGGCTGCGTTGCCGGAAACATTACACACGAAGTGCTGCGCGCTTCACTGTCGGCTTCACGGCGCGGATATTGCAAGTGTTTTAGGAGCGGTTCGAGTCCGTTAAGCCTGGCTACGCACGCTGGGTCGGTCGCGCAGTTTTTCGGGGGTGCCCCTTGGCCATTCGAGTGTGGCGCGCGAGCAGTGGCCAGAGTCACCGGCTGCGTCGGGCCACTGGACCGTTGGCCGCAGTCAGACGTAGCTCCGGGGAGACATCCGCCTCGGCAGATCTCGACTGCGCTATTCTGCGGAAGCGCTGAGGCGCATCGGTGGCGGCTACTTGGCAGCTCCTGATCCTCAAGCAGTGCCCCAGCTTTGCACGTTTCGACAGAGTGGACGGGCGTTTCTTGACAGGAGAATGGTTTCCCTGAATCCAGTGCTGCAATTGCAAGATGAGGGCTCCGCATGAGCTTGGCGCGATTTTGTCTTTGGCTTTAGTCCACCTGCACAACCAACTGATCATAATTGGACGTATTCGTTGCATATTTAGCACTCCCATCAGCTATAAACTGCTTGTGTTCTACGTTTATTTTACAGGTACGTGCACATTGCGCGCATGATACCCTCGTTGAACTGTTCGCTGAAGTACGTTCATCCAGGTGAAGTAAGCAAGGGCCCCTTGCTTACTATATACGTAAGTTAGCAAGGAGTTCCTCTGGCTGCATGAACGACCCGATGCGATAGCCAGGACTTGCGTACACTTATAGTGCGTTGTTATAAGTAGCGTCGGAAACGGCCTTGTCGTATAGATTCCACAAGCAACTGTAGCATTGCAGATGCCGTTTTAGGCTGTGTTCCAATGCTCGCCATAGATGGCTAAGTGGACAGCGGCCATCGCAAGTCTCGTTCCAGTTCTTACGAAGACGTCAATGTAGACAGCTTCGCGAAGATAGTATCGAAGTCAAAAACGATGCAGGCTACTTTTCTGTGCAAACAAGATGGCGACTGAGCAAGGCTCTCGGAAGCTTGACGGGAAGGTCGCCTGCGCAGAGGAAAACGTAGACACGCTTTCCTATGCCCTTAATGTAAGTCACATCGTGTTTTTCATGGGTTCGCAGGCGCAAATACGTGAAATAAAGAAATAATGTGTGCTTTTCTAAACTTTTCTTTTTGTCGCCGTGAGGTGGCGTCACGTCGCAGAAGCGTCTTCCGGACGGCTAGAAACGTTCGATTACATGGCCGACATGGCCTCGAAGCTGTCTCCCTATAGCTGTCCCCGTAGACTGTCTCCGATGCTGGCCAGAATTGAAACTCGCTCTTAGGTGGCACATTACGCATGATACATATGGCGCGTCGGGCAGTTATACTTTATGAACTCGCGTCGGCTCCGTATGGCTAGGTGGGGGACATGTAAAGTGCATGTCAAATTGCAGAAGTGTTTTTTTTCTGCTTTTTACACAGGAAGAAGCGGTATAGTGCGAGGATGAGCGCGTGGGATGTTGGTGAAATTTCATTCTACACGGCTAAATACCATTCTCATTTCTCAACGGTGACACTCCGTTTGTTTAACGCCGTCATAAACATTTGCAGCTGTGTACGGTTGCCGAATTGTGATGTAAGCATTTAAACTGTACGGCTGCCAAGTTTGTGTATTTCACCGGTTTCCGGCGGTGACGAAAGCAGCAGCAGCGGATAGCAGCCTTAACAAGGACAAGAGTAGGCTATAGTTGGTGCGTTGTTTCAGTACGCATTGAGGTCACCGTGGAGAAACACGAGGCACAGGCGGAGCAGACGCAACAAGCGCTGGTTTCCAGCCACAGCATTCATTTCCGCTCGTGTGGCGGTGCATATCTGTGGCGGACAACCTGCGCACGCTCGTGGGCCAAACAAGGGCAGGCGATCGGTCTCCATCGCCGCGGATGTTGCGGTGTAACCAGGAACACCGTCGGGCCCCGTAACTCCCGAACGCGTCCGTCCGATAACAGGTCTTGCGCTCGAAACCGGTTCAGAGTGCGTTGCTCGTGGCACGCGCGCCTTTAGGGCCGACCGCGCGTAGCGCGAGGAAACCCCGGCCTCAAAAGATGGCGACCGATACAAGTGGCCGCTTCGGGTCAAGCGGAGAAAGTTTTGCCCGCTGATTTCCTGCCGCCCTTTGTCTTGTAAATTACGCTCGCCGTGATGCACAGAGTCGGCGCTGCCTTCGCGATCTTCGGTGCACTGCGATACTATGTGGACGAGGCGTCGTTCCTTCGAGTCGCGCCACAAACTCGAAGGGTGTCCTCGCGCTGCTCTCCGTGGAGCGTTTACGTGACATTCATAGCAGCTCCTCGAAATGCGCTGGCTTGTTTTAGACTGAGGGGAAACTAGGAGGACGCTTAAGCTTCGCCTTTAAGAGTGGAACGCGACAGCATTCAAAGATCCCCGACTGCTTCTCACGCTTCCGGGAAACTGCGCCTTATGTAACCGTAATAGTTACCGAGAAACGCTGGCGGCGAACGCTATGCACGAACGCTAGCTTTTTGGTAGAAACGCGGCCTCTTGCGTGGGCCGATCCCGGAGATTGTGCACAGCCGCGCCAAAATATTTTCATCGTTTTCAGGTTTCTGTTATCGTTTGGCACTTTTACTATTTCAGCCTGAGAAGATTCAACATAAAAGGCGTGCGCTGTCGCTGTTTTGTTCCACGACGTTTGTTTGTGGGCTATCATTCTCGAAATTCCGAGGAATAACTTTGTCAGGAATGTAAGATAAGGCGCGAGCAGCTTTAGTGATGGAATGGTGTTGCATTATAACCCGCATATACCGCATGTCGTGACATATACATACACCTAAATATATGCAGAAATTTTCGCTCACAGAACGCCCGGTGCCGGACGCCGGATTTTCTGCGACACGGGGCCCTTAATGCGTTCACGTTAAATCTAGCGAGGTCGCGGCGCAGTGCTCGCCTTGTGGCCGGTCCACGTCCTCGCGCCTGACGGCGGGATGAGCCTTGCACCGGCGAGCTCGTGGCTGGGCGTGCCTGCGCATACTTGCGCCGAAGCGCTTCCGTCCGTCGTGCGTCAGCCGCGGTTCGACCGCTTTTTTTTTTTTTTCGGCATCCAGGGCAGTCATGCGTGGCGCGTTCTGGAGCTGCAAAACGCCCATGTTCGCGGGAAGCGGCCGGCCGGGATCCTCTGGCCGCCGCTATTGTTCTCGCGTTTTTCACGCGCAGTACCGATTCGCTAATGCACCGAATGTCGCCCAATAAAGACATCAGGGACGACAGCGAGCTAGCGCCGATTTCCGACAGCTCGGCAGTCGTCGTGATGGACGTCACCGGTATGCGGGCACCGGCCCTGGTTGACACCCGAAAGCGGAAAGCCCCCGCAGGGCGACGCCCGCATTGTTGCTCGGGCAGTTTACGACTGCTGTCTGTCAGCACGAGCTTCCTCTTCTCACGGCACCAGAGGGAAATATAGTCGGCGCACGCGGGACCCGCGGCCCTGTAACACTGCTGGACCAGCGGCTGCATATTTGGCGCCGTCGCTATACACCGGGGCTGAGTGAAAGTGTTTTCCCCACGCCGCAGCTGCTGCAACTAACCGTCATTGACTTGCACGTACTATCAGCGGCACAATTCGCGTTTGCGGACTTCAGCGGCGAGAAGCAGCTGCGTAAATATTGACTTCGATGCCTGATTTCTCGCCATGAATCCGTAGCGAGAACCTTGAAAGTCAACGAAGGCGATGGGACGATGTACCAATTATCTTGCAAATCGTAAAATTACGGCTTTATTTTCAAACTTGGTGCTGGGGTCATTAAACATGTGTCGACACGAAGTGGAACATTTGTGATGCGCCATACGTAGCGAGTCAGACAGGTCGCTCTCGCGCGTGGGAACTGCCGACGCTTATGATCGCGTACTCAACAACCGTAAACCAAGCGAACCGCGTCGTTAACTAGCGACGCGCGAACCACCGGAGCGAAGTCGAACTACGGTTGACTGACGACGGTGGAGCTGCGTGTGCTCGCCCGTTGCACCCGGCATTTCTGATTGTCGCCGTATAATGAAGCATCGCATACCGCTCATGTTGCGGGGAGGACTTGCAGCCAAAGAGAGTCCGTCCACCGGGTGGTACTAACGCTAAGTGAAAACTGAATGTCACGTGGGAACACAGGGCATAGAAAAAAAAATAAGTGCTTCCTCACTATTCATACACTATATATATATAGCGGCTCCACGCATCGTGCTCAGAGCAGGCTGTTGTCAAGTAATGTGCTGGGTTTGCTTAGCGTTTTGTTAGTCTGCAAGTTGTGATGCCGCGGAGTCATGCGTGCCTTATACTAAGAACGTTCTCGATCTCCTCGCAGGGCCCGTGAGGAGCTGCGCCCCCGGAGCCTGAGCGTCACGGCCAGTCATGGCGCCTGCCAAGAGCGGGTCCTCGAGCGCCACCAGCATGGCGCACAGCATGATGATGCCCCGCTGCACCATGTCTATCACCCGCACCAAGGGGCTACTCAACATGCCGGGCCAGAACAACTGCTTCCTCAACAGCGCCGTACAGGTGGGCTGCCAGGCGTTTTCTTTTCTCCTCTGGCACGTGTTGCGGTTCCAAGTATACTGCTTTGCTTCGGAGGGAAAACTGTGCTGATCGGAGGAGACTCGTGTCTGGAGCAAAGTACGATGAGACAATGAGCAATAGGGCAGAATTTCTGGACTGTGCCGTGTCCCTGTTTCGTATTTTCCCGCCGTGTTGCAATTGCGCGCACCTTGCATCAGGTGGGCCAGGTATGTTTTCACATGATTAGTGGAAATTGTGCAGCCCTATTTACAGCCTCAATGATAGTACTCAGCCTTAGCGTTGGTTTGCTTATTATCTATATCTAGTGTAGAGTTTAATTACTTCCGCTTTGGCTGCCCCCGGGATTCGTACCTATGCACGCGAATCTGTTGTCTGAATTTTTTTTTCATCTGATCTTGAGCACTCGTGCCCTCTAGTTTTAGTTATATGTATCGACATTGTGTTCATCGGTTTTAACGATTGAACGTGAACGAAGCAGACTGAAGCCGGACGCAGAGGGCGGCTGGCCACAAAAAGTTCATAATGCAAAGATGGGGTAAGGCGTGCAGACACGTACACAAGAGAAGTGGACAACACGAACGCGCGTCCGTGTTGTCCACTTCTCTTCTCTCGTATCCGTGTCTGCCCGCCTTACCCCTTCTTTACATTGCAAATCCTTACCGCCTAGCTCAGCTTTCCGTTGTTTTAAGTCACAAAAGGTGTTTGCCGCCTAGCGATTAAATGTTCCACAGTGAGTCATACGACTGAGGAGTATAGCACGCTCACGCGTAATAGTCGCGAACTGCACTCCACGAGGCGCTCACGGTTAGCAGCAAGCGAATGATCGGGGCCTCAGAGCATTCGCGTGTTGCACTTAACCTGTTAGGCTGATTAGCCGACCGAGGCGTCATTAGGGTCGCGCTCCCAATACGGAACTTGGTGCGTAATAAAGTAGGGAGATGCGCACCCAGAGAGGGAAAACGGTCTTAAAAAAAAAAAAAAAGGCACGCTGGCATCTTCCCTCGCGCACCAAATTGGAAGGCGAAGACACGCTTGCAAAATGTTTTTCGTTGGACACCAGAACCGGTGACGTGGGCGAGCCTAGTCGGAAAACCTGTTCTGCGAAGCCGGGCGGCAGCGAGCCCAGCGACAGGAGCTGCTGCGCGCACCGCATCACGCTCGCTGGCTTGAAGTTGAAGCGGATCACTTTTGCGAGTTTTGCGTTTGCAGCGTACTCATTGGGGGAAGTGGGGAGAGGACAGAGGTAATCGCGCAAGGACGGGGGGGGGGGGGGGGAGGAGTTAGGTCGCGTGACCGAAGGCGGGTTACCGAAACAACTATCGAATGAAATATTGTTTTGGATGCAGAATTTGGGAGCTATCACGGTGATCACCGCGTGCGAGTATAAATTCTCAGTTGACGCAGGAAGGAACGAAACCACGGTTGCAGCTCATTTGCAGTCATAAGAGTCCGAGTGACACATGCTTCGCCGAAAAGCTTGTTTCGTGCCCAATTTCGGCGCTGAAGTTCTAACGCGAAGAGTAATTGGTGCATAAACGATACCTTGTTGCATAACGCTTACCGGGTGCCGTTGGGCGCGCCGCCGAAAAGGTATCATTCTGTGGAATTTTTCAGACCTGGCAAGCTTTCGAAAGCGGACATGTTAGGAAAATATGTGAGTGCAAACGCATTATGGAACGACGCACTGTTTATCAGCTTCGTAATCTGATGCCTGCATCCTAAAAGCAATACTACAGTTTATTTATTTATTTATTTATTTATTTATATCAGCTCGTCTTTTTCTTCTTTGTTGTGACACGGATACCCACAGTACCTAACGCTGCTCATCTCAGCATGTGCCTCACATTTGCTGACTTGAGAAGCTACGCCGGAACGTGGAAAAAATAGCGGGCCTCGTGGCCATTGTGAAGGAAAAGTTGCAGTGCTGTGGAGCTGACTTCAATTTTGTTATTGCACAGTGAAAACGGCTGTTCCTCGAACTTGTGCAATTGCACGAGGAAGGTTCTCGCTGCGTTTTTCATCACGCACTAAAACGGTCCACCGCACATTATAGCGAAGCCTTAGCGAACTCCTCTATGAAGGTTATTTTACCTTCTTTAGTATACTAACGAAGGTAACATAATTTTCGTAGAGGAGCACGGTAGCGCACTCTTTAATAGTCATGGCGCAGAATGGCCTATGTGACACGTGTTTGGGGCTAGGGCTGCAACCCTGTAAAACAGGACTTCCCATCCAGGTGGCTAATGCGAGGCGTGGTCCCCATATTTTTCGGTTATCGTCAGTCGTCCGGGTAGCCTATTCGCTGCGCACTGGAGACCACTGATTGGAATGTGTGGCGGTCACTTATCGTGCGCGACGATTGCCCGCCGTTGGTCTGTATAGTGCACAACTAAGTCTTGCCATGTAAAGTGTGTCAAGCCTGAATTCTTGAAGCATACTTTTGTTTTTTTAATAGCTCCCCTAACTCATTAGTCCGCGCCCACTCGCGTTGCAGCCACCGTATTTTCATTCGAAACATGGTTTCACTCCTTTCAAAAGCTGTGTGAGCGCTAGCATACCGTTTCATGGCGTTAAAGCTTCTTTAAATTGGGGGTGGGTGCTTGTTGTGTCAAGAACAAAGTATGAAAATTAATACTGGATCGCGGGCGCTTATTGGAGCATGGGCAGGCGGCAGAGGTCAGTGGGGCTCTGGACTGGGGGACTCCGACCACCCCTCCTTAAAATATATTCCTGTAAAAATAAAGTATATATATATATATATATATATATATATATATATATATATATATATATATATATATATATATATACCGGCAAAATCTAACGCGCTGCCATGCCAGGACAATATTACAAAGTGACCTCAGGTAATACATGTCAAATTTTTGATCACTTATTTGTATCAACTTTAAGAACGGAGTCATCTTCTTGTTCATCAAAACAACGTGCTATAGAACGGTTGCTCAGGAAGAAACAGGCCAACCTAGACGCAGTAAGGGTAAGAGCATACTAATTCAGGCTGCTAATTGCAAACAAATATGCACCCTTAGAAGAGAGAGATGAAGGTGACTTAGAGGTAAAGAATGAAATCGTAACTATACTGGCTTCAGAGGCAGCAACTGAAGTGGGAGGTAAAGCACCGGAGTAAATAGTAGGCAAGCTCTCCCAAGTAACAAAGGGCCTAATAAAGAAACGACATAGAATGAAAGTGTCCAACTCGAGAGATAAGACAGAATTTGCGGAACTGTCAAAACTGATCAACAAGGAGAAAATTATGGATATTCGAAATTATAACGTGCGAAAGGCTGAGGAAGCCATAAAAAATTGATGCTGGATGAAATAAGTGAGAAGGAAACTTGGCATAGGACAAACCAAGATCTATGCACATAAAGATAAGCAGGGTAATATCATCAGCAACCTCGAAGGTATAGTAAAAGCAGTGGGAGAATTTTATACCGACCTGTACAGTACGCAGAGGAGCCATGATACCTCCATTCAAAGCAGTAATGAACAGGTTGCAGAGACTCCTTCTCTAACTAACGATGAGGTTAGAAAGGCATTGCATGACATGAAACGGGGAAAAGCGGCAGGAGAAGATGGAATAACAGTCGATTTATTCAAAGATGGAGGAGACATAATGCTTGAAAAACTGGCGGTTCTCTATACGAAGTGTCTATCTACTTCAAGGGTCCCAGAGAACTGAAGAATGCAAACATTGCACTATTCCACGAAAGGAAGACGTTAAAGAATTGAATTGTAGGCCCATTAGCTTACTCGCAGTATTATATAAAATATTCACCAAGATAATTTCCAATAGAATAAGGGCAACATTGGACTTTAGTCAACCAAGGGAATAGGCTGGCTTCAGGAAGCGATACTCTACAATGGGTCACATCCATGTCATTAATCAGGTAATCGACAAATCCGCAGAGTAAAATAAGCCTCTCTATATGGCTTTAATTGATTACAAAAAGGCATTTGATTCAGTAGAGATACCAGCAGTCATAGTCATTACGCAATCAAGGAGTACAGGCCGCTTACATAAATATCTTGGAAAACATCTGCAAAGATTCCACAGCTACCTTAATTCTACAAAAGAAAAGTAGGAAGATACCTATAAGGAAAGGGATCAGACAAGGAGACACAATCTCTATAATTCTATCACTGCGTGCTTGGAAGAAGTATTCAAACTATTAAACTGGGAAGGTTTAGGAGTGAGGATCAACGGCGCATATCTCAGCAACCTTCGGTTTCCAGGTGACGCTGTCTTGTTTAGTAACACTGGAGGAGAGTTGCAACAAATGATCGAGCGCCTTAACAGAAAGAGTGTAAGAGTGGGGTTGAAGATTAATATGCAGAAGACAAAGATAATGATGAATAGCCGGGCAAGGGAACAGGAGTTCAGGATCGCCAGTCAGCTTCTAGAGTCAGTGAAAGAGTACGTCTACTTAGGTCAATTAATCACAGGGAACCCTGACCATGTGAAGGAAATTCACAGAAGAATAAAAATTGGTTGGGGCGCATACGGCATACATTGTCAGCTTCTGGCTGGAAGCTTACCATTATCATTGAAGAGGAAGGTGTACAATCAGTTCGTTTTACCGGTGCTGACATATGGGGCAGAAACTTGGAGACTGACAAAAAAAGCTTGAGAACGAGTTAAGGACCGCGCAGAGAGCGATTGAACGGAGAATGCGAGAGGGAAAGAGAGCGGCTTGGATTAAAAGGCAAACGGACATAGCCGATATTCTAACTGACATTAAGAGAAAAAAATGGAGCTGGGCAGGTCATGTAATGCGTAGGTTAGGTAACCGGTGAATTATTAGGGTTACAGAATGGGTGCCAAGAGAAGGGAAGCGCAGTCGAGGACGGTAGAAGACTACGTGGGGCGATGAAATTAGGAAATTCGCGGGCGCTAGTTGGAATCGATTGGCGCAGGACAGGAGTCATTGGAGATCGCAGGGAGAGGCCTTCGTCCTGCAATGGACATAAAATAGGTTGTTGATTATGATGAAACAGATGACCATTAATAGATGACAGTCCTAGTGCAAGTTATCTACGGACTTTCTTTGTAAAATTATGTTGTAGATGTTAGCGTTGTTGCCAATCGTTTCTACATAGCTAGGTGTTCCCTGCACGATTTTGACCGAGTAGCGGTTGTACATCGAACGTGAACTGACTATGCCTTATGACCTCGTGACGTTTCACATATATGTGTATACCCCTGGCGGGAGGAAAAATGAGGTTTTGCCCTGACCTGTTTTGCGAGAGGACGGTGATCGCGGACTGTAGCGTCTAATTAGTATCGGCTCTATCACGCAATTGCTCGCCTATTGCGTACACGCACACACGCTTAATTGGGGGACGGACGTTGAAGCACTATAGAAATAAAGCGCGGGAATCACAAGCTTGGCTAGCTTTCTCAGTCACTCTAAGCGAGCGACGAGCGAACCATTGAAGGAGCGCCTGAACAGGCTGCCAAGAATGTTTCCGCGCACTTCACCGCTTACTTGGCCCGCGGTGCAGAATTGCGCGTCTAGACGACCCATTAACACCCTTTATCTTTTGTTTTCTACCTCTTCTTTTCATTTGCCGTATGCGCCTGTTGTACTACGCTCCCGACCTTGCCAGTGTGTGTAGCAGCCGCGAACGAGGTGACTGGTTACAGACGCAGACGGTAAAGAAAAAAAAAAAAAAAACGCGTGCTTTAAAAGGCCCCTCAGCAGGCCCCATAGCAAATTTTGGTTATACGTTGGAAGTCGTTACGTGCCTTCGAACCCACAACCTTTGGTGGGAGTCGAACCCTCGACCTTTGGTGCTGATTAGGGTGAAGTTGATTAAGGCACGGTTAATATAGAGTTAATTGAGTCACTCGAACGCATGACATTTGGTGTTAATTAGGGCGGAATTGTTTAAGACACAGTTAATTAAGGTAGCTTTAATTAAGACACTCGAACCCACAACCTTTACTGGGAGAAAAGTAATAAGACGTAACAACGCATTCGAACGAGAATGTCAATAATTTAATGGATGCCCTTTAAGCGCGCAGGCTTTCGCCTTCACCCTCTTTCGCGTATGCTAAAGTAACTGTCATTTTTTTTTTCATTCAACGCCTGCGATTTCCATTTCTCTAACGCTTGATACAGGACATCGCCAGTTTATTAATTGGTTACCTGAATTTATGGAGAATTAGAATCACCCATAAACATAGGTGGCTGTAAGTTTTCGGATTGAGCGTGCGTGCGTGTGCGTCTGTGTGCGTGTTCTAAAGTAGTTATATGGCTGCGCGGTTTCGACATTGGTGTGCAATCATCAGGGGTGTGTCTTTGCGTGGCCGCAGTATAGGAGCTCGCTGTCTCGCGAGGATCGCGACCGTTTCTTGGGGCTCGATCGGTGTGGCCCGAGTATGAGACCGAGCGAAGCCGCACCGAGCCTTCTCGTGAGCTCGTCGCGCATAAATGGCTGCATGGGTACCACGATCTGGCCTAACGCGCGCAGTGTCGCATAGAACAGCCGGCACGAAAACGCCCGCTGCCCGGTTCTCCTCGCTCGGCGATCTCCCGGCGACCCACTGGCAAGGGCGGCGGTCCCCACCTGTCGCCGCCGCGGTCTCCGCCCCGGCGTCTCCGCACCGCGGGTCTTTTCCACGCTCTCCTCCTTCGAGACGCCCGCCGGAAGCTGGGACGGCTTTAAAGGGACGGCGAAAGAAACGGTGCGCGCCTGCAAGAAAGCGGGCGTCGCCGCGACTGCTTCCCACGGAGCACGCACTTACGCAGCTGTTCTCCCCCCTGGAAGCGTCAGTGAGAGAGTTCTGCTTCTTTCTCCCTTTTAATCTCTTTCTTGTGCGCACACTTCGTGCTCACCGCGGCCCACGGTCGTGTCTCCTAGTAGGAGAAAAGAAGGCATCGGAAGAAAGCTGAACATCAATGCTTCGACTACCGACTGTCGTGGGGCCGGAGCCAACCGCGCGTGATTATGTTGAAGCAGATGTCGTAGGGCTCTGGTTCGTTCTCCTTTAGTGTTCCCGTGTATGCGAGGAACACTACTATGTTTCAAGCGGCGCAAGGAGTTCTGATGAAAGGAAACAGTACTACCTGGTGGCCGAGAAGTTTGACCCTGTCGAAAACCATTAACTTTTGGAGAACTACGGTAGCCTTGTTTTGATTGAAACCAATTTTATTTTGCACGTCAAAGGTGGATAGTTGTTATCGTCAGCGTGGGTTTCGGCGTTCTCGTCGTGTCTGTTAGAACGTTTAGATGCATCCGCGGATTTAAATGAAATCTCAGGTGAAGCGTATGTTCCTGAGGACATAGCGATTCATGACTTCTGTGGATCCAGAGTCTGACGAATGTTTCGATTGACTTCTTTTCGATTGGCAGGCGGCCGCTTTCGGTGCCGCGGACCCTCGTGATGTCATTAGTTCAGTCCTTCCAGGGCATTGCATGGTATCAAACCAAGGCTTCGGTATTTTGTATAGGGAGGCCAGATGAGCCCGTTCACACACAGGTAGTCGTCGCGCCGTTTGTGGAATCAGGGCTCCTGTTAAACAAAAACTTTCTTGCACAATAACTGTTCGTAAGAGCAAATGCCAGCCAGTTACAGTGTTGGAGTTTCTATTAGCGAAGACGGCCGGCTAAACAACGATTACGAAAGCAAAGCTTTGTGAATTCCGCCCCTGCAACTCGCAGTGAACTGTTGTCTCCTTCTGTCGTCTTCATCGCAAAACATCATCTTGGTTCTTCTGGTCTACGGTAAAATTCGCGCCACTAAAATAACCGCATCCTTTTTATTTCGAAGAAATTTTCCATAGGCACAAAACTTTTGGACTAAAGCGGCTGTTATATACTCTCATCGCTGTGATTGTCGATAGAAGCTGCGCGTTTCTCTGAGGTAGCCACATGAAACGTCTGAAGAAGAGCTGTAAAAAAAAAATAAAGAAAAGGTTGCCACCACTTCGCAACTACGCTAGAACTGTCCAATCTTGCAGGCATGAATTTAAAAGGACGCGTGCCTTGCTTTCCGTGGTGCGAGCTCCCACAGGCGACGGCCGCCTCGCTAGCCTGCGGTCGCTGTCATCCTACGGCCGTCCACTGAGGACGCCGTGTAGGAGGCCATCCATCACGCCCAGGGCCGCGCGGCCAGCGTCCCACTGCCAAATGCGCACAGGCTGGCCAACCGGGCCGGTGGGCCGCCGCGCAGGCCGAGCGACCCCCACGGCGCTCAGCCTGCGCTCGACCACAGCAGCGTCAATGCACGCGCTTCGAAAGGACGGCGCAAGCTTAAGCAGGCGTTAGCAGTACCGCATATCTGTGGCTCATTGGACGACAAGTTATAACCTTACGCCTCGCGTTCTGCGACTGCTTTAATTTTCAATGACAGTCAATACCATTGGTGGAAAACCGAATGTTTTAGTTTTTATTGGCACTACATTGTGATTACCGTGTTACGTATTGAAAGCAGTGGCGTAGCAACGGGGGGGGGGGGGGGATCATATAACCTTTGAAGACACCCCTCTTTCCGCCGGCTACACCGGGGGGGGGAGGGGTGACAGAAGACCTATGGGCCCCGGGTGCTAGACAACCTAGCTACGCCACTGATTGAAAACTATTAGTTCTTACTTTTTGTTGACGGATAAACTTTAGTTCCCGATATTCAAAGAGTCCTTACGCTAAGAAGCGTTCGCGAGAGCAGATGCCAGCCAGTCGTGATAATGGACATATTACTAGCGATGGTGGCCGGCCAATAGCGAACAGAACTTACGAATGCAAAGCTTTGTGAATTAGGCCGAAGGGCCAGTATCCACACAAAAATGTTCTTAGGCTAAATCTACTTAGCTCGTAAGCGGAGATAGTAGTCAATCGCAATGTCAGACTTATCATCGAAAGCGACCATCCATAGGCAAAGGGCACTTACGAACAAAGCAGCTTATTGAATTCGGCCCCAAAGCCTAAATTCACACACACACACACACACACACACACACACACACACACACACACACACACACACACACACACACACACACACACACACACACACACACACACACACACACACACACACACACACACACACACACACACACACACACACACACACACACACACACACAATGTTTGCACTATAGAACAGTTCGTTAGAGCAGATGCCAGCCGATCATGATGCTGGCTGGACATATTAGCGAGGACGGCCGGCCAGTAGCGAATAGAACTTACGAACGAAAAGCTTTGTTAATTCGGCCCAGATGTTTAAGTCATCTGCGAAAGCAAATCTGCGGCCATGGTTTATCGCTTCAGTACCCCCAGATTTCCCATTACAATAACCATGAAATGTTTCACATACATATAACAAATAAAACCGCGTGCTAACGAAGAATAGCCAACGAACTTATCGATCACTAGATATCTTACGAACCATAGTGTCAGGACAGTTGAGAACAGCCTGTGTGGGCACCCAACTCCCTGATTTAAGAGAATATATCCGTATTCCATACGCTTCGCATATTATTATAAAACCGAGTCGCTCAGTAGCTGCTCTTTTTTTCACGCCACGTCTTTCAATTTAAGTCTTTCTCGCCTACGTAAGAACACTGCTGCACACTCTATCAGCGTGTCCAGATGGTTGCGTGATGTCAGCCAAGGTTAGGCTCCTTGAGTGCGCGGTAGGATATCCCGCTTCATTCGCGGACATATGGACGGGGGCCCGCCGGTGGCTTGAGGGTCGGCGCCAAGAGGGCACGCTTCAAGATGGCGGCCGAGACGCGGCTTCTAGCGTGGCCATTCTTCCCCAGCGGCCGACTGCAAAGTGGAAAGTAGAGGAGAAGGGCAGAAAACAGGTCCGCCGCCAGCAGGTTGCTTTTTTGTCTATTTTGTTGTGGCCGCACGGTTGGAAGAAAGAAGGCACCGTTCCTCCCTCTCAGGCATCCTCGGCTTCTTGGAGCCGAGGCGAGGAGGAACTCCGCCGACTGCCGCCGCGGCGCGGAGCAGGCCTCAGGTGACTGACGACGGGTTACCGCAGCGAGGGACCACCCAACAAATGCGCCGGTGTTCGATGCTCGGACGAGGCCGTGCGGTTAGAGCGCGCACCTATGGACATCGTGGCCGACTTATGAAATGGCTAATGTCGTCTCCCGTGAAATCAGTTTTGACAACGTAGCTCATGTAGTGCCCTAGAATACTAATGTAGTTGGTGTTGCATCTTATGTGTGAAGCGTGAACGTTAGACAAATCCTCGTGTTTTCTTCTTCATGCGTTTTTGGCTAACGTTCGTGCTTTATAAGTTTTGAGTAGCAATGTCCAATATTTAGAGCGATATTCAAATATTTGCCGCAGGGCCTCAAACACACACAAATCATGATTGTCCTCCGTTGTATATATATATATATATATATATATATATATATATATATATATATATATATATATATATATATTCTGTTTGCCCTTCTTGAATCTGTCCGAACGCACACAGCGACAATAATTATGTCCGGAAGGAAACTATTTTATGTAGGTATTCTTCGCTTTATCACAACAAATGCTTACCGCGTATTATACTATTTACTCTGTACGAGTGCGTTGGTAGAAATACGAAGGAAATGCTGTTAGCTTTGCGTGCTGCTCGTTTCTGTGCCTCGCGAATCCAGCTGATAGCACCTGTGGGCCAGAGCTCCATTTTTGTCCCGGCTAGAGTGGCCATAGGCACGCACCAGGCGTGACCGCAGAGGCTAGGTTAGGTGGTCTTGGACCCACCTGCGCGCACGCAGCGTGAAACGCGCGCGGCCATGCGCCTCCCGCGTTGCTCTCTCTCCCTCTCTGGCCGGCACAGGAAAGGGGAGGATCACGAAGAGCCATTGCGAGCTCGGCGCGCTGGAATCGGACTACAGCCGGGCAAAAAGTGACCGCCCTGTGCCTCATGGCCGAACCGGGGCCGATGACGGTCGCCGTCGGGTGGGTGGAAACATGCGCGTTTCCTCCCCGGGCCTGGCTAGATTGAGACATCAGCTGCCAGCGACCCCCACCTCCTTCTCTCTCTCACCGTGTCTCGTCCCTGGTGGTCTCTACGCTCTCTACGTATATGCGGCTCGTCTGTCTAGCGCCGGTGGTCTTATTACCAGACGACGATGATTAAGCAGAACAGCGGAGGGAAATAACGCCACTGCCTCAAAAACCGTGTGGCCGCCGATCCATTCGACCCGCGGACAGATTACAAGCGCCATGGTGGACAGCAGTCCCCCATACACTTGCACACGAATTTTTTCTTCTTCTTTTCTTTCTTCTAGGCAAGGAAGTACGTTACTGGCGCTGTTCTGCAGACATCATATTTGTAGCAAAAGAGAGGAAAAAAAAAACCGTGAATGAACTGGCCGCCCATTATCCAACGCCCATACAGGTGATCGTAAGCTTTTCCGCGAATGCAATTCAGTAGATCGCCCACTTTCACTCTATTTCTCTCTCTCCCTTCTCACGTTTCAACGGAAACTGCGCGGCTACACTGCGAAAAAGCGAGTCACTGGTGTCGGAAAGTATGGGCGGAACCGACAAACCTCAATGATTCCTTCTGGCGGATGCGGTATAAATACACAACCAGAGAGCTTTGTGTCAAACTGAGTCTATTTGCAGTACTAGCTCTTGGGAATTGAAAAGGTGCATAGAAAATGAAGTGCAAAAAATTATTTATCTCGACAGCTCCTGGTATTTAGGGACTCTTGCCTGGACGCACTCCCTTATTAGAGTTGCTATATTGTATTAAATACCGCCATATTGTTGAATTCGCCATCTTGTGACTCACAGGGCTTCTTCGGCCTCTGTGATTGGCTCAAAATTCCGCTATTACGGAATTCGACAAAGCAGGGGAGGTCGCATGGGACGGCAGCCTAACGTTGTGTGTCGACTCTTGTAATCACTTACGCGACGTCTATGTATATCCCGCCCAGCGCGTGTTACAGCGGAGCCATCATTGCAGTGCAGCGCCTCGATGCGGCGCCGTTGCGGCGTCTCGATGCTAGCTCCGAGTTCAGCTTGCCTGGTATCGCAGTTTCCATTCGTGTTAGAGGCTTGACTTTGGTCATTGCATGTCATCACGTTTAAATGCGTTAGCATTAGGAGTGTCTAAGTGGAAAAACGTGAGCATATATATATATATATATATATATATATATATATATATATATATATATATATATATATATATATATATATATATATATATATATATATATGTGTGTGTGTGTGTGTGTGTGTGTGTGTGTGTGTGTGTGTGTGTGTGTGTGTGTGTGTGTGTGTGTGT
Source organism: Dermacentor albipictus (assembly GCF_038994185.2). NCBI lineage: Eukaryota > Metazoa > Arthropoda > Arachnida > Ixodida > Ixodidae > Dermacentor > Dermacentor albipictus. The sequence goes on from NC_091821.1 coordinate 83,319,922, forward strand.
GTGTGTGTGTGTGTGTGTGGTACAATTGACGGTGGTCTGCTCTGGACCACCGCCATTTGCACTTCGATCGCTCCTCGAAGAGCCAGGACCTGTGTCATCGTCGTCGAGTCAGCTCCTGAGCAACATTTTGCAATGTGGTGAACGTGGTTTAAATCATGGATTCGGGACCTCAAAGAGGTGCGACGTAATGCTAACGCATTTCTCTAGTATTGACCGCTAAATCGCCACTGAATTTTTTAGCTGCAGTTAATTTGTCTCGCCGCCAGTGGCGACTTGCTGGGACCGGCCGGCAAACAGCGGACGAGGAGGCACCGTGCCACCATAGTGTTCTTGCCATTCGACGTGCAACTTGTCGTCGAGCGCATCGAACAAGTTTCCATGAACAGCCACCATTCACAGCATGCGCACCTTTAAGCCAGCCTTATGGAGCATATAGTAACACTTTACTCCCCCTTCCCATTTGCTATTTTTAGAGGGTACACCCGACTCCATTCACGGCGCTTGCCTCCATGCTCTTCACGTGATCTCACATGAACACTTCCCCACGTTGTTGCAGCTGCCCTTCAGGAATGTTTTTTTTTTTCATCTTCATTTTCGCAGGTCTTGTGGCACTTGGATATATTTCGAAGAAGCTTCAGAGACTTGAGCGGGCACATCTGCATGTCAGACTCATGCATCTTCTGTGCACTGAAGGTAAGCATGTTCAATAAATTGTGAAATGAAGCTTCAGACTTGTACTATCAGTTCACTATCCAACTGTTTTACATGAAACTGCGCACCAAGCTGAGTCAGAATATATGCTTATGAAGTATAGGTGTATTTATTTTTATTTATTTATACAATACTGTAAGTAAAACTATTTTGGCTCATGCAGAAGTGGAAAAGCGGTTTGCATAATTTAATATTTATATACATAAAAAACAGACTCTCTCCTAGGTCAATTTTTATTGCAGATATTGTAATTAAGTGTTGCCTGGTAAGGCAGCTTTAGTAAATTCTACATTATGTGAAAAAAATTTGAGCATGCTACAGCAGTGACTTCTCTAAGCCACCCACAGCAATGTGTGCACGATTATATCACTTATTCACGAATGTGTTGTGTTACTGAAGTTGTAACAGTAGAGTCATCACTGACATGTTGCCCTGCCTTCACTGTGCGCTCGTTTTGCATGCTCTCCTGCATGCACCAATGTTTACAGGCTAAAATATACAACCCTTCAGCATGGAAGACCTGCCTGCCTACTTTTCGTGCTTTGAAGCCCACACGATTTCTTTCCAATGTGCATTTCTGGCTTTTGTTTTATGGAAGAAATTTCTTCCATCTTCAATGAATTCTTGAAGCAATCGAATACTTTGCATTGCAATCGTTAGGGGCCACAGGTGTAGGAGGAAAAATCTGCTTATCCTATGCTCACCATTATTGTTGCGCTTGCATATTCAGAAAAACTGTGGTGATATCTAATTTGCAAATGTAATATTCAGAGTGGTAACATGGACTTCCTGACATTTCTTTTCTTTTACTTTTTTTTACTTCGACGAGGTACTGTACAGTTTTGATTGCAGCTCAAGTTATTCTCTTCAAGTTATTCTGTTTACGTTACACTCAGCTTTTCAGTTCAGATTTGTGGCTTCAAATACTATATAGTACTACTTCAACGAAAAATCTTCCCAATTTTGACTCTCTGTTCAGCTAGAATTTGGGCTGAAATGTAGATGGATCAAATATGGATCAAATGAGCTGTGTAGTACATATAACACCATTATTTTTTTTCTCTCATTTTACTTCAGCAGGTGGTATGTTGCAGCTGCTGCTAGCTCAGGATGAGGTCTACACAATAACTTTTATAAAATATATGCATCCCATCCTTTGCAGGAACTATTTGCTCAGTTCCAGTACAGCCAAGAATCTGCTCTTCCACCTGATGCTTTACGGCGGGCATTGGCAGAAACCTTCTTTGACCAGAGGAGATTTCAACTGGGATTTATGGATGATGCTGCTGAATGTTTTGTAAGTTTGCGACTTGAGCTACCAAAAATATTTAGCATTGGTAATGGCAGTCTGAAAATAAATTTTGTTTTCTATCCCATACTCAAACGCAAGCACAGATATGAGTAAGCATAACCCCAGAAAGCCCGAACACCATTCCACATCAAAGAAAATTAAAGCAACTTGTTCACATTTATTTCTGGTCATGGAAAGTATATTGGCATGAAGAAAACTGTTGAATGATACTTGCAAATGGATAAAAATAATTATATAATTGCTTAATTAGTAATTCATTTTCTGAACTATTCACAACTGAAAACTCCCTCCATCATATCAGAAATGCTATATGGGCTTTACATGGGATTCCAGCACTTAAATCAGTTTTATTGCGATAGGCGCATTTCTGCCGTTGGCGTCACCGTCGCCGCGAGGTTCCGCATAAAGACCAAGGGCGATAAAATCGTCGCTGCGCGCCTTATGCTGATGTGTGAGTGAAAGCTTGCGAGGGTGAGCCGGCGAACGCGGCTCAAACTTACTTGTGCGAGCGAGGAACGCGGGTCGAAAGCGCGCCCTCTCCTGTTGCGCGCGAGGCACGGGGGTGAGGCGGGGGGGGGGTCGTTATTTTCCGGCCGCTGCTACTTACAGCGCAGCCGTGCGGGCGCCGTTAAAGCCCCTTAAACTGTGTAAAGTAGCGCCACGCTTTGAAGAATGCCGCCTCCTCCTCGCGCGCTCTGGCCGATGCCGACGCTGCGTCGCTATTGGCCTAATAGCATCACGTGGGCCCTCGCGCCGTACTTCAGCGCCATTTTCGCTCGAGAAGCGTCTACGGAGTGGCGAGGAGCGCATGTTGGCGCCGTTGCTACGCTCGAGCGGTGTAGGCGGCGCCACGGTCGAGGAGGAAGTGTGAAAGGAGAAACGAGGAGGAGTGAAGGCGGAGGAGGAGAGTGTCGCTACTTTACGAAGCTTAAGGGGCTTCAGGTGCCATATCTTGAAAGCGATCTGCAACGTGGCCATAGCTTATGTAGGTGTACTGTGATAGTGCGCGCCCGCGCGGGCCTCATCTTCAAAGCGATCTGCGATGTTTGCAGAGTGCGCGTAGTGCCGGTAGCTTCGTATGCGCTGTGCTTTAGACGTTTTGTTCGTGTTGAAGTGAGAGATGCACGAAGGTCAATTCGATCGCTGCTGCCGCCGCAATTTCTTATTGCAGCAATTTGACACCAAGTTTCCGTGCTCATTGAGCGAGATGTGTTCATGTTTACCTGTGCGCGCGTCACCGTGCTTGTTAATTTAGTTAAAACATGTTGGCAGGCGAGTTGGTTTGAATTCATGATAGAATGTGTAAGCGCGACTGAACGAGGACGTAGAAAGAAACAGACACACACAGACAGCGCGGTCTCGGTGTGTCTGTTTCTTTCTACGTCCTCGTTCAGGCGCGCTTACACATTATATCATTGTTAATTTAGTTAGCGAATGTTTACAAGTTTATACGGCCGATAAAACTACTATCCTTATTTCATATAGCTATCTACTGATTTGCTATCGCAATCGGTGCTTCGCCTGTCAGGTGAAACTGCAACTTTCTTAAGCGTCAAATTCAGCGTATCAAAAATGATATGTTAGGCTTTCTGGGATAAATGTAGCCATTGCATAGCCACCTGCATCCTAGACACTCTTTGCCGTGCAAAAGCTACCTGTGTCTGCACTATGACAGTAGGTCAGTGGTTAGTGCACTGCTACCATGATCAGCATTGTTCATTGAGACACTGACTTTCAGTGGTAAACTTTGATCCAAATCAAGTACCTGCCATTCATTTACATGACAGAAACAGCACATTGACCAGGCACAGAAAGAACCACCAGAGCATGCCACTCAGTATAAAGAAATGCTTTGATATAAAGCCAAGTAGAAAACACACACAGAAATGAAAGGATGCATGTACTAGTCATGTTTGGTGTGACAGATAATCTATTTCTTTCAATATTAACAGAAACTGATACAAGGTATCGAAAATCTCAGTTTTAAAGCAAAGCTTTCTTTGCCTCTTCCTTCAACTTTGCCACTGCTGCTGCTGCTGTCATTGTCTTGCACTCCACATTGAGAAAGTGGTTGAGAATGCGCGGTAGGAGTGCGGGAGAAGAGATAGGCATTGCCAACAAGCATGCCTCCTTTGGGGGGAGCCTGGCCACAGTGCCCTCTGGAGCTCGCTGAGAGTTGCCATAATGCCCTTTCCTTGCAAGCACATTGTAGAAGCTGCAGCGCTTGCCTTTGTGCTCACATGCAACATTTCGGAGAGGGAGTAGAGAGAGCAGGCAGAGCATGGGTAGACCCAGACGCCGTACCCATTCAGTCGCCAACACATTTGTGAAATGAATGAACAACTTTACTACTCTTCGCTCGTGGTAGCTTTCCTACATGGCCTGGGAGAGGGGCAATGCTATGTCAAAAAGCATGCATCATGTGGGGTCTCTTCAATAAAGGAAAGGGTACTACTACATGTGGCAACAGTTGAGGACTAAGTGGATAAATTTTAATTCAAAGTGTGGTATGATACATATCTGATATTTCTGAAAAATAAACATCAGGCAAATTTGTCCTTTGAAGAATTCACGCAGAACATGCAGACGAAAAACTGCATTAAAGCACTGCAGGCAGCATTAAGACGACGCTAGGCAAGCCGCCACTCTGTAAATCAACACTTCTATACCTGATGCGCTATTTTAGCGGCGATGGCGTTGCTCAAGGTAGAGAGCTTGATCTCAACTGCGGTGGCCGCGTTTCGACGGGGGCCACATGCAATAATGCTCACATACTTAGATTTAGGTGTACACTACAGTACCCCAGGTGCTCAAATTTAATCCAGAGTCCCTCACTACAGCATGCCTGATGATCAGATTGTGGTTTTGCTATATACAGTGCCATACTATAAGTAAAGTTGCCCACTTCTGCCACGATAACGTGCTGTGTAAGGCAATGGCATTGCTAACCTTCTTGCAGTATGAACACTGGCCCACAACAACGAATCAAGCAAAACACATCTTGCTGTGTTTTTTTTACTATGTGGACAAACACAAGTGGTGCACGCAAGAGTAATATCACCTCACGTCTCTTGTATTGCACCAAGCAATCAATAACTCAAAGATTCGCCATTAACACCACTGCCAATTATCATTAATTAATGCATATACTACAGAAAGCTTTGCTTACACTGATTCTTGCAGTGTGTGGGATCTGCATGATTTTTTTACTCTATGTTTTCTATGTGCCTTTGCATTGCACTTTTGGAAATGAGGCATATAGTTGATGGTCAATGCACTGACCAGCAATGCTACATTTTGTCATTGTGCTGTTCATTTTGTTTGTCTGAAGGCTGTACCAATCAGCCCAACTTCACATCTTATTGACGTTCACTTGAGCTAGAAAATAGGCTGAACGGGATTATTTCCATCTGTTCATGACATTCACCACCTGTGAAGCCACTCTGATGAGATTCCCCAGGAAATCCGGAAATTTGGACCACCTGGGGTTCTTTAACCTGCACCTAAATCTAAGTACACGGGTGTTTTCGCATTTCGCCCCTATCAAAATGTGACCGCTGTGGCCTGGATTTGATCTTGCGACCTCGTGCTTAGCAGCCCAACACCATAGCCACTAAGCAACCACAGCGGGTCTGCATTGATATAGGAATACAAATGGGGCCATTAACATGTTACCCGGACTGGAAATATTGCAGTAAATGTTGGGGAAAAAAAGTAAGCTTTAACGCAAATAATCACACCAAAAAAGAAAGAAAGGCACATTCCTATGTTGCAAAAGTATGAAAAAAAGCCATCAAGCTTTTACATGAACATAGTCACTGAAGGAGAAATTTCTACCTTTGAATAAATACTGACAAAAACATGTAGAATTTTCATAAAACAAAAACTGAAAATTCTGAATCTTACTCATAGTTCATGCACAGCTGAGCAGTTGCATGTTACAGGGTCTCATAATGAATATGGGGCTTCCATTTTCTAGGAGAATATTCTTCAACGGATCCATTTCCACATTGCCAGTCAGGAGGTTGAAGATATGTGTAATGTTGCCCACTGCATTCCTCACCAGAAGTTTGCTATGACACTTGTTGAGCAGGTAAGTACACTGCAATCTCTTTTTTTTAGTGGTGCATATTTGTTCTATGAAGTCAACACTGTATGTGTACTTTTGGTTTTCATTTCAGACTGTATGTCATGTTTGTGGAGCATCATCAGAGCCTTTGCCATTTACGCAGATGGTTCACTACGTATCTGCCTCTGCTTTATGGTAGGGCTTTAATAGAGAATTTGCAAATACATTTTCTGTCTGTACAGGCATTCCAAATTTTGTTGCTCAAATTTTTGTTGCACCTACTGTTTCAGCTTGCAGGCATCACTTGTACATAGCAAGGAGCAAAAGCCAGTGTCCTTTGGCGAGCTGCTGCGAAGAGCAGGAGGAATGGGCGATATCAGAGACTGCCCAGTAAGAAACATGTCCTTTAGTGTCCTTGCTGTCACAGTCATCACGTGTGAAAATGTACCATGTGTAGAAATGCTTACATGCGGGGCACATGTTCCACTCACTTCTTGTACTTTCTTTTTTTTTACTACAGAGCTCATGTGGTGCCAAAATCCAGATATGCAAGACTCTTATGAACAGACCGGACATAGGTAAGAACCACATATTGCAGCTAGGCATTTGTTTTCACTGCCATAAATTGTACCATTATCTTAATGATAAACTGTACCAAAACCTTTGTAATTGACACACGCCTTCCCTCCTCTGTTACAGTGAGTCTTGGTCTGGTTTGGGATTCTGAGAGACCAAGTGTAGACCACATTGTAGATGTCCTCGACAGCATTGGGATGACTGTAAATATGGATGAGGTAATGTGTGGCATGGCATTTGTTCTCGTGTGTCTGCATATGGTGCTGCAACTGCCTATCATTATGCAGAGTTTCTTCTTTTTAATCAATTCGTAATACATTATGAAAACTATCATATAATGTGAGCAAAATTGTTGCCTGCCCTGCATGTTAACTTAGTTCTAGGAGATGAGTGAGAGACATTTTGACCCACTGTGGCAACATACAATGTCGGTATTCCCTGAAATGAATTTTAATTAAATGAGTTGTAGGAACTTGTAGGAAACATATGTATCGCCATTAGATGATGTTTAGTAAATATATGAAGGGAGAAAGTTTCAAAGATTTTGGATTTCACTGTGTCAGCTATTGATTTTAGTATTCTCAACAGTAAATGGAAATAGGAAATTTGAATTTCTTTACTAACTGCCTGTCTATAGTGCAGCTTATTTCAGACTCCTTTACAAGTTTGTAAGGCCTGTAAAGGAGTCTGAAAACTCCAAAGTGGCTGAAGCACCAGCCACATTGGAGTTGGTGCTTCAGGATATAGCTGTGCCAGCATCCAAGCAGGTGGAGTTGTTAACGTTCTGATCACAAAAGGGTTTAGAGCTGCTGTATCACCTGGAAGGCAACGGTACAGTGCAATAACAGTACTTTGTGTAATAAAAATGGTAATCAGCAATCCTTTTACAAAGTTGTTTTGTTGAAAACTGCTACAACATGCAGCATCATGTTCAAGACCCATGAACGTTTTTACTTGTAGTTAAATATATATATATTTTTATAGCTGCATGAATCATGCTTTTACTTTACACATTTAGTCATTTACTTCTTTAGATATAGGTTAGTTCCATGTACAAAAGCTTTTGTTGAAATGTGTATGGGTTTGGGTTTCTAGGTGGTAAAGCAGAGTACTTCTGAAGTGTGATTATGATTAACGGGTAGTAGTCAGATTTTCTCCCTAGTTGCATTGATAGAGCTACCCTTTTCATTTCTATTTCAGATGTTTCATAAAGTTGTGGACACCAGGTGGGCCAGTACAGTGACTCACCACCTTGTGGGCATAGTGACCTACTATGGCAAACATTACTCTACATTCTTCTTCCACACAAAGCTGTGTGTATGGATATACTTTGATGATGCCACCGTGAGAGAGGCAAGTGTATAGGGCCATACTGTATATGCAGTTTTGTTTCATACACCAGTGGCGTAGCCAGAAATTTATTTCCAGGAGGGGGATTTTCCACCGACAGCTACCACTCCTCCCCCTCCTTCATTCTCGCTCTCTCTGATCACACACACACACACACACACACACACACACACACACACACACACACACACACACACACACACACACACACACACACACACACACACACACACACACACACACACACACTCACACACACACACACACACACACACACACACACACACACACACACACACACACACACACACACACGTGTGTGTGTGGAGGTTGTACACCACGCAGAGACAAACTCCTAGCATTCCCTAGACAAGAATGCTTTAATAACAAGGATGCACGTTTTTGCATTGCCAAAATAGCACTTAACTTCTGAGAAAAGTGTTTCATTGCTAATGCATGCAGCCACTTTGCATCAAATTATGCTATCATGCTTATGCTATTTTTAAAAATGATAATATTAACAAAGACCTAAAATATTCACGAATTGATGCACTTATTTAATGTATGTCCATGACCTCCCGGGTACATGACTTGGGAAAATGAACAGAGCTAAAGACTGGGCCATACAAAACCAAGAGAATGCACTATCATGTGTCTTGTTGGAAAGCCAGACTGGTTGCACCCCAGGTAACAGCGGAGATAAAAACCGTTGTTTTCCAGCCAGATCTTCTAATGTGGCTATGTACAGAAGAGGGCGGACACTATTTTGCAAGTCACCTATCACTCAATCGCACTTTCGGCATTGTGGCCATACTTATATTAATCCACATTTAAAAATACGGGATTGAAGGTTTGCGCTAGAACTTTGATAGTATCATACAATGCAAGTTTCACTCACTTTCAGTGACCTACTGTCCGAGTTGTTTGAAGAGATGTTTGGAAGTAACTTGCGATCATGGTATTGTAGTAATCACGCGAGGCATATTGTTATTTGATCACGCTCAGGAATTGATGAGCCAGACAGTCCGAAGCAGGGCTGCTTCCTGTTTAGAAACCTTTCTGAAAATTACGTCATCTGTAGTTTGCAGTAAAATAAGGGCCAGTAGCTCCAAGAGATTTGAAAGTGTCATGTCTCCTGACAACCGTCTATTTTGAAGATTTCCAAGGCATTTAGTTAGGATGGGCTCTCCACAGCAAGCAGCAGCACATGTTACAACGAGGTAGGTGAGCCTCAGCTAGGCGATTGGCCACAGCCGTCTGGTGTTGAGCGATTCAACAGTGACGAGACATTCTCCCTACGTCATTAATTATCTTCCAACTTCATTCTTGATGCCTTTTATGTGCATCCCCCTCCCCCTCCTCATATGCATCACTTCATTCTCCTTCTTAAAATTGTTTTCCATTAGTCACTGTCGCACTCTTCAACATTCACTGGGCTGTTTAATGGCATAGCGGCCCCTAACATTCCTATATTTCTGTTTCTGTGTGCACTTCTGAGGCCATTCACCTACCTGCCTTCCCACCTGTTTCTTGTGGTGGTTTCTTAGCTTCCCTGGCCCAGCACCCCCATCCTTGATATATAGAATGGAATACAAATATATAATAGAATGGAAATAGGGGAATTGGGCTGGGCACTGGTAATTTGCTTGACACTGCGCTGTCTGGCTGTATCGCTTGTAGGGATAATGATACTGAAATTGAGTGACTCGGAACTGCACTTCTGCCCCCCACCTATGCTTTCTCATGCCATTTGGCATCATTCCAACTAGTTTTGTCATTTGTGACTGATGGATTATCGTCATTATGAATCTTTAGTAAGTCTAACTTCTTTTTTGGGAATGGTGTAACATATCAACAGAAGCATCAGGAGCAAAAGTTTTAAGTGATGAGCTATATTTCGGTGAAATGAAAGAATTGACATCTTCCCAAGAGGAGCCTGAAGCTGCAAAGAAAACCTATACAGGTCTCATAAAGATAGCCTCACAGTTGAAGAAAAAATTCATCCTGGTCTGGGGATCGAACCCAGAACTGACGCCTTTCTGAGGTGGTTGATCTGCCATTCAAGCTGAGAGGCTAGCTTCGTGCTACTCTCAGCTGGATGAAAACTTTTTCTTTTCACAACACGTCCTCCACCTTGCAGATTTCCACAGAACTCATTTGCCATATTTACATCCATCACTGGCAAACAGCAACCTGTTGTATAATGAAAGTAGGTTATGAATCTTGTCTCGGTTATTATTTTATTCTGTTCCTTTCTGTTCTAAGTAGTCCTGAAGAGAAGGCAAATAAGGGCAAAGCAAGTTAACTGAAATTATACGGCATGCTTCTTGTTGTCAAGTGTGTGTGGCTTTATGTTGCACCACTCATCATAAGGGGGCCACTCATGGTTACCTTGCCGTGCAACTTGTTCCACAGGCATCAAAGGCAATTTTTTTCAGGCTGTGTGTTTTGTGACGATGTAGTTTGCATCTGCACTTGCACCACTGTATTCAGATATAGTAATAATGTACGAGAAGGAAGTGACATTGAGCTTTCTAAAACTGGTACAGCACAACGTAGGAAGGAAGAAACAAGCCGAGCCAGCCAGATAAAGGAACAGAGTACTTTAAGCATTGACACTGTTTGCATTGCACTTTCTCGTGGACAGGGTTCTGCCTTACTTCTTATGAAGCTGTAAAGTTTACTGCTGTATCTCCTCTGCATACACCCTGAGATTCACTTTTAGGGGTGTACAAATAGCAAAGTTGCAGACTAAATTGAATACGACTATAATAGTGCTGGAAGCAAATCAAACCAAATATGAAGTACTTCTCAAATAATTTTTGAATAATGAACAGCCTTCTTCACAATGAATGTAAAGCAGTGTTCACCTCCTAGTATTCACAATGTTAGCAAGTTAATATCACTGAACTGCGCACACAGCATGGTTTATCAAAAGCACAAATAGAGCACTAGGAATAAATGTGAGCAGTTTTTTTTCACACAGTATTTAGAAAGTTATCTGAAAAAGGCAGTCTTGTTCATCATCTGTGTACACTGTCAAGACTAAATCGGAAATGCACATTTTCTATGGTGATGACAGACTGAAAAAAGGGGATTTATTTTCTCTAGTTGGATTGTTTATGGCAGATAGTTCCACTGTTAAATCAAATAATGTTGCAACAAATTGCACTTAAATTTAGTCTGGAGGGAACACACAGCAGCAGCATTCATAAATAACACCAAACATTATCCACTGCCGAATGTCATTTCTGAGCTAAATGTGAGTGCGAATGATTGCGGTTTAGCTGTCTGCCTCCTCCCTGCAAGACACAGTGAGTTCTACTGCGTAACTTCTTGTGCTTTATGTCCTCTAGGGCTGGGATGAAAGTTATCGCATGTTTGCTTCAATTTCATGTGTACTTGATGATGTGAAGTACTTGAAAACTATGAGAAGAATATTTAAATTTGCTAATAATGACTGTTTGATGTGAAGAATGTTCTAATCTTTTGAATAATGAATCCACACTCTCCCATTCATTTGCATTTCAAGTATCTGGACAAAATTTTAGGTTAGACCATATTTTGCTTGCATGCTGAGCAGCTTTGAGCTTATAGGTATCTGATTTCTTTCAGATTGGCCCCCACTGGCAGCAGGTGGTGGACAAATGTCACAGAGGGCACTTTCAGCCCCTACTCCTGCTTTATGCCAACCCTAATGGAACTCCTGTGTCTACAGCCACTGCACCAACTTCTGTGATACATTACATATCTGAACACAAAAGTAAGCTCCAAATTCTTTTCATTTGTTCATATTTGGTTTATAAATATCTTCTAGGCAAAACTAGAATAGTAGCTGCTCAAGCAAAGGTTTGGAAAAATACAGGGCTAATAACTTGCAAAGAATTTATAACTTCCAAAATTTAGGGTTTGCTTTCTTTCATTTCCCAGGCACTTGATAGTAGTGCTCAGTGTGTAGGACAAGGAGGGGGAAAAAAATATAGAGCCATGTGAGCAGCCTATCACTTGCAAAAATAGGTTTGCTCGGACCTTGCCACTAGTACTGTTTTAACCACATATAGTGACGTTAAAATTCAAAGCTCCAGGTCAGTTGGAGCATCACCCAACTTTAGAAAAAAAAACATTTGTGCAGAACAGTGTGTTTATTGACACATTAACCTCGAATCGTGCATGTCACATGACATGTACCTTACTTTTTCTTCCTGTGTCAATTTCTTTTTTTATCGCTTTGTAAATGAGCAGGATATGATGACAGCTCAATAAGCATAAATACTTGAGCCAGTGGATACCAACACACTTCAATTGAACATAATCTGTTCTTCTTCACTACCTTTAGTTTAAATATTTGTTTTATGTGCCATTCATGCATGTTCCATAGTCTGCCAAAAGATTTGCTTTCTCAGGAATTAAAGATTAACAATTTTGGGAAATTTTTCCCTGCAGATGTTGAAAAGAGACATGCACAATTTTTTACTTATTTTTTGCAGCTTGTTTATTTTCTCGGGTACCTTTTGATAGCCTGTGCTTATGCAGGCCCTGCTGTTCATGTCTGCAATCAAGAAATAGGTTTAAAAACATATTTTGTGTATAGCTCAGGACCATTAGTGTGCACACATATTGTTGTTCATTTGATAAAATAAGGAATTTGGTGCCCATGTTGTCATTTATGTTCCTTGGTGTGTACTCAATTCTGTAGCAGTAAATATTTTTTTAGTAAATGTAAACTAGCTTAATAACAAGTCTTGTGGCATGTTTCAATTAATTGTGAGAGCAACCAACCACTGTCGTGTTTGTGCACAGTTATTGGTAGACACAGTTCATCAACATCATTGGACTGGTGTTGCCATATGCCAGCAGAGCACCTTGCTGCTGTTTGGAAAGTTGTGAGACCAGTCGACTTGTTGTACATGGACTCATGTACAAGCCACAAAGATCCACTTTAATTTAAAGTATAAGTCAGCATAAATTAAACTGTTTTTCTTGTAGCATCACTAAGCGATTTATTTCATCCTCCCCACAATTCCTAAAATGCCCAGCCATTTCACGAAAGATTGCATTTTTGCTTTTCTTCAAATTTGGATAGAAATATTTCTGGAAAAAAGAAGATTCCCTCCATAGAACATTGCTGTCCTCATGTGGTGCTATATGCCAGCAGTTGTCACCATCATGCCTACATGCCATCATGTCATAACGTAACAAATTATAAACAAGCATGCGCTTCTAGACTATATCTGTTTTGTAGTCAAGGACATTTCTTGTACATGGCTTGACCGCAGACTGTTCAGTCAGCCAGTTAATGCAACATACTGGATATATGCAGGAGGTGATTGTGCAGAAAAATATATGTGAAAGATTATCCTAGTAAGAATGAGCTAACATTTTCACGCAGAGTGTCATTTCTGACATCATTCAATCTAGGCTGTTTATAAGTCCCTACCAAATTTGGAGGTCTGCATGCTGATTGCAGTGTTTATATAGCACACATTTAAAAAAAAATATTTGCAAGCATTCTTCAAAGCTCTACTTACTTTCAGGCTATATGCCTATATGTTCACATGCCTGTACACTGATTTTTGCTTAAGAATAGGGAACGTTGCCTCAGGTTCCAACTTTCAGACTGTGAGTGTAGATTGTGCATCTCAAGGCAAAGGATGAGAGAACCTGCTTAATGCAGTAAATAAACATTGGAAGTGTGGAAATACAGGTGATGATAGGGAAATGCTGAAGATTATTGGAGCATCTGGGAAATTCAATATAGCAGACATTGTTTTTCATAAAATCATCTCTGTTTTTAATAAAAATATACATCAGTATGATCAGGGCATAATCATTATATAAAGCATATTTCATAATTGTTTTGCCTTGAAGTTATTACAAGACAGGTTCAGTTCCTCATGTACGTGATTAAAAAAGTTATCTCAAATTTCTTTGCATCCACAGAAAAACAGATGGACGTGAAGCGATCAACAAGCGAAAAGCACAGGTATGGACAGCAAAATGGAAAAAAGAGCGAACACCTGCCTGCAGGAATGCATATTTCCGGTGACGTGCCATGGAGCCGCGGCAACTATCTGAACAGCAAAAAAGGCATCAGCATGGGAGGCCGCTCAGCAATGCAGGAGCCTTTGCCCATCTTGGACATGGCCTTTGCTCACTGTGCAAAACCAAGGGCAAGGACTTACTCGGACACGTCCATCATGTCAGAACGCCCCTATGAGCCACATGGCAGTGGGTCAGACCTAGAAGCTCAGCACACAATGGAGGGTGTGCGCCATATGGCCAAACAGGCAGGAAGGGATAGCACTTTGGATGCAGACATCAACAGCACATATATCAGCAGGCAGGCAGTGGAGAGCGTGCTGAGCCTTCAACACTTGCAGAGGCAACGAGCCCTCCTTGGGGCAAGCACATCAGTTGTACCTGGCAGCCGCAATAGCAGCAGCAGTCTTGAATCATTTGAAAACTCGCTGCATATGAGGGAGAAGGCATCTGACTGCGTTGATGGCACATGCCGTAGGAGAGATTCTGGAAACTGGAGTGGAGATAGAAACAGTGCCAGCTCAGCTAGCAGCACTTCTCTGGATGGGCCTTACTACTGTGCTTCAGGTGTAAGGAGGTGAGTAATGATGAAAGCTGTGGCACTGCAAATAAATTGAATAAAGATAGTGCTTGTTAAGAAGAAATCTACTTGTTTGCTTGGCTGCCATCCAAATTAAATTTAGGAAAGGTAGAAGCAGCGAGGCTGTATTTTTTCTGAGGAGTTTTCTTAGTGTACAAATACTTTTCTCACTTTCCTTGTGCAGTAAAATATTCTCATATATTTTGCTAAGTAAGTTTTCTATAATTACAGAGGTCAACGAAAGTGCAATGCAATAAAAAAAAAAAAATTACCCTCTTTTATACAGACCGATAACTAGTTTGTGTAGGGGTTATACCAGTGTAGAAAGCATTGGAAAATGTTGCCATTCTTTACTTTTATTTAACAAGTGTGCATAACATAAAATTCTCTGGTTTTACGTGCCAAAACGAAGATATGATAATGAGGCACGCTTACTGGGGGACTCCAGGTTAATATTGATCACTGTGAGTTCATAATGTGCACCCAATACAGGGTACACAGGCATTTTTGCATTTCGCCCCCATTGATATGCATCTGCTGCAGCCGGGATTTGATCCTGCGACCTCGGGCTTAGCAGTGCGATGCCGAAACCACTATGCCACCATGGCGGATCTGTGCATAACATAAAGGCAGTGTGGACAGTTAAGAAATGTGATTTATTGATTGGGTTGTTGGTCCTTGTTAGGTTAGGCAGATCATTGTCTACGATTAGGTCATATGTGTGGAAAGTACATTTTTGGAGCTACTTGTAATATTCATTATTATTATTCAAGTCATACATGAATTTTTTTCATTAGCTGCATTTAATGTACATGCGCTTAAGGTTCTTGCTCTAACTTTACTGAAATTGATTGGGCAAAAACATATCACTGTGTTCAGAAATTAGAAAAATATTTCTTGTTTGGTGTGCTAACCAAAATAATAGTGTCAGCATTACCTTCTTTCTTTCTTTTCTTGTGCATGTGTGTGCATGGAACACAAGCTTCACTTTGAGTAAATGACTGGATATCTCCAGAACAATTGACAGTACTCTGCTAACGCTTATTTTAGTCTTGATTGTTTGTTTAAAGGGCCCCTTGCCAGGCCCCATAGCAAATTTTGGTTATACGCTGAAAAGTGTTACAGGTCCTCTAGGGAGCGTTCTGCCGCAAACATTTTTCAAATCGGCTCATTAATAGCTGAGGTAGAAATATTTCGGTGCCGCGAACCCATGATTTCAGGAGGCGAGCTCCATTGCATAGCGCGACACTCTTTTCACTCGCCCCGTCTAGCCTCCGCAAGCGAAATTCCTTCCCTGCGTTCTCCCATACCGGACCTCGAGGATCGTGTGATGCATACGTCATGTCTTCATTTTTTTTTCTTCTCGATTTTTTTTTTCCGGCGCTGCGCATTTTTGCTGATGGCATTGCACACGAGCTGTTCTGATTGTCTTGTTTCGAGCAGTGCACGATTTTGCGCACTGTGCACAAGGTCACATGACTAGTGGTATAATTCTGTGCTACACGAATACTGAGGCAGAACAAGCGGATTGCAGAGCATCATCACGCACAGGAACACAATATAATATGGCATAGTTTCGGTACCTGCGCACGTGACTGCACGACCATGGGAACAAGCAGACGAAGTGGAAGTACATCTCTCTTGCTTTGGTGCAAAGTAAAACAAAAAAAACATGCAGACATTCCATTTGTGTGTTTTATTATTTCTCTAAACTTCAATTCGTCAATTTAAGCAACAGATCACACAAATAACAGATGTTGCCTTGAATAATTCTTGAAGTCGTGTCACCACGAGCGACGTCACACTGCGTACCCGAGTACGCAAGTGCAGGGACCCCAGCACGTCACCGTCCAGCTTGGAGCGCGGTCGCCATGAGGGAAAGGGAAAACGGTGTTCAGATGGAAATTTCAGACCTTTCCGTGGCGCATAGTGATAAAGGTAGTTCTTTGTAAATACGATGGTCAGCGTGCATTGTATGCTCTGCGCTTGTCAGCGCAAAATGGTCAGATCTGGTGAGGGGCCCTTTAATGAGTATTTAAAGTGCAGTGTTCATTTATGTTGCAAACGAGTCTCTGTTTCTCTTTTCTTTGCCACAGAGCTTGTGGAAGCCCTGGCAGGGCAGTGAACAACTTTTCAAAGCACGAGTATTCCAACATTGGGATGCTTGTGGACAAAGGCTACGACTCTTACTCCCTGTCAAGCACAGACAGCTACCCATCTGCAGGAATGCCTGGTTCTCCAGCCAAGGCAGACCCACGCCTGCAACAAATACCAGAAGCTGTACACATTTCCAACAGGCTTGAGCGGGCCATTCACCACTCTCTGCTGCAAGGAAGCGACTCAGCCTCGGACTCTGTTTTTGATGATGTCTTCACGAGTGGGAAAGGAGAGGGTGAGTATTATGTCTTCGCACACTTCTGATATGCAGTTAACTATATAGTTCTACGCATGCAGTGCAAACACATTTAAGAATGTTCCCTTAAGCGTATCCATTATTTTTTCACTTCTTTGTGCAGAAGAATCGCAAGACTGTGAGAAGCTGTGCTCGCAAGCTGAGGTTTGCTTGAAGATGTCATATGAAAAAGAGCAAACAGGAGACCTTAAGATGGCCATTTTCTTTAGTGATTCAGCAGCAGGTGAGTGCAAAAGAAGTGGAACAATAAAAAAATGTAATTTGCCTATTGAAGTACACTACTTGAACCGGTCTAATGGCTCTCATAATGTTTTTTCAAGCCAATTATATTTTTTCTCCGTGAAATCTCATCTATATAGGCATCCGCTGTTGATATTTTCTTTGTGACAGTGCTGCTGCATTCAAAAATTGCACTAAGATTATTCTAATCTTTCTTCCACAGCTAAAGCGAGAGCTGCCATGGATGCTCCTTATGGCAATGCCCAGTCACTGATTGCAGCAAAGATGAAGCACAGCATGAGTGTGATGCGCTCATCCAACCTGTCCAAGCGATTGAAAGAAGCAGAAGAACGTCGCCGGGGGAAGGAGCTTAACGGCTATGATGCTCACCACAGCCGTCAAGGGAGCAGAGATAGCACGCACAGCCGTCACACTCGCCAGGGCAGCAGAGACAGTGCATGCACTGTCATTGATCTGTCAGAGCCAGTGAAAAGCATAGAAATATATGCAACTCTGCCCAAAAAGAGCTCCAAAAAGAAAAGTGGTGCACTGTTTTCCCACTCTTCTCTTCGTCTCAAAGATGATGTGGAAGTCTACAAGGATTTTCTGGCAGACCGGTGGCACACCAGCAGTCAGGATGATTCAGCCATTAAAATAATGTCTGATGGAGAGTACACGCTCAATCCTAAGACTAACATGAGAAACGGAGTGGGCAGCCTTAGTGAGACCAATGGTGCAAAGATGAAAGACCCTGAATTCAGTGATTATTCTAGTGAATGGGAGCAGTCCAAGAAGCCTTCCTTACACCGAACGCTCTCCAACCCAACAGGCATGAAGAACCATGATGCTGATGATGCCAACAATGTTTCAGCTTCAATGAAGAAGCAGCACAGGATTCGGAGAAAGTTGATGGGTGGTTTCATGCGTCGCAAAAACAGGAGTCTGCCTGACCTGCGGGAAGGCAAAGATGCACCACAGACTGAATCAAGGGCACTTGATGACAATGTCATTTTTGATGCTAAAAATGAACGTGGCATGAAACAAGAGTCCTCTAATGAAGATGAGACTCGGGAAGATCATTCTGCCACAATCAAACGCCGTGGCTTCCACCAGCCTCACAGGGCCTTTGTTAACAGAAACTATGCACAGCGACCACTTTTAACCAAGGTTGACCCTCCCCAAGTTGATGGGGTGACCTCTTCTACCTCACTACATCAGAGGAGCGCTGCTTGTGAGCAGCAAGAAGATTCAGCTAAACTGGCATCATGTTGGCCACAGCCACGACAGCAGCCATCTGAAAGTGCAATCTCTTCTACGACACTGCACCAGAGGAATGTTGCTTTTGAGCAGCAGGACAGTTCAGCTAAACAGGCACCTTGTTGGCCACAGACACGACAGCAACCATCCGAAATGTTTGGAAACAAAACAATGGGAGTTGACGTGGGAAGTTTCAGTGATCCCCTTATGCCAAGTCCGGCTCTAAGCCTTTCCAAGGGCTTGAGCACAAACCAAGGCACAGTATTGGAACCAAACAGTTTCTTAAAAGAGCTACACAACAAGAGAACACAAATCTTGAAATCCCTGCCCAAATCACCTGACAATGTTCGAAACCAGGGTGGTGAGTCAGCAATGCAAGTGAAGCTGGAGCAGCATTCCAGTGCTGCACCAAGTGGAAATAGCTGGTTGTGTGAACTTCAGTCAAAACAGATGGCGATGCTCAAGAAAGGGGACCGTGTGGATGATGTGAAGACTTCATGTGACAAAGATTTGATACTTTCTGGTAAGCAGATTTTTGCATCGTTACTCAAATAGATTCTGACTCTAAAAAATGGTGCAATACTTAGCATCAGTACTTAATATGTGTGTTAGGTTATGATAAGGATTGCCACGGAAAAAAACGAATTAGGTAATAATGGTTTTTATGATTATGTAATTGTCCATCATTTAAGTGAAGCTTCATAGTGGGAAGTTGCATTTTATTTCACATTTGCTTGGGTCATGCCAAGGCACCTTAGTACATTACTCAGCCAAAGAAGTTCATGTTGCTGACTGGCGGTATGAACACTTTCTGTCCTTCTCTTAATCTTTTCCTTCCCTTTCTCCTTTCCCCGGTGCAGGGTAGCCGGCCAGGCTCAGCCCTAGTTAACCTCCCTGCCTTTCATTTATCCTTGTCTCTCTCTCAACTAGTTGAACTTTCAGTTATGGCATGTTTAATGTTTTCTTTCAATATGAATCTATGTAATTTTCTGTGACATGTATTGCATTTAACCTTTACGTGGCAGCATATGCTTATGAATGATAAGATGCCTGATACTTGCACTGCAAAGATTGAAAATTAATTCTTGATTTATAATTTGTGACGTTTTTGTTTCATTTCTCTTTCATTCTTTAAATTTAATAGGAAAAGAGGAAGCTCTTCGACAGCCACTGATGCTTTCAGCTCCCCAAGTTGCCCATAAACATGTAAGTGTTTATATATTGTTTGCTAATATACTACGTCAAAACATGTAATGCATTAAAATAGTGCAACACCAGTTAAGAAAGCACAATATGATAACTGATGACAGTCAAAACTCTAGAAATTGTTGCAATGTATTTTACAGGTGGTCCGTGTTGCTAGCCATTAGTATTTTGCCCTGCATGTAAGTTTTTTTAGCCGTTTCATTGACCCAACGAGGATGGACAAAGTATGTAACAGGAGAATGGTCCTCCACTGTAAACTGATTGGATTTGGTATGAAACAAAGCTGTTGAAATTTGACATCCATTGATTTGTTTTGCAGTGATGTTTTAGCATGGGGTAGAGCAAATAGTTGGTTATGGAGGTGCATGAAGACACAAAGTAGCATAAGCTTAATTTATATGCACTCGATATAAGTGGATAAAGTCAGAGATTGGGCTCACTGCTCATCCACACAGATTTGATAGAGTTGACATGTACTTTGCCAAATGAGTTGAGCGAGTCCACTTGATAAGCGATTGATTTGATTGATAAGTGTGCCACTTGGAAAGACTTGTGTGGCACCCTTGTATTTTTAGAGCATCGCAGATACAAATATGGCTTTAGTAAGCTTCTGTAAAAATGGAACACAAATGTACCTAATTTTGGCATGGTCAACGAAAATTTTATGGTATCAATCAACCACATGCGTGTTGTTTCTTGTGGCTTGTAGCAATTCATGCCAGCAACAATGAATTTGCCAGCTATCTTTTCTTTTTCTGCATTTTATAAATAAATTCGATCTCTTGAAGTCATTGCCTAGTTAACGTCCCTCTGAGACATGGTCAAAATTCTTTGCATCAAGTGAGATGCAGTGCTGAAAATGCACTGCTGTAGCAGAAAAATCAAAGATACTGCAACTTTGTTACTGCATTCTCTTTAACCAGTAATTTTTTTGCTTGTGAAAGTATTGCATTATCTTCAATAAAACTTGGTGCTGGGCTAGTTGGTGACGCGTTCTTTAAAACTGATGGTAGTGCTAAAAGGGATGAACACACAGTGAAAAGATGACACGATGACGAGGGAACGCCCTCGTCGTCGTGTCGTCTTTTCACCGTGTGTTCATCCCTTTTAGCGTTACCATCAGTTTTAAAGAGTATTCCACTATCTTATCAAGTTCTCTTTCATGTTGCTGCTCAACCTCCCATGAATTGAGAAATGCATTTAAAGGGCACTAAAAGGAAAAATAGGTTGAGCTAGGGGGCTATTCTGTAAGAGTCCACCTAGTCGACTGTCCATTTCGGCCACTGCTGATTGGGTGCAGCTGTACGAGCGAGGTGTATACGAGCGGCCCTAGCCAATCAGGAACGGCCGAAATGGACAGTCCACTAGGTGGACTCTTACAGAATACCCCCCCCCTCCCCCCTGTATTAGTAAATTATGCTTCTACATTACCGAAAGAGCCATTCTTACCATAAGAGGAGGCTTAATAAGCCAGAACAGACGTAAAAGTGAAAGTCAGGCGTCAATGCCGCTTTGGAGTTCTCGCACCAGCTCGTTGTGATGTCATGGGCTTTGCAAGCATCTGGTCAGGCCTAGCTAATTTTTTATTGGTAATGATGTACTACATTGCATTACAAAAGAGCCAAAAACTGAACTTGCCTAGGCTTGAGAACTTTTACTGCATCATAATGACCATGAATTGTCATAATTAAAGAAACGGAAGTTTGACCTTCATTTTCTATTTAGGAACAAACCTCTACCATAAAATTAAGGAAATCGTGTTTTGAAAGAATCTGTTATCAGTCTAAACTGATGTAGTGTCCCTCTTTTTAGTGTCCCTTTAGGACAGCCAAATTTCCACTGAATTTCAGTGTTCATACTACATAGTAGTATTAGAAAGAAAATGTTGAAGTCTGCAGGAATTACTTTTTTTTCCCCAACAGGGTCAGTTAGCCTTTCACTAATAGGAGTTTTGATAGTGTTGTACTGTTATATATCTATGACAACTTCTTGGTTTCTCTCTCACCATGAGCATTACCTCTTCTTTTTTTATCACAGGCATATCCTGCTGACAACCAAGCCACACAAGCTTTTAATGGATCTATCCAAAGTTCCGGCGAGCAGTATAATGAAAGTGCAGAAGAGCAGGAGGATATAAAGCCCAAGTCTGTCAAAGACCTTGCATTAAAATTCGAAAAGATCCTGCGTCCAGCTATACCGGATCAAGAAGTGTCAACTGTGCATGAAGAGTCACAGCTGACTGCTGCCAAGGAGCCTTCCTTGATTGCCAACAAGAGTGTTTCAGCTCCAGCAGGAAACTTGGTTATGCCTAGAGATTCTAGTTGTGAATCACAAACAATGAGCACCTCAGCTTTGGCAATGCGCAGTGAAAAAACAAATGCCTCCACAAGTCTGCAGGCAGGCTCAGAGAACACGTCTCAGGGACGACCTTTTGGTGCGGCACATGTCCCACAGCCAGCCACTGTTCCATGCCACAGAACAGCGAATCCGGCAATCCATTCACAACCAATGGCTCCAGCTGGGCAGACCTTCCTGCCACATAACCTTGCCACACCACCTTGCTCTAGTGGTAGCTTTCCACCAGCCTACCAAGCTCTATCACCTTCGACACCCTGTACCATAAGCTCTGCTCGCCACCATGCTTCATACACTCGACCATTTGTTCCACAGTCATCATTCCAGAGCACGTCACCTGTCATGGGCACGATGCATGGTTCAGGCAACCATCTGGCACCCAGCCATGGAGAAGCCAATCTTTTGGCATCCAGCCTTGGGGTATCCAGCCATGGTGCATCTGGCAGTGCAGGTGCCAGCTATGTAACAGCCAGCTATGAACAGAAACCAAGTCATGTCAAGCCTCCAGCAGCACAGCAGCAGTATGGGAAGGCTTTCCAGTATGCCAAACCTGATCCTGCAGAGACAAGATCATTTACTGCTACCAGGGGACCTCCAGCAGTCTCAGTAGTCAGTGAAACGATGCTGCATAGCACATCTTCCAACAGCGACTCATCAAAGCGGCCAACAAGACCTCCTGATTATGAGACTGCATTGCAGCGACTCGAAATGATAAAGGAGCAACAACGCACAACGTCCCCTGACAGCTTTCAGTTCCCTACCAAAACACCACCAGATGTGCTTCAAGGTCAGCAGCTACCTCAACCAGAAGTGGAGCTTGGCAAGA
Source organism: Dermacentor albipictus (assembly GCF_038994185.2). Classification (NCBI taxonomy): domain Eukaryota; kingdom Metazoa; phylum Arthropoda; class Arachnida; order Ixodida; family Ixodidae; genus Dermacentor; species Dermacentor albipictus. Next base: position 83,342,835 of record NC_091821.1, read on the forward strand.
AGCGCAAGACTGCCCTGAAAAAGTGTGTAACTTTTTCCGATGAAGTGGTTTTAGTAGCTTGTGCAGAGGAAGAGGAGGATGACTATGTACCCAACCCACTTCTTGAAAGGGTTTATCGGCAGCATGCAGCGAAGCAGGACTCCAGAGAGTGCCATGAGCCTTCACAGTTCGAGGACATCAGCTCTGTTCACTCATCTGACTCATGTGATAGTGTTTGCCATGTGGACTCTGTTGTCAAGCCTCATGATGGCTCTCAAGTTCCTTGCAATCTGTGTCACAAGAAGTTTGTGTCTCCTCCGACAGTGTACTGCCCTGATTGTGCCTTTTACATGTCAAGGTTTCAAAAACGGACATAGCCCTTTTTTTTTCCTGGACATTCTCTTCCGGACTTCTGTCCAGTCTGTGATATTTGTCAGGGTTAACTTGGTGAAATGCCACTTGCTTAAGCATGTTGTACTTTTGCACTGTTAGTTCTACAATAAAAACTGAAGTTATATCTTAGCCAACATCTGGCAAGTGGCTTTACCTTCCACAAAATTAAGGTTGTGTACAGATGCCAAGTAAATAATGGCATCTTGAGTATTATATCTGCTGTTATGTTTTTCATTGAATTCTCAAGATGTGTGCCCAGTATTGACTATACTGTATAACAATCAGATAAAAGTAGCACAAGTTGTTATTATATGATGATTTAATGTGTGGCTGTATTTGTTCATATGCTGTGTACATTTGTTTATAAGGTTTAACAAATGTTATTTCACAACAAAGGCAGAATCACCGTTTGCCTGTTGTGTGCCTTGTGTTCAGAAACATAGCTATTTATACAACTGAATGAGCAGTACCTTGAACAATTTGTGATAATTCGAACGTTTTTATGTATCAAATGCTTCTGTATTGTACAGTATTAGTTACATGAAAGACACCTATGCCTCATGATCTCAATTCCCTTCATTTGTCTTACTAATATAACTGTTGTAGTATATAGATGTTGAGTAGAACAAGTAGTGCTTGTAAAAAGAGCCTCACTGAAACTTTGAAAACTTCGTTTTGTAGCCTTGCTATTGAGTGTAATGTGCATGCATTCTTGACATTAAATAACAGAAAAGCTGCACTCTACAAATACAAAAACACTTTTTTTGGAGCTTTTATGTGCCAAAGTTGAAAGCAATTTGTAAATAAACATTACTCTTCATTGCATTAATTGTTGGTGTCCCTAATTGCTTTATGGCTGATTACATCGCAGCGGGCCTGTGATGTATTGTAGAATCACCAAGCTCAAGTATTCGCTTAAATTTGCTTACATTTGCTTTGTTTCCAAATAAACAAACAAAGCAGTACACGCTACTGCTACAATTCTTACATGAGCAGGGCCCATGTGCTTCCATTTAGGCGCCTTCATATGCCACAGGGCAAGCCATATGAATTAACAACAAACAAACAAACAAAAAACAAGGCAGAATAGTGCATATGTGACAAAAAAGTTTTAATGGGATGGCCATAATCAGTTCATCATCAAGTCCGTGATTATACTGCCAACATTGTTAATGTTGTTCAATATTTGAAGACGCAGTGGAACCCAATGACTTCCCAATGGAACCTGTTGTAGTCTACTTGGGAGGTATCGTTCAAATAATCATCTAAAGCTGCCCTCAAGTTCGGATCCCAACAAAATTAACTGAAAACTTTCTGAAGAACACTTCGATGTATTCATCCTTTTTTTTTTCATGTACCTCTTCAGTCATTATAGTGCTCCAAACATTCACATGACTGGTAGGCGGGAAAAATTGCTCTTGCTATTTAATTTGAGTAACCCTCATTCTACCCTAAACTACAGGCCAATATCACTAACCAGCGAACCACGCAAGCTTCAAGAGCAGGTCATTCATAGAAGCCTTGTTGCATTCCTAGAATCTAACATTTTTTACAGCACTCGACATGTTTTTCGAAATTATTACTCCTGTGAGACATAGCTGACTCCCTTCACTAGTAGCATACTTTAGCCCTCAATGACAGATTTGTTATTGGTTGCCTTTTTCTTGATTTTGCTAAAGCCTTTGATAAAGTGCCACATTGTTTACTAATTTTTAAGATAACCAAATTAAATGTTGATCCTTGTATTCTAATATGTATTGAGTGTTTTCTTAACAGCCGTATGCAACATGTCACTGCCAATGACTGTTTTTCGGCCTGCTGCGATGTAACATCTAGTGTCCCTCAGGGCAGCTGTGTTAGGGTCTTTATTATTTCTCATTTACATTAATGGCCTTCCTGATGGTGCTACATCACCCATAAAACTGTTTGCGTTATTTATAATGTGAAACATGGTCAATCGGTCAGCTTACACCTTCAGTCTGACCTCAACAAAGTTTTCAACTGGTGCATGAAATGGCAAATATAAATCTATGTCTGTTTCCTGTTGATTTGATCCACTTGTAGCAAAATACATGATTAATGGTACTAATCTAGAACAAGTGTCTTGTTACAGCTATCTTGGGGTACACATAACAGATAACTTATCTTGGAATATGCACATGAATTGCATCATTAACAACACTAGTCTCACTCGCGACTACTTATGAGGAAAGTTCTCTCAAGCCCCTTCGAGCCTAAAACTGCTACTTAACCAGACATTAGTCTGACCAAAGCTAGAATATGCATTGTCAGTGTGGGAACCTTATCATCGTAACCTAATTGACCCCATTGAATCCATCCGAAACCGAGCAGAGTGCTTTATTTTGTCGGGTTACTCCCATGCATTTAGCATTACACATTTGAAATCTACTCTCCACCTACCAGGGTTATAACTACGCAGAAAAGTAGCTAGAATTTCTGTTTTCCACAAGATTTACTTCCAGAACTCAATCCTCGGACAATAGTTATTCTTGCAGCCCTTGTACTTATCACTGCGCACTGATCATGTGCACAAGGTTGGTACAAATTTGATTTTTCATTCCTTTCTACCTAAAACCAGCTCTGACTGGTACAGCCTCCTTTCATCCATCGCCAACGTTGTAGATGTATCACTGTTTAGAGAATCTCTTACTAATTACTTATTTTCGTAATTCATGTGATCTGCAAACCTGTATGACGCACTTTCGCAAACCCTCATTATGTATATACAAGGATTGCTAGAGTGATTTTTCAAATTTTTATACATATCTTTGTCTTAATTATTCTTTTGTTGTTATTGCACTCACACCTTCTCTACCCACCCCTTCTCTAATGCCCTTCTGGGCCATGAGGAAACTTATAAATAAGTAAATAGTAAAACTTGGCGCACTCACACTTCACTATCGGCACCTAGATATAGGGAAATGCGGTCTCGCATCACTAAACTTTTGTGCAGCATGGGTGTGGGGCCTGAAAAAGAGTGGCTTCATGTAAATTAAGCTTTTTCTCAGATTCTACACAGCCTGAATTTCGACATTGATATCCCAAGCACATCACTGAGCACAGATGTGAAGTATCCCATAAAGCATTGTAATAACTTTGCACTTTCTTAATCAACACTGCACCAAGGTGCAGATCCATTCAAATATGGTCACAACCTCTACAATGCTAGTGGTGGCTGTTATCAGCTGTGGCCAATTTAAGTGTACTACAATGACTATATTGGCAGTGTCAAAGGAAAGATCTAAGAATGTTATTTCATGCTCACTTGAAACCAGCTGACTTCGTTTTCTGATTTGTTTAATGTTTCACTAAAAAGGGAAGGGTACATAGGTGTGCAAAAGTGTTCACACAGCTGCTACACAGACGGGAGAAACGGAGAAAAAGCTATAAGAGCATAATTTGTACAATGGTGGAAAACAATTATACAAATTCCGTATTTGACAAATCAAGTGAACATGAATGATAAAATCAACCAACATATATCCAGGCACATGAAAAAGAAAGCCATGGTGCTTACTGAGCAAACAAGTTAAATCACTGAAAAACCACCATTAAACAAACTCACTACAAAGTGGCAGGAAAAAGAAAACATTTAATGCAAATGGAATACTTAACTAATAATAAGTACATTCTTAAGTACATAACAAACTACAATCTAACACTTCAACAATAATTGAAGCTCATTTACTTTAAGCATTAGTATATGACATTATTGATTTCTTGCGTGATGCAAATTACATGTTAACTTTATTTTAATACTTTTAAATCTTTCCGTTATATATATCCTTGTTTTCAATCAAACCTCGATATAACGAAATCGCATGTGTAGCTAAAAACTTCTTTATCTCGCAGAGTTCATTAAATCAAGGTTTATATGTGTTAGCAGTAAAAATGACTGCATAGGTTCATAGAACAGCCCTCGGCTTAACCCTCAAAGTGATGAAGCGGCAGGGAATAGAGAATAAGGGTCTGCAATAAAAGCAGGACTTCAGAGATCCACCCACGACCTCCTCTTATACTTTGCTGGAGAAATCTACAATGACCTTCTTCACATTATCCTCAATATTGCCATGAAACCAAGTACAGCAAGAAAGCAGCAAGGACTACTCGCATCATGGCACGGACATGGCTCACACCTATGTGCTCTAAATGTGGCAAGATCAGTGTATGGTAGACACCAAGAAAAGGCCACAAAATTGAAATCACTTATAACATAAATTGGAAACATGCTGCTTTATTAAAACACTTCTGATCGGACTTGTGCTGCAAAATTGATTACAATGTGCAATTTGTACTAGAGAAAAGAGTTGGAATGCAGACGTCTTAGTGTCCATGGCGCCAGTGGTACGTTTTGGTTGGTTGTTCCTGAGTGAAATGGCGCAACCCACTCTGGGAAATCGGCCATGAATCAGTATATGGTCACGTATTTGGCTCACCACTATCACTGTTTTTGGCAGTAATTATTTTACAGTGGTATAACAGGGAAAATCTGCATTTGTAGCAGACATTGGTTTTCTTGGCACATATGCTTTCGGATTGTTACACGAGATGCAAAGGCAGTCTATAGTCGGATACAACTTTAGAAAAAAGGGGGCGTTTACTCCTCCGAGGCGGATGCACACGAGCATCCACCAATGGGCGCGCACTCTGGACCGACGTCATGCGCCGGACGGCCGGTGACTTCGCCGCTTCGGTCATCTGGGCGGGGCCTCCCCTTTTTTTTAAAGTTGCATCCGACTATAGAGCCCCACAACTTTCTAGTTATACACCATAAAAAGCAAAATAATGCAGCCTAAGCCTAACAGCTCATAGAACAAAATTTATCAAAGTCGAATATCACACGCAGAGACTTGTGACTTGACACATACTGACAGGTACAGTGCACGCCCTTACCATAACTCAACACTTAATGTGTCGCGCAGATATCATTGGTTAGTGACTGGCAGTCAGGTACAAGTTCAGAGCTTCAATTAACCCTTTGAGGGTCGAATTATTCTGAAACAAACTTTCCCAGGTGGTCAAATTACTTGATTGCGGATCTTGAATGTACAAAATGTATAAAGTCGGGAATAAATAGTAACAAAAAATTAGGAACAGTATATTGGTGTTAATTGGCACCACTCAGAACTGCAAAATGTTCAATAGTATTTCAGAGTGTATGCGGTATTCCTTGAAACACGGGTCTACGCACAGCGCCTTATTGCAGTCTGCACCCCTAAAGCGCGTGTCTGTTCTCCTCTTGGAGCGACAAATTGTGTTGGCACACACATGACATCTTCCCTGCGCGCGGCTGCCTTGGGCAGAGGCAGAGGCTCTCGCGTAAGCGCGTTGCCGCAGAGAGTGAGAATACCTCGTGCACGACCTCGTGAAAAGCGGCGGAAACAAGCTAAGAGCAGCGCCAATCAAGATAGAAATCAACTTCCGCCGCCCCTGCAAGAGAGTGCCGACGCCGACAAAGAGAAAAATCACGTTTCGTGCGCCTCCGTTGCGATCATGTGGCGGAACCGAAACCGCGAAAGGGGGTGTTGCCGCAGTCTGCGCGACGCGCTGAAGCTAGAAATCAGTTCTGTTTATCTCCGTAAGAAGGCAGCACGAATTTCAAACGCTTTTTGTAAATCGTAAGAGGTGGCAGCACCTCCCAGTGAGCACGTATCGTCATTATGGCGCGAAATTTCAAACGGAGGGCCGAAACCGTACCCGTACAGCAAAGACCTTGCGGGACAGAAAACCACCGCCGGCGAGCCATTCCAACAGATCAGAGATATTGTACTTCGTCACACTCAAAACACAAATGACTCCAATGGAACTCACTGCCAAGTGCATGGTAAGAGTTAGTATGACACGAAGTCTTCAACAGTTTGTTTCACAAGGATAATGCTCCACCAGCTCTACCAATCCTGCTCATTGCAGGAACATAAATGACAACCTTGATGGCTCAGCCTTGATGGCTTGATGATTTTAAGCAATGCAGTCGGAGACAAGCCAAGGAATCAGGGACATTTTATTTAACCAGATGTGTTTGATGGAGCTTCAGTCTCTGCACTCACGTGTATCAAGTTCTACAAGTATGCCTGTGACTGGAACAGCTGGGCTGTCTATGAAGACCTAGTGCAGACCTTAAGAATATATTTGGCAGGTAACGGATGCAAATGATATGAACTGCGTGTCAGAGAATATTCGACTGATACCTGGAACTGTTGGATAACAAGCTTTGCATCAGTGTTTGAAATTAATCCTGTCAAATGCTGGGCCAAGGCAATATTTTACGAGCATCTTGCTAGAAGTTTGCAAGACATTTTATGAAAAATGAAGAGTGCTGCAACTTGCTGATGCTGCTCTTCCAGAATCATCAATCATGCCTGTGATCATTCATGGTACGACAAAGAAGGAACAAAAACAGATGCAAGCAAGATCTCCAGAAACTATAGAGAACACCCAACATATGCCATGAAAGGCATAGAATCGAACCCACTTATAACAATACCAGTTTTAACCATATATCAGATATAACAATGAGCAGCTGATGCACCATCAACTCTTGTATGTGTGCTATGGTAAAATAAACTACTTACTACAATGCTCACATGCTGCGTTATCAGTTATCGCAATCAAATCTGGCTACTGGGTGTGTGTGCCGAAAGTAAAAAAAAAAAGAAAAACCCACCGAGGAAAAAAAAAAATGTGAGCCGCTTTGTCACACCTGTCTTTGTGCTGCGTGCGCCCCACACAGCATGTCTTCGTCACATAGCCAGCCTCGCGCGCCCATCTCCCGTCTCCTTTCCATCCTTCTCGCTGACATTGGAGGGGTGGATGGGAGACGGGAGAGGAGTGACGAAGGGCGTGCCATGTAGGATTCGGGGCACGAATGCGAGTGTGGTGAAGAGGCTCGCACTTTTTTCCCCCCTGGATTTCACGCTCTTCTTTTTGGCACAGCCCGCCAGTAGCCAGGCTTAATTGTTAGAGCTGATGATGCGGCACGGGAACATTGTAGTAAGTGGCTTATTTTACCATAAAACTTGCACAACAGTTCACAGTGCAGCAGCTGTTCATTGTTACATCTGAGTATTGTTAAAACTAGTTATACTATAGTTGAAGTGTACTTCTGTCTAAATAAACATGTTTGAATGTGTGTCCCCTCTGCTTTTTTCATGCAACCTGCTTACAACAATTATTGGTAATAATAATGGAATCTTCTTGGCACTTGAATATTGTTATAGGTGGGTTTAACTGTATCTGATGCCAACCTACAGTTACCTATGCAATCGATGTCAGAGCGCTCACACTCAACCATTGGTCTGAGCCAAGCGTCTCTGAGAACAAGGATTCACTGAAAGTTCAATGGCCCTGTGAAAAAAAAAAAAGTGAGGGTAAGCAATTTCATCTTTCAACAGCAAATGAGGCTGTATATTTGACAAGAACTAACGTAGTTCAAGCTGAACTCATTGCAAATAGCCAAAATGCAGGCACACTTATTGATACTTGCGCATCTGTGATCATTGTGAACCGGTGCCTCATGAAGAGCAGTGATATTTGCTCAGAGCAGGTAGTGCAAGTTGTCGATGACAGCACCATAAAATGTAAGCAGAACTAGAGATCAGTAAGTGCAGAAGAATTTCTGATAGGAAAGTTTGACATGGATGCCCTTTTCATACAAGTAAAATTTATGTTTATTCTATCGACCCCGAGAGAAGCTTCCTGATGCAGATGCACTGTCCAGACTACATACAGTCGAGTGCCTCTACATTTAAATTACCTGTATAACGAAGGAATAATTCCGTCCTGGTTCTAGTGATGAGCGATTCGCGACCTTTACAAGGAAGTGACCTGTTTAATTAATGGTTTCGGAGGCCCGAAGTACTTCGTTTATTATAAAGGTGTTCAACTGTATGCAAGTGTACTAGAACTGTAGCAGTGAAAGTTAGATAAGAAGACACCAACACCATTATAAAATTTCTGAAGCACGAAATGTTTGAAAAAAAAACAAAGGTTTTGGTAGCCGATAATGATGCCACTTTTCACTGTGAGAAGCTTGCAGAGTGGACAACTATAGTGAATGGAATTAAGCTCTATTTTCCAATTGCGAAAAGAACCGTGATGAGATATTACACATACAATTCATCTCAATACCCTGATTTTAAGGGGAGTGGAAGTGTATGCTGGAAGTGGCAGGAGCCCATCACAATGCCTTGCACATAACAGCTCTAGGCTGTAGTCTACACTTTGTAGCTCATGGATCAAGCCCTCAGGTCCCAGCAGAGATAGCACTTGGTCTTCCCTGCAAAATAACTCTGTAAGTAAAAGAAAAGTGAGTAGAACAGCGACAAAAGTACTGAAATGCTGTCAAGAAAGGTTTTGAAAGTCATCATCTGAGCCATATTCCTGATATTCAGCTGGGACACATGATGCTCATACGGGAAGGCTTATGGGGCTCAAAGGCATCCTCTTTAATGTCCTTTCATGGTGCTTAAAATGTGCAAGCAACAGGGAATACTCTAGACCATACACTGGGCACCACCTGGAAGGGCTGAGATGATGACTATTGGAAATGTCCTTCCATATTGTACCATTAGAGATGAAGAAAGAAAGATGGGGAAGGTGAAGGCAACCGATAGAAGGCAAACAAGTTGGCGGTGGAAACTGGTGGTGATGTTCAATATTTGAAGTGGTGGCAGAAATATAGGTGGTAGGTAGGTCCAGGAAATAGTAGTATAAATCAACAAGGCATGCTTCTCATGGAGCATGAAGAACTGATACCAAGCTAAAGCTAATTACTGTAGTCATTGAGAAGCTTGTCATAAAGCAAGATCATCAGCAGTTAATTTTTATGGTGATTATCAACATAGTAGCTACTCAATGTGAATTGCGAATATGCGAGTGTGATTGCTATTCATGCTTCAATAAAATACCAGTGCATGAGCAAACTGGTGAATGCCAACTTTAGTTAGATTTGACTAGATGTATTCTCTGAATCCTTGAGTGCACATGACATAGTTCTTGTTTCTGACTGTACCAGAATGCCACTACGATTATAGGTATGCATGTGACATTTGTTTTATAAACTCTGGGAAATGCCCACCAATGTTGGAACTAAGCTTAGGCTTGGAAAAGAAGCTCTCCTTAGTATAAGTTTGCCCATAAGCGAACTTGGCTCAGATGTGGCTTTAGTTTAGTCCGTTCTTTGCGAATCACAGTTATGTTCGTGTGGAATGTAATATAAATCAGGTTTTGGAGACTATCAGAAACCAGATTTATTTGTCTGTCAATGACAGAATTTCCAATGACAATGGCATAGTTCTAAAGAAGATAGAGATTAAGAGCACCTCCAGATTGATTGATGCAAGTATCTCTATGTTGCTTCTCTCTTTCTTTAACTAATACTATAGACTTTAAAAATATCTCGCTATAGTGCCTGTGTAATACTTTGGTATAAAGTTTGTAAACAGGGATAAGATGCCTCAGAAAGGCTGGCCAACGTTTCGATAGGAGGACCTATCTTCGTCAAAGGCGGCCTCGTCATCCTCGGCGTGTTAGTTTTAAAGGGTTAGTGCAGTGACGTCACGTGCGGGTGTTGGCGCTGGCGGCTGGTTTTAAAGAGAGAGATTACCAGAGGAAACAAGCGCTGTCGTCCGACGTCTGTGAGCTTCATTCCCAAGACGAGGGGACAAGAGCGTGAGAGTGGGCACGCGGGGAGAAAAGAAAAGAAATAGAAGCAGAAAAGAAAAAAAAAGAGAAAAAAGGGGGGTGGGGGAAGCCAGGGCGGCACCAAGACAGACAAAAAAAAAAAAGGGGGGGAGCGTGAAAGAAAAAGAAAGAGAAAAATGAAATTTTTAAGAAATACGGGGGCTTGGGAGCGTGTTGGGGATGCGAAAGGTTAGGAGGTATTCAGGGGGAGTCGTTGGCGGCATGTTTTTGAGGCATTAGAACGGCCGGTCAAGCGGTCAGTGCGCGAGTAACACAAGACAAAAGAAAAAAGAGAAAAACAGACAGACACACACACACACACACACAAACCATGGGCTGAAAGTGACTTGAGTAGCATAGCAGCAGTACGTCGACTAATTCTGAAATAGTTAAGATGGCGACGAAGAGCCTGCGGTGCAATGTGTGGGGTGACTGAAAGGCAGCGGCATGGTCTTTCAAGGGGCACTGCCCCAGTCGCTCATCGTAGGTGTCGTTACGGCGGCATCCAGGAATGGCGATACTCTGGGTTGAGGTGCCGAAAAAGGCATATTGACTTCGGAATGTATTGATGAGGGGGTTTAAAAAAATAGATGTAAAAAAAAGGGGGGGAAGGGAAGGGAGAGGGGGAGGGGGGGACCGAAACCGGAATAACAAACAGGAGGGTCAGCCCCTTTCTTGCTGTGTAATACTTTAGAATCAGATCTAAATTTCGCTCCTGATTTGCTTTCTTCTGTTTCTAGCACCTACAGATCCCTGTAGTTACACGAGATGATGCATGCATCACTGACTGCTATGTTCAGCCCTACAGTAATATGAATTCACCACTGCTTACTAGTGGTGACCTGCGATTAATTTTTGTGCCAATCATGGACACAACAGAAGCTCCTTTTTGTTGTGGTTGCACAAAAAGATAAAAAAATTACATTCTGGGGTTTTATGTGCCAAAACCACAATTTCATTATGAGGCACTCACTTAGTGAGGGACTCTTGGATTAATTTTGACCACCTGGAGTTCCGTTACGTGCACCCAAGGCACGGTACATGGGAGTTTTTGCATTTCACCCCCATCGAAATGCGACTGCCGCGGCCGAGATTAGATCCCACGCTATCAGCCTTAGTAATATGCCATAGCCACTATGCCACCATGGCGGACGACACGCAAGAAATGACTATGGATTACCACTAACTAATGTGAACCCACATGTGGCTAGTGGTGTCCTGCATAAGGAGAGTACATTAAAATATTTTTCAACATCTATTAGTTTTCTTCCACTTCTGTCCATAAATAGTGGTGCTGGCTATTCGAGAGTTCCTTGCATTTGACATGTTGAGGATCTACACTACAGAGGAAGCTAGTGACTGACATTGCTGCCTAGTGTATCAGCTCGTAAATAAATGATATGTTCAGTCGCGTTAACTTCTGTCTCATGAAACTGGTGCGCAGCAGGCACCTTGATGATATATGACTTCAAGGGTATATCTACAGTAATGTGCACTGCATGTCACTGGTGGCATGACATGTACTACTGAAGGTGATAAGCAGCGGAACTTTCCTGCCACGCAGAGAATGGGTCTCAGACTTGCTTTTTACAACATGTCATACTGCAAAAAAAGAAGACCAGAGAAAAGCAGCATTTGCCATGTAGAACTCTTAGTCCTTGATTGCATTTGAAATCAATGACGATACCAGTGCAGAGAGCACGCCAACATCAAATCTGTATTGCAAGTACCATGGCAGGAAGTGCACTGGCTAGTGTGGTCATATTGACATTGCAATTTTGCTGTCTGAAGTATACTGCATGTTTTCATGCTAGTGTGAGGTTACCTTTGCAACACATGGTAAGAGCACTAGCTGTCTCCCAACATGACAGATATATTAGAATTGAAAGGTACATGAATCACGTTGGAAGAAAATGTCTGGACAACATGTTTAGCTTTATAGCACAGACAGCTAGTCGTGAGGTAACTTACAATAAATCTAGCTTTTCTGCTAATTACATGTACATTAAAAGTGCCAGATGCATCTCCCGAGCAACAGTAAAGAATTTGGTCAAATAGCCTGGGCACTACTGTTGTTTTCAAGTGCAGTACAATCTCCTAAGGAGGAACCTTGAAGGACCAGAAAAATTTCTTTATCAGTAGTTTTATAGGTGAGAGAATATAGCATTTGGAATACTTCCGAGTCTAGTATGCCCAAAAAATAAACGATACACCAGAGATGCTGCTGAAGATTGCGCCTTTATTGTATACGTGGTTTTGGTTTTGCAGCCATGCCATCTGTTTTTTATAGGAGTTTGCGAATACTCGAAAATTTCAAATAATGAATCGTGTAGGTGGTAGTCTGATCAAACATAAAACATCCTGATCAAACATAAAATTGGAGCAAAAGTGCAATAAATTTCATGCCGGCGGCCATAGTAGTAGATAAAACACAAGAAGTTACGTAGTGGAGCACACTATATATCTTGGAAGGCTGAGGCAATAATGTGCTGTGACTGTTTGGAAGAAGACTGGCGTCATTTTGTTTGCAGGACAATGTTCTCTACAAGGACATTTATCCGACGGACAGCACCTACTTACTTGTCGTGCCTGCTTCGCTTCGCAATGAAATTCTCACAGCATGTCATGAAGAGGCCACCATCTGGGCTACAGACAAACATTGTCCCGACTGCGGCGCAAGTATTATTGGCTGAAGCTCCCAGCCAATGGTAAACGCCATGTATGCACTTGTCCCGACTGCCAAAGACACAAAGCGTCACCCTAGAGGCCAGCTGGTCTCCTACTGCCTGTAGAGGTGCCGGGAGCGCTGTTCGCTAAAATTAGCATGGATTTTCTGGGACTATTTCCAACTTCAACTAGCAGAAACAGGTGGATTATTGTCGCCACCGGCTATCTTACCCAGCATGCGGAGACAAAAGCTACCCAGCGGGGCACAGCAGCTGAAGCAGCTCGATTCTTCGTCAAAAACGTTGTCCTTCAGCGCGGTGCCCGAGCAGTATACTGATGACTGACAGAGGAACTGCATTCACAGCCGAACTTCCAGATGCAGTTCTTGAACTCAGCGGCACAGCCCACAGGAAAATGACAGCCTATCATCCCCAGACGAACGGTCTAACGGAGCGTTTCAAGACACTCGAAGACATGCTTTGCGATGTGGAACATAAGAGCTAGGACGACATTTTACCTTATGTAACCTTCGCACATAACCCCGCTCAACAAGAAATGACTCGTATGACACCATTCATCTTGGTACACGGTCGCGAAGCCACGAAAACGTTGGATGCAATGCTACCGCATGAGTTTGATGGCATCCATGCAGATGCTGAAGAATTTGCTCAACGTGCCGAAGAAGCCTGACAGCTTGCACGTCTACGCATCCGTCACCAGCAAGACATGTGGACGCAATGCGGTACAATTGTCAGCACAAATTCGTCGCCAACATACCCAGAGAGAGAGCTGGGTCTGGATACCCATTTGTCGTCGAGGACTTTCAGAAAAATTGCTAAGGCCATATTTTGGGCCGCCTGAATGACGTAAACTACGAGGTGGTGCCAGATGGCGAAGCTTGTTCCCGGCGCCGCAAGTATCTACCCGAAGTGGTGCATGTGGTGCGCATGAAGCCGTACTTTTCCAAGTCACTCACATTTCACTGTTCCATGCGTGCATACGCGCATCGGGATGATGCTTCCTTTAGAAGGGAGGCATTTGCCATGTCTGTAGTGCGGCAAGGACGACGATGATAAGCAGACATATCGGCACTTGTAAAAACACATGGAAAGCAAAAAGAAGAAGAAGAAGTAGTGACTAGCAGGCGCTATTAAAGCAGCCCGTACTTGTTACTGTTCCTGCTGACAAGTTGGTTTGTCCCTTTAGTTTTGTGACGCTGCGACAATATTGTTCAGGGAGCCAGCCTTTTTTTTCTAAGCCGTGATTATTTACACTCTCCGAAGAATGCTGGATATGTGAACAAACTGTATATTTGTTTAGAACGCTAGATTCAGACTTGCAATAAACAATGCTTCATAATGAACAATGTTATGTCTAGAGACCAGATGTTTACGTACAAAAATTGCTGTTTTAGGCGCCTATAACAAGCACTAAAGCTGTCACTTAATGTATATACAGGGTGTCCCAACTATCATGTATTTATTTATTTGCTCAGTCACCCTACAAACTTGGACTCGGAGGAGCATTGGGTAGGGGGGGTTACAAAAAAATGACATGTATTTAAGGCAAAAAAGGGAACTACATAGTAGGAGAAACAAAGTAGTTTGTACATTGGAAGAAAAGGAACACTGGTAAAGATTGGAAAAATGCATTCAAGGTCAAGGGAGTACAATGCAAAGCAAAGTCGAAAAACGATACGAAGGCGAATACAATACAAAGCCGTACAACATAGTCAAGCGAACATGCGAAGTTCCAAAAGTTCTCGAAATTTGGCAGGATCTTTCAATGAAACAACATTATCATAGTGTGATGGCGTATGGTAATGCAGAGTTATTAAATAACTGTGTGCGGCCTAAAATGTGCCTTAAACTGAAATGGTTATGAAATTGAGTAGACGTACGAGAAGGAATTCCAAGTGACAAACGGCTGGACCATGAGTTATAGTAGTATTTATGAAAGAGGCATAGAAGGGCAACAGAGCGGCGGGAATACAAGTCCAGAAAGGGAACATCGCATTTAATTTGGGCAATACCAGACTGACGACTGTAATTAGAAGTTATAAAGCGGGCAGCACGATTTTGGATGGATTCCCATTTATCTATTAGGTATTGTTGATGAGGAGACCAGATTGATGAAGCATATTCAAGTTGAGGGCGTACAAAAGTTTGTTAGGCCTGTTGACAGATGGTAGATGGCGAAAGGTGCAGATGACGTAAAAACCCTAAAGTTCTGTTAGCTTTAGCGCATATCTTCTCGATGTGATAGCTCCAGGCAAGATTAGTACAAAAATAAACGCCCAGATATCTGTAAGTAGAGTCACGAGGAACTTCTGCCGAACAGATTTTTAAAGAAACTTTGGATATGATTTCATACGAGTGAAGGAAAGAACGCAGCACCTAGATGTGTTAAGTGTCATTTGCCAATGGTCGTACCACTGATTAACTAGGTGAAGGGCATTTTGCAAAGTTAGATGGTCATCATGACAGTTAATCGTTCTGTAAACTACGCAATCATCCGCGAAAAGTCGCATGCGAAAGGAAATGCTGCTCGGCAAATCATTGATAAAAATTAGGAAAAGAAGAGGGCCTGAAACGCTACCCTGGGGTACACCTGCCGTTACAACAGATGTGGAGGAGCTAAAGTTATTCACAGATACGAACTGTTGCCGATTAGATAAGAAATTGCGAAGCCAGGATAATGTTTATGAGTCAATCCCAAGAGCAGTTAATTTACCTATTAGACGACAGTGAGCAACTCTGTCAAAGGCTTTTGCATAGTTGAAAAATACGCAATCAATAATTTTACTATTACTCATGCCATAATGTAAATCCGACGTAAATTCTAATAGTTGAATATCACAAGACAACGCTTGACGGAAACCATGTTGATTTTGAAAGAAAATATTATTACATTCAAGATGGTTGGATATATGGGAGGCAGTGATGTGCTCGAGGCGCTTGCAACAAATGCATGTTAGCGAAATCGGGTCGTAGTTACCAGGTGAATGTCTGCTTCTATCTTTGAATATCAGAATAACTTTGGCTATCTTCCAGTCAGCAGGAAGAAGGCCTGTTCATAAAAACTGCTGTAGAATTTAGTACAAAATCTGACTGGATATAGCTGACGTGCTTTTTTTTATAATATTAGAGTTAATATTGTCAATTCAACATGATGTAGACACCTTTAGATCGCGTATTAGTTTTGAAATGCCTTCAACACTAACATTTACAGGGGACATGAAGTGATAATTAAGGTCGGAGACACAGGGAACGGAGGAGCAGTCTTCATTAGTGAACACAGAGCAAAAGAATGAATTGAAAGTTGAAGCACACTCAGATGCAGAGACAAGAACATTGCCAGCGTTATGTAATGTTACAGTATTACTGTCACGATCAGGAGAGATAGCTCACCAAAACTTTTTAGGGTTAGTGTGTAAAAGTGAGGACAGATCTTTGGATAAATACTTCTTTTTCGCTTCAGATATTGCAAGAAAGTAAGATTTTAAACAATCCTCATATATAGACCATGACGAGGAACATGATAGCCTTTTAGCAGAAGCGTATAGCCTTGTCTTTTTATTTCGGAGTGATCTAAGCGATTTATTAACCCATGTGTTACGTTTGTCATTAGATATAGTGACTATAGTGGCACATATTTATCTACTAGAAGTGACAATATTTCTAAATGAATTCCAATTTGCTTCAACAAAATTGTTTGTGAATGATGGACGAAACGTTTTCTTAAAGAAACCTTCAAGTTCATAGTTCATTTGTTCGTAATTTGCCTTGATATAATCCCTGATAATCTTACGTTCAGCACCAGCAAATTTCAGCGGTATTTCAATTAAGAACTGCAGTAGGTTATGGTCACTAAAGCCACCAATCTGCACGACAGGGCTTATGCTATGTAAATCTTGATGCTATCATGCATCAAGATTTAAAAATGTGCAAATGCCACATAGCTGGACCGAACCAAGGTAGTGTTGTTTCCCGTCGCTTGGAGATACTCAGATTAGTTCTTGCATTCCACCTAATTACATGGTTAGTCTTATTTAACTAATCGACTTCTAAAATATTACATGTAATTACGTCAAAAGTGTCAATGAGAAAATTGTAGAGCAACATGAAAAACTCCCGATACAGGCTTTTGTTGCTCAATATACGTGCTACATAAAAGTGATTTTCCGAGCGTGAAATAAGCAAAGAAGTGTGAAATAAGAAACTACACAGCCATCACCCCGTCCGAACAGTAAACTGAACCACCTCCGAATCCAATCACAGAATCATCTTTCCTTTTCGGTAATCTTCACAAATATTCGTAGCCTCGATCATACCGAAGTGTCAACTCGTGTCTAACATTGTAGCATCTTCCAACAGTAATGTAATGATACTAACAGAAGAATGGCTTACCGATGAAGTAACAGACGCCGAAGTGCTCTCGGATCTACCAGATTTTCAGTTATTCCACACCGACCGCAAACGCAGCCGAGGAGGCGGTGTACTAATCGCGGTTGGCCCAGAAATATCCTGTCAGCATTCAATATGACATTGAAATTTTGTGGCTAACTTGTCACGCTTCACCTCAAACAGTACTACTCGGGGTGTGTTATGAGCCATCGAACACTAATCCAAGTTTTTCACGTGATCTAAGCAATATAATGAACGCACTCACAACCGTTCACCCTAATGCTCATATTTTACTTTTTAGTGACTTCAACTTTCCTAAAATTGATTGGCATAACCCGACACACTCGTCAGCAAACCCTGTCGAAGCAAGCGAGTTTATTGACATTTGTTTGAATTTTAACCTAACTCGAATGCTATTAGAGCCCACGCGCATTGCTGGCGATTGTGCTAGCACCGTAGATTTAATACTACCCAACCATCCTGATTGCTTGTCCTCAATTTCATACTTACCCGAAATTAGGGATCACAATGTAATACATTCAGATTTTTCCTTCTCCCTTCAACGACGTGATAAAATCAAGAAAACAATTACGCTATCTGCGAAAGGTAATTATGAAACCATAAAGAACGAGCTCAGAAACTTCTTTCCGGTTTTCGAACGTAAGTTTTCTACTCGATCCGTGCATGATAACTGAGTGACCTTTAAACATAAAATTAATGAACTAACTAGTAAATTTATTCCCAAAGTATCATTCCATGCCACGCCACAGAAACCATAGTTCACAGACAAACTGAAGATATTCGCGAATAGAAAAAAATGTATTTTTCGCGCAGCGAAAGCGAAGGAAATACCCGAAGCTTGGGCGAAATACAACAAATCAGAAAAAGAATATACAAGCGCAATTTCTAACGTAAAATAGACGTTTTTGAAGCGAGATCTACCATGTATGCCAGCAGATGATACGCGAAAATTCTGGCAAGTCGTAAACTCTCACTCCACTTGCAGCATCAGCCTTACTAACGAATCAGGGCACGTATTCACAGATGAGCAATGTGCCAATGCCTTTAACACCGCGTTTTCATCTGTATTGACCATAGAATCCAGCATACCTTCCCTTCCCGCCACCACACTATTGACATCCAGTATGCGATCCATCACTTTTCGCACAAATTTCTTTTCAACATCCATAATACAAACTATGAAACAGTCTTCATCAGGTGGCATTGATGAAATTAATCACAAAGCGTTAAAAACATTCATGATACCATCACCCCATTCTTGAGTTTGATTTATGCAGTCACTCTCCACCGGCAGCCTTCAGATGACCGGAAAATGGGCAAGGTCGTTCCGATCTACAAATCAGGTGATAACGTCTCTCCACTGAACTACCGACCCATTTCCCTAACAAGCGTACCGTGCAAAATCATGGAACATGTTATCTACTCTCAGATTGTAAACTTTGTAGATTCTAACAACTTCTTTCACCCCAGCCAGCATGGCTTTCAGAAAGGGTTCTCTTGCGAAACACAACTAACAATCTTTCTTCACGACTTGCATGCTAACCTTGACAACAACTTACAAACTGACGCCATCCTTCTAGATTACGCAAAGGCATTCGACACAGTCCCCTACCAAAGACTTATGCTAAAATTATCCCAGTTAAAATGGGACCCTAACGTACTAAAATAGATCGAAGCACTCCTAACTAACCGTTCTCAATTCGTGCATGTCAATAACAATGTCTCAAAGTAACATCAGGTGTACCTCAAGGTTCAGTCCTCGGCCACCTTCTATTCCTAATATACATGTACATTAACGACTTACCCCTTAGTGTATCTTGCAAAATCCGAATGTTTGCTGACGACTGCCTAATCTACCGAACAGTAAAACACCCACGATCAAGCAACCCTACAGCAAGACCTTAACCACATTCAAGAATGGAGTGAGAAGTGGCTTCTCTCTCTTAATCTGAACAAATGCAAGCTTGTTTCCCTTTCCCGCCACAAAAAACCCTTACTTTTTTACATAATAATATCGCAAACATCCCTGTAGAGTCAGTATCATCGTTTAAATATCTAGGTGTCACACTGTCTAATACTCTTACTTGGAATGCGCACATAACTAACATCATTTCATCCGCTAACAAAATGCTGGGCTTTCTAAAACGTCACCTACGTCATGCGCCCCAGCACGTAAAGTTGCTCGCGTACCAGTTGCTCATCAGATCAAAACTCGAATATGCCTCCGCCGTATGGAACCCACCCCAAACATATCTCATAAACGATCTTGAGTCAGTGCAAAATCGCGCCACCCGATTCATTCACTCCCTATGCTCATACGATATCAGCGTTTCATCCTTAACAGCACAATCTGGGTTATCACCGTTCTCTATTTGCCGTCGTATGTCCACCTTTTCCCTCTTCCATAAAATTTTTCATTCTTCACTCAACCTAGCGCCTTACATCATCCCCCCGACATAGATTTCACACCGCACCGGAGATCCACTTCAAGTGTCCCATTTTCGCGCCAAAACTGTCACTTTTTTCACCTCTTTTTTCCCCCGTGCAGCCAAAGATTGGAACGACCTTCCCAACTCTATTGTTTCCATCACCTGCCTATCAACTTTCATTGCAAACCTAACAAATCATCTCTGTTGTTAAAATAAATGCGTCCAAATGTATCTTTTTATGTACAAGCTACCCCTTATGTAGTACCCCCCAGTGGGGTCCTTAAGGAAATAAAAATGAAATGAAATGAAATGAAATGAAAGCACATGATACACGCAAAGTGCCTCGAGCAGCCAGTCACGTGGCAATTTTGCGTGTATTTGCGGCCTTATTTTACGCTCAGAAAAACACTTTTATGTAGCACGTATTAAGCAACAGAAAGCTGTATCGGGAATTTTTCATGTTGCTCTATAATTTTCTCATTGACACTTTTAATCTAATTATGATATTTGAGAAGTTGTTTAGTTAATTCAGACTAACTATGCAATTAGGTGGAATGCGAAAGCTAATCTGAGTATCTCCAAGCGACGGCAAACAACATTTCTTTGGTTCTGTCCAGCTACATGGCATTTGCATGTTTTTAAATCTTGGTGCATGATAGTTGGGGCACCCTGTATATAGCACCACATACAGTCATTTAGGTATGTATAGGCTCAAACAATAAGAAGTTTTGCTGTGCATTTGAAGATAAATTGGGATTTTCTGAGGAACGCATCGCACTAAACCCCTGTTTTGTGAAATTAATTTATTTTCTCAACAAAACAAAGAGAAGCAAGTTGCGTGAGTCACAAGGTTTATTTGAAATCTAGTGTGACAAACAAGCATCATACTAAGATATTTGGGTTTCATGTTTTGCCTTTCTTCGCCGAACATTAGTTTGTATGGAGAAAGGGAATGCTCAACATCCACTGAAGTTAGTGGCACATACTTGTACAACATTCGATGATCAATACCTTCTTGAATAGCAGAGTGTTTGCTAGTCAGAACCTTTGACAGTTCTTTCAGTGCCGAGAACCTGGGATTTGTGTCCGAGCCGTATTAATTTTTTCGCTACTGCACCTGTAGAAATAAATAAATCTGGAAGTTTTTGTACGTGCTGCTAGACAGATTGGTTGCAATTCTTCTACTAGCAACGTAATGTTCCGTCTGAAATGATGACTGAACTTTAACTATTTGTCGGCTTTTACCATTATTGGAAGATTGGGGAGCTTAGAAAAATAAAACTGACTGGAGGTATCGTCGAGGCTAGCCTGTGGTGCTCCTAGCATTTCTTCAACAAAAAGACTCAAAATTTGTGCTTTGGTCAATTCGGCAAGGTAATTTTTAAATGACAGCAGCAGGTACGACACAGAAACTTCTCTCAGGTTGTCTAATTTTCCGATCCGATGTCTAGACCGTTTTAACGATGCCTTAAACAATGGTAGATGCTCATGAGTGCATGTTATTCTGTTAATTTTGTTTGATTTATATGAAGTGCAACTTTATTTTTCCCACCAGGGTTGCTTTTACCCAACAGCATCTCGACAGCATATGTAAAAATTATAACAAGCAATTTGACCATTATTGGAAGACTGGGGAGCCTGGAAAAATAAAACTGACCGGAGGTATCGTCGAAGCTAGCCTGCGGTGCTCTTGGCATTTCTTCAACAAAAAGACTCAAAATTTGTGCTTTGGTCGATTCGGCAAGGTAATTTTTAAATGACAGCAGCAGAGAAGACACAGAAGCTTCTCTCAGGTTGTCTAATTTTCCGATCCGATGACCAGGCCATTTTAACAATGCCTTAAACAACGGTAGATGCTCATAAGTGCGTGTTATCTTGATAATTTTGTTTGACTTGCATGAAGTGCACCTTTATTTTTCCCACCAAGGGTTGCTTTTACCCAGAAGCGTTTCGACAGCATGTGTACAAATTATAACACGCAATCCTTCCCATAATGTGGGGTTTTCACTCATACAGAGCATGCAGTTGGTTCCAGACCAACCTTCATCCGAAGCTTGACTAGCAGTCTAATCTCTTACATCTTGAATACTGCCTGTGCAAGAGCTCTTATTCGTTCCTGTACAATATTGTGCAATGTTACATGCTACTTACAGTGCTGTTCAGAAACTGAACAAAGCTTGTGGAGGCTCCAACGTCAGTTGAGCGCATACTAGACAGCTTTGCTTGCACAGAAAAGTTGATCGAACACAATAATCAAGTAAGAGGAGGCCTCTGTACGTCCCTGACCTGACAGCCATTGCTTCGTGAGCCTAAACAAAGCAGTAATAAACAAATCAGGTGCCTGCTGCAATGAGTAAAAACAAATGCCCCCTGTAGAATAGGTATTTAAACGTTTCGCATTTGTGAAGCTACTGCTTTACCGCTTAGCACGGGCCTCGCTATGCACGGTTAGTATTGATGCTAAGTCTTTATAATAACTTTTTAGGCCTCATCTGACTTGCAAAAGTTATGAACTAGGAGTCAGGTCCATATTTTGTATACTTCAGATTCTTTTTACTCTCTAGAAAAAAATAGGAAATTATTTGTGTTCCTTGAAGTTATACATTAAAACATGAAAGCACTGAAAATGAGCACACTTCTAGTGGTGATGAAAGAGTTAAAGTTTTGAGCTAACTTTATCAGAAACAGGTCTAGTGGGGATGGTGGCAAACCTTTCCTGAACGTCAAAAGTAAACTCCACAGTCCGGGCCACAGTTGCGTCAGTGCATTCAAGTTTCTTGATGATGTTGGCTGAAAGTGTGAAGTGAGCACATAGGCACGCTAAGTCACCTTCAAGTGCATCATTGCATAGCACAGCTTGAGCCGTTCTCACAGCGATGCTCTGTTCTGGTGCAAAGCTATTAATAACACTCTTCACGCCGGCAAAGTTCTAGTAAATTTCCCTTGCATAATTCACCAGGAAAGTCACGTTTACTGTGAAAGGAAACTTGATAATTAAGCCAGAAAAGATGCTATAACAAAAGACAGAGGTTTCTGTCACCTTGAAGTTCCTACATATATAAGCTCACCGTGATGTCATGGAGTGTCACAGCATCTTGTCAGGCCTAGTAAATGCGTTATCAATAAAAATGGACGACATTGTAATACCAAAAAGCCAAAGACTGAACGTAGCAAATTCCAAGGACCTTCACTGAGCCAAACAGCCCAAATACAATTTTTTTTGAAATCAATGATATCACACTGGCGTGACGGCATGAAATTGAGAAAATTTAAGTCTAAACTGATTTGGCATTTATTTTTATATGTGTCCCTTTAACATAAACGCATCGCATGTGTGCCACTGTGTGTTCAGCAGAACTTCTCAAAATATTCTGCATTCTTTTTTTATTTCTCCTCTCTCCCTTCTTTCTATTCTTTCTTACTAACTTCTGCAAGCCCCAGAACCTTTTCTCTCATGGCTAATGTTCAGGTACTGGAGCTATGGGCTAGATAAGATTCAGGTTTCTCGCCATTTTGAAAGCTACTGGTTTGGCGGGAAATAAGCGCATGCACGGATCATACACTCCAGTATGGTGGTTAAAAGTAGAGGTGGCGCCAACGCCCTTATGTTCGTAAAACCCCTCAATTTTCCAAAAGTAGCGCCATTTTTAGATCTTTCCGCCACCCCGCTCTCTCCGACGTTTCCTCCTCCACGCCCCCTGTCGCCCCAGCTCCTTCCGCTCCCCCATTGGTCAATATATGTCACATGGAAGCAGGCGCCGCGCTTGTGTACATTTTTTCTTTCCAGCACGCTCCGACCGCCATTGTTGGCCCTGCGCGACGTAAGTACGCGCAAACAGGCTGATCGAGTGCGTTAGCGGAACAAATCGAGTGTGTTAGGGACAAGAGCTTTTAATTGTGATGCCGTGCTGCTGCGCCTTCGGTTGCTGTAACCGACACAGCGACGGCAAAATGCTTCTTTCTTTACCATCCGGCGAGCGCAACGCACAAAGTGTGAATACATAGTATCGGGCAGGCTGACTTCGAGGAAGTGGCAAAAAACGCACGGCTTTGTGAAGTGCCACGGTTCCTCACAACCTCTTCTTTTGAGCCTAGTTCATGCCTGCCGCTTCGAAAAAGTGTATGTGTTCATGCTGTGCGTGCTTTTAGCGCGTTTGGGTTGACTTTTTTTCGAATGTGCTCTCTTTGTCTCATGTAGTTTCGTCTTGTGGCTAAAGTGTACGCATCTGAAGCTGGCCTGTGACGTAAAAACGACTTTATTTATGCTATGTTTTGAGCTCCACCAGAAGTTAGCACAATCTCGAGGCTTTTGCAAGGCTCACTGTGACTTACGTATGCAGTTGTTTAGCTTCGAATGTACGCCCGCATGTATCGATTTGGTTTGTAGTGATTAACGTTTTTAACGTCCCGAAACGACTAAAGCTATGACGGAGGTCGTAGTGGATGGCTCCGGATAACTTTATTTAGGTCGCCTGGGGATGTTTAACGTGCACTTTGAACGTAGTTGTACGTGGGCCGGTAAATTCCTCGTTGGCGTTTCGTAATTCTCGCGTGGGCGCGGTAGCGCTGCGCCAGAAATTGGCGCCTCGGCGGGAGTGTGTTTCTTTATTAGATTTTATTTACCAGTTGTAGCAACGTGTCATTATTTCGTATTATCGACGGCGCCTCCAGGGCACCAAAGCGGCAACGGGAACACTTGTAATGTCACGTGCTCTCCAGAGGCCTCTGTTAGCCGTTACATGTGCCCTCCTGGAGCAGTACTTCCCCCCCCCCCCCAAAAAAAAAGAACTCTATCGTCGCGATTACTAGAGCAACCCGCAACCAAAAAAGCGCCTGCTCACATCTGCTCAACGTAGCGTCTAAGAAATGCGTTTGCAATGCCGTCAGAGCCTGTTGACTTTTTAATATTCAGATTAAGAAGCATAGCAGTGACGCTGTCACGAGTAATTACTAGTGTTTTCTCCGTTATCACCAGAGATCCTTGATAGTCGTATTCGTGTAGCTCAGAAAATGCAGTCTGAAGATATGATTGAAAATTTCTGCGATTTCCCTTGGTTTATGTATAATTCGACCATTCACTTTTAATTTATGTATATTCTGATTACCTTCAGTTATGTGGCTCCAAATTTTTTTTTTTGGGGGGGGGGGAGGGTCAGTCGTAATAAATTCTGCCAAAGCCTTGCTGAAGAATTTGTTTCTTGCTTGTCTAACTTTTTTCATTAAATCATATTTTAATTCAATGAACTGAGATGTAGAAGTTTTGTGCTGATTCCTGAGACTTGTTTTATTTTCCGTTTCGTCTGTATTATAGCTCTACTGATCCAAGGATTTCTGCAACGCTGGTAAATTTTTTTTGGAGGAACGAAATGACCAATGCAATATTCTGTACTTGAGCGAAAAATTTGCCACAAACGCTCCAACATCATGACTGGCAGAATCAAGATGCGTTTCCAAATAATAAATTATGGCCGTGTCGTCAGCCTTGTTATAATCTCTAATTACTGTCTAATATTCTTATGTTTACCACAGCTTTTTTTAATCCAGTTAAAAGACTTTTATTTATGGTCCGAAATTCCAGGTTCCGTGAGAGCAGCTCCACTGCTAAACATTTCGGTAACAAGTAATAGATCCAGAATTGAATTTCCGTGAGTTCAGTATTTTACAATTTGCTCAAGATTAAGAAAGCACATAATATTCACTAGAATGTCCCTGGTAGTGCACTATTCATACTGCAAACTGTTCCAGTTGATAGAAGGCAAATTAAAGTCTCCAGTAACAATCAGGCTTCTACCGGATAGTTTTAGAAGATGATCGTGTAATTTATTCAGAAAGTGGGCACAAGTGGGCAAGAGCGGGCACGTCGGCTGGCCTCCTGTCAGCGTGAGGCTAAATCCGTTCCTGTTCTTCACGCAGTTCCTTCTTGGCTGGACAGTGACGGTCGGCGCATTACAAGATGCAGCACGCAACCGTTTATCATCGTTACCGCCCCCCGTCAACCTTACGCACATGACCGGCAGCACTACAAAGACACCTGGGCGTCATCGCACCGTGGATTATCGACGTCATCGGCAGCTATAAAGAGCCCGCCTTGGTCACGACAGTTGAGTGGGCACGTCGGCTGGCCTCCTGTCAGGATGAGGCTAAATCCGTTCCTGTTCTTCATGCAGGTTAGTAACGAAGCTTGTACTGTGAAATCAGACAGCCCGTGCTTTTTCCAGCTGACGTGTCCACACGGTCTTAGCATTCTCTGTTTGAATGTTCGAAATGTACTATCGCTACTGATGTTATGTGGGGACGTGGAACCGAACCCTGGTCCCACGGTAGACCAACAACTCACTGAGTCACTTCAAGGGCAAAAAAGCATCCAAAACAGACTCGACGAAATTGAATCTAAGCTTAATATTGTTGAGGCAGCCACATTAGCTATCACAGAAGTTAAACCTGAGGTGGTTAGGCTTGAAGAGACTATTCGAACTATGGAAAGTAAGCTGATAGAACTAGACTGCCGATCCAGGAGAAACAACATTATTGTGTTCGGTGTAAAAGAGAAAGATGATGAAACGACAGATGATTTGACTGAAAAGGTGGTTAACGGCGTTTTTAGCGAGACCATTGATGTGACTGTTTCTTAGGTCGAACGGATTCACAGGATAGGCCAACTCAACAAACGCCGTCTCGTGATAATAAAACTGATCGACCACCGTGAAAAGATGGCCATATTGAAGAATTGTCGCAAGCTGAAAGGGAAAGACGTCTCGATTTCGGAAGATTTTTCAGCCCCAACCAGACTAAAACGTCAGAAACTATGGCAGAGCTCCTCAGCAGTAAGAAAAGCAGGCGTCAAAGCCCAGTTGGTCTACGACAAAATTAAAATTGATGACGACCTGCTCTAATGGGATGCTACAGAAAATAAAAGGGTTCCTGTTAGAAAGCCTGACGTCAGCAAGAAGCAATGAACTAAAACTGGCAATAAACAACCATTTTGTTGCCTGAACCTTATAATGCCCGTAGCATTATGAATAAGTCCGAAGAAATGGGAAGCATCATTCTGACGTGCAAACCGCATTTAATGATAATCGTCGAGTCTTGGCTGCACAGTGAAATCAGCGACGATGAGCTAACGCCACCGGGCTATCAAATTCACCGCACGGATCGGGATTCCCGAGGTGGTGGTGTCGCAATTATCTTTCAAGAAACGCTACACGTGGAGAAGCTTCCTGGCGTACCTGGTATCGAGAGCGTAATCTTAAAAGTATTTCTTGATGACCTTAGTCTCGTAGTAGCAGGGTTTTACAGGCCGCCTAACTCAGGTAATTTCTTTTTTGAGAAACTTAATGAATTTTTATGCGCTAGCAAGAGTTATTCTTGGAATTTGATTCTCGGTGGCGATCTTAACGTACCGTCCATAAACTGGAACAGTAAATTCTCCAACCCCTTATGCAGCTCTGCCGAGCCTTTTCTTGATATTATCTTTTTCCATGACCTAACACAATTAGTTACCGAACCAACACGGATACAAGGGGAAACTATGTCTATTTTAGATCTTTTTCTTGTCAGCAATAGCATCCTTAATCACAGTCCGAAAACGTATGTTCTTGAAGGTATATCCGATCATAAGATGGTAAGTTTATATGTAGATTTGAATTGTATAAAGAAAAGCAAGAAACAGGAATATATGGTACCGATTTTTGCGCATTCTGATGATGTGAGTATATTGGACCGGCTTGATATTTCGTTTTCACAATTTGTTGCCCTCTCTGAGTCTGGGGAAATTTCCGTTGATGACTTGCGGTTTTTCTTCAAAAACCTTGTTTTAATGTGCATACAAGATTTCGTACCATTCCGAGTGAAGTGCATGCAACGCTCAAACACATGGATGACGGAAGAAGCTTGTACTGCAGCTTTTTCATCTTTCGTCCCACGCTTGGGACGAAAGATGAAAAAGATACGAAAGAAACTTCGTTGCAGTCCCTCCGAAGATACCTTGCAAAACCTTTCCGACATGCGCAGACAGAAAAAAGGACACCTTTAAGAACTTGCAATCTGAAACAGGATCCTTCAATACTTGCATGAACGCGACAATCTGAAACGTTAACTGACATTCGTGCCGTTCAAATCGTGCAACATGATTTCCAGCAAAGTAGGAACCCTTCAATCGAATAATAAGATCGCTTAGCGAATCGAATGTGTTGTTGCTGCCGTTCTTGCAAACTCGATCCGAAGTTCTCCACTCAAAAACTCATATCACTTTAAGCAAGCGAAAAGCATGAACGAACCGCCGCCACCGCCACTGCTGCCGAAAGTTTCAAAATCGGCAGAAAAAGAGCGCGAAGCGGGTGTGGATGGGCTGTCGGCGGCGCGCATTGAAATGTACACGGCAGCGCTTCGCTGTAAAGCGATTTGGGCCCAATTGTTTGGTAGTGAAACGTGCTGACTGCATTGAACTGATGATATTTTGCCCTCCAATGCTACATCTTTGCACGAAAAGCACGGAACATTCCTGCTATACATGAAATACTGTGGTATAAAGGCTATAAACAGGGATGAGGTTCCTCAGACGGTGGCCAGCCTTTCTGAGGCATTTTATCGCTGTTTGTAACCTTTATACCAAAGTGTGCTACTCCACTTGCCAGCCCCATTCTTGATTTTGGCTATACATGAAAGGAGCGCAAAACGCAGCACCAGTGCATTATTGGTGCTTTTTGTTGGTGTTCGGTATGCGTCAGGCTGGCGCTGCTGTTGTGGAACCCAACTGTCTTCTACTGCACTGGTTATAAGAATGCGTGTATTGATACGCAGTGAACTTAAGAGGAAGCTTTAGCTCGGGTGCTCCTATCTAAATACATTTAAAAGGAGAATTCGTATTCCTCGGCAACCACTATGCCACATTTGACGAGGTTTGTTGTATTTAAAAGAAAAAACTTAAAATCTAGTGACTGTTGGTTTCGAATTTTTGAGTTAGGTAGTCAATTTTTTATTGAAAATGAGCAAAAATCAAAAATTTTCGAAAGAACTAAAAAACTCGGTTACTCAACAACGAAAAACGATAATACAATTCTGTGAATTGCATTAATAGTACATCTAAAGCGGACAAAATTGATATGTTACACATGAATATAAAAAAAATTAGTAATGTGGAAATACAGCTTTTGCAGAACCCTTGTAATCAACGTAATAAATTAACCTAAGATGTAAAATTACATATCAAATTTTTCCGCTTTAAATGATATAATGCATGCCGTTTACAGAACTGCGATATCTGTTCTTGATACAGACCTATCAATTTGTAAACTTCGTGCTTCTATATTTTTTTCAAACTGTCGAATATTAAAAAAATCTTTTTAACAAAATTCAAGCCCTAAATCGAAATTACGCTTCCAACAATCACTAGAAGTTAACTTTTTCTCTCAAATGCAACAAATTTCATTAAAATCAGTCCAGGGGTTCCCTCAGAAAAACGTTTTTGCGTTTTAGATGTATTTGAATAGGCCGCGTTGGAGTTGGGCACGAGCTAAAGCTTCCTATTAAAGCAGCTATATGCTTCACCGCCTGAACGCATACATAAGTACATTTTCACTTCTTTTTCGATTGTCTGTGAAATACAAGGTAGTTACTAATTTTAGTTAAACATGGCTTCAACACTATGGGTGACAGCACAGTGGCAGGATCGCCGTGTGGCTTCACACACATTTCATTTTTTTTTTCGGTAACAGCAAATACATAGCACTTTATCACAAGGGTGTCTTGCATGATTACATCTAAGCAGGAGAACCATTTAGGTACGCTCCCATTCATGAGAATGGTGCGAATAATATTAAATTATTTTAGGAGCCGAACATATTGCGTTGTTCTCTTTTTTGTGAAAATAATGGCTGCTACCTCCCGTCAAGCTAACAGCACCACGCTAAAGAGCTCATTATTTTAGTCGCCAGCAACTCAGCTTTACGATGTCCTGCGTCTAACGACTTCTACACAATGAGCAAAATGAGAACAAGGTCAAAGCGGGAGCCAACGTATCGACAAGTCGACTTGTCTTTTTCAAGCCGACATACGCTTTCCTCGGTCCAGTATATAGAGCTAGGGTTCTTCTAAAGGGGAGGGGGGTAAGGTGGATGGGTGCGGCAATGACCGAAGTTGTGTTAGCGGCGTGGGTGTAGAATTGAAAACAAAGGAGTGCTCTGCACAAGGTCGGTGACACGGCCGTGTGTCAGCCGGCGTGTCAACGGCCGTGTGCAGAGCACCCCTCTATTACCTGCTTCGCTGGATGTCGTGGGCTGTCGTGTCTCTTAAAGAGATAATAAAAGGAGCGGCAGAAAACAATGCTCGTGAAAAAAAATTTCTGAAATGGAATAAATATGTAAATAAAAGAAAAAAGGAAATAAAGGAAGGGAAAAATCACTAAGCAACTAAGAGAGAGAGAAAGAGAAGAGATGAAGGACTGGCAGGGAGGTTAACTAGACTGAGTCCGGTTTGCTATCCTACACGCGGGGGGGGGGGGTGGAGTGAAAGATGAAGTGTTGTTCCCTATAGCTTGAAATTTAGCATACAGAATAGATTCTAAAGCTCCCTTTGAACCGTTTATGCCCATTGGTTGGAATGTCTTGAACTTATAGATAAAGTATGATTCTCTGTATTTTCTTTCTCGTTCAGAATGGAAATTTGACTGTAAGATGTTGAGTTTATGTTCATCAAACTTACGACGTAGTTGGTTGAAATAGTCGGCGACGGCTTTGGGAAGCTATTTAGCTGTGTCCGCGCGATGTCCGTTTAATCTGACGTTCATTGAATGTCCCGTTTCGCCGATATATTGTTTCTTGCAGAAGGAGCATTCACGCATATAAATCACATCCGAACTTGTACAAGTAAAGCTAGTTTTCACTTCGTGCGTATAACTATTTGCGGTGCTTTTAATTTTAATGTCACTTTGAAGGTGCCTGCAGGTTTTGCACCTAAGGCGACAGCATGCTTTTATTACGGGGCAATGAAGTTGGCTGACTTTCGCGTGCACTAACATGTCTTTAAAGTTTCTGTTGCAGCGATAGGTAACCCTTGGTACATCCGGGAACACTTTTCTCAGACGCTCGTTACTTGATAATACTGGTTGGTATTTTTGTAGGATGTTTATGTCTGGGAGGGCATTGGAATATTTTCCTATGAAGGCTGGCGGTCTCAGATTCTGGTGTAGGCTGTTTTCTAGCTAACTCCGACTGTCTCTCCAATCTTGACGCGGCCTCATAAGCTCTGTCGAGAGCAACTTGAGGATTGTTTCTTTCTGCTAGCGTAGTTTTAAGGTCATTTAGGTGGAAGATATAATCGTCTTCGCTGCATGTTCTTCCTATTCGTTTCGCTTGTCCGACAAAAATTTCTTGCTTGCAGTGTCGTGGGTGATGACTGTTGTAGTCTAAATATTGCTGGCTATACGTAGGCTTCCGGTAAAGTGTCGTTCTCAGTTTTCCGTTTTCTATGTAGACCGTCGTGTCGAGGAAGTTGATTTGACTAGGAGAGTGGTGAGCAGCAAATTTAATACTCGGGTGAAAGCGATTGAAATGGCTAATTAAATCGGTTAAGGCGCTTGTGCAGTGTTCCCATATTCTAAATATGTCGTCAATGTAACGAAGATAGGTGTGGGGTTTTAAAGGGTAGGATTTCAACAGGTCTGCTCCAATGTGTTCCATGAAAATGTTCGCATACGTGGAAGTGAACAGCATGGGAACACCATTCGCTCCTGGGTATGCGTCAAGGTAATTGCTAACAACATCAAGTACAGGCTCAAGAACTCTTTTAAATCGACGCAACCAACAACACCAGTAAAGCCTAAATCCCAGTTAGCTTCAACACAGAAACACACGCCTAAAATCTTCAACACCAGCTCGCACGCACGTTCCACCATAGCTAGAACACAATAAGTATCTACAAAGACGGTGGACGCGGAACCAACACCACCTGAACACCCGCTTATACAGAAGTCCACAACCACCCGCGAAGCCTTCACGCAAACAGCTACACACACTAATAAGCAGACAGATACACAAACAGACATCGGTGCAGGCCTCGACAAGAAAATAAAGCGTAGGAAGACACCATCTGAAGATGTTTCGCCCCGGAGGTCTGCCCGAACCAAACAAAAATGACTACCACGCACTATAGGGATATCACACGCAACAACAAATCTCGCCTTTCCTCCAATCCCGTAAACTCGCCGCCAAACAAACGAATTACAGATTTCACCTAAAAACTTACACTAGCTGCATTAAACAAAGAAAAATCCGAAAAGGTCTCACAATTAAGGTTAGATGTGCCCTCGGCTCCTTACCCTCCAGGCTATATTATTGAAGTGGAATGCTGTCCTAGAAAATGCATCGCTCTCTTTAATTTATATTCTCGAAGAACACTGCCAGGAACAACTTACGATAATTACTGATCAGCTCGACAGCATAAATTTATCTGAACCTGAAAAAAAGAGAACATTAACAATTCATCCAAACTAGGAAAAAAATTACAAGATAAATACCAGCACAAAGGTATTAGAGCTGCAGATCCACGCTAGAAAACTAATGTAACCCCCACAGCACATAGCTCCACCGATAGTGCTACAGGCGAGCATCCAGAGCACTGCAGCAACGTAGTAGACATATCCCAGAGTCTAAGCCTCGATGAAGTTGATCTCCTGAAACGTGGTCTAACGTTTTGTCACACGAACAACGCAGTATATGAATACGAACTCCACAAAGATATAACACAGTTTTCAAGACGCCTGCGCACCAAGGAGTTCTTTTTTGATAGGCCAGACATAGGAAAACAAGGTAGAGACTCTCTTACCACCTAGCACGGGGACACCGGAAGCCGAACAGTGTTCAGACATGGATTTATACATAAAGCTAATTTCAAAGGAAATTCTAGAGTTAGCGCGGCATTGCGCGACATCTTAATTGGTGAACCCGATATTACTTCCTTCTAGCGCCCTTTCCATCCTCACCATGCTGTTTATGATGTACGTGGGGAGGATGGAAAGGGCGCTAGATGCAAGTAATATCGGGTTTAATCTTTCATACAAACAGGCGGGTACAGTAGGAGAGCAGCAGCTTCCAGGTTTATTTTATGCGGACGACATTGTGGTGCTAGCTAACAAGCAACGTGGTATGCAACGTCTGGCTAATATCTGTGGACAGGAAGGCGATAAGTTAGGTCTGAAATTTAGCGTTAAAAATCAGGTGTTACGGTATTCCATGAAAACAGCCGACAGACAGTGACAATACAGGGCCAGGAAATAACTCGCATAAAAGAATACAAATACCTTGATATATGGATAAATGAAGGAAATCTATATATGGAAACACCGGAAAAAACAATAACAGTAAAGAGCAAGAGAAATGCAGTCATAATGAAACACAGAGCAGTATGGGGATACAATAGGTACGAGGTGCTCCGGGGTATATGGAAAGGTGCATTGGTTCCAGGACTTACATTTGGAAATGCGATCGCGTGCTTGAAATCAGGGGTGCAATCAGTACTCGATGGGAACCAAAGGTCAGTGGGACACCTCGCATTGGGCGTTCACGGGAAGACTACAAATGAAGCTGTGCAAGGTGATATGGGCTGGACAAGTTTTACAAGTTTTGAAGTCAGGGAAGCTCACAGTAAAATTGATTATGAAGAACGACTGAGGAATATGGAAGAAAGTAATTGGGCTGGGAGAATGTTGAGGTATTGGTACGGGAAGAACTAGGAAGCTTACCAGCAAGTATGCGGCCTGTATGGTGAGCAACACAGCAACAAAGAACGTCAAGCGGACAGTCAGAGAGGCTGAGATAATATAATGGGTGGCGGCAATGGAAAAGAAACCTGCCATGAGTAAATTCTTAAGAGCAAAAAACGAAGCGAGATCAGGATGCCTTAGAACACGCACTTATCAAGCGAGACATAAGAAGGAAGAAGAGGCATGAGCTTGCTGCGGTAAAGCTAGGGAAACTATGAAGCATGTTTTATTAGAATGTGAAGACATTTGCGCAGCATTCGCTTCAGGCAACACTGGCCTCCTTAAAGCTCTTGGGTTCAGCGAGAGCAGGGGGAAAGTAAACATGTCTGCAATAGAGATTAGTAAGAGGCGATTGGAAGATTGATAGAAGTGAGGAAACTACAAACAACGGAGGTGTACAAAACAAAGTTCACAATAGTGTTTCAGAAAGTTTGGTTATGGGAATTTATCGCGTTTTTTTTCTTTTTTTAACATAGGTAGTGTATTAGGCAATATAATAACAAGAGCTTGGTGGCGCAACCCACCATCCCGTTCCAAAGGGGACACTCATAGTATCCACCCATTCATCCAACGACCAATAGCAGCACTGTACAGTTTCTCACTGTAACACCTAGAGGAAAATCTGGCGCCACCGTCTATAGGGGTTTCCTAGGGGGTGCTGCGCTGTGATGGGGATGACGGTATATATATATGTCTGCAATGCATGTCTTGGCTGGTGTTGTAAAAGGCTTCGTATAAAAGGTGGATACGACTACACAAATAACGCGCTCTTGAAGTAAAATCTTCGTAAAAGGTTGTC
Source organism: Dermacentor albipictus (assembly GCF_038994185.2). Taxonomy (NCBI): domain Eukaryota; kingdom Metazoa; phylum Arthropoda; class Arachnida; order Ixodida; family Ixodidae; genus Dermacentor; species Dermacentor albipictus. The sequence continues at coordinate 83,376,987 of NC_091821.1, forward strand.
ATTCAGGCATATTACATCTTTCCGTGAAGTTTACTCGCTTACCATGCATAACCAAGCGAAGAAAAGCAACAATAGACGACAAACTGTTCCAAAGCGAGCGCGAATCTTGTCGTCTGTCCTCCAACTTTAGCGCCCGCTGATACTTTTTACGTATCCTATAATTGTACATGCAATAACAAGTGCTCATAGTTAAACAAAACATGTTTTTGTGTAATAGTAACGCTAAAACAGCTTTTTATGGGCTACTTTAGCAGAAAATGAATCATTGTGACAGACGGAACGGTGCTTGCCAGGCGCGTCTTCAAGGTGTCCTGGCTCTCCGAGAACGATGCGAATCCGAAGTCACAATATACCGGCATTCCCATGCATACCAAAGCACAGCAGCGCCAGATTTTCCTCTAGGTTATATATTGAGAAACTCTGTGAGCGGCACTGTTGCACGTGACGCCAATTGTGCTACCGGCGCTGTGCTTGAATAAAACTGTTTAAACTTTTCTCATGCTTACATATTTTCACTTTAAAACAACTTTAATGCACAGCTATGTTTTTTGAACAGCATACATTGTAATTTTTTTACTTCCTCTTTACGTAAATTTTAAATTGCGCACCCCCTTTGCGGGCTGCAAGTCGCAGCATGATATCAATATGGCGCCAGATTTGATCCGGCGAACGTGTGCGCTCGAAAACGTGCGTAGGAAATTTATGAAAAAGCGTTGCGCGGGCGCTCCATTTGTGGGGCCGAGTACGCTGCAAGAGGTTTCATATGTACTATCAACGCAACTATTCCTTCACCTTTCCCGAAGCATGCCTGCAAATTTCTCGCTTACATAATTGAGGAAGAAGAAGAAGGCGGCGAGTCAAGAAGCGTTCTTCAGTTCCCGCATTTTCCCAGCTTTTCTTGTATTTAATCGTCGCGAGCCAATGTTTATTTGTGCACATCTTTTCCGTGAAGTTGTAAGGACCACGTGGATACCCTTTTTGCCACAGTGAGTGACTTTTCACCATTTTACGGACATTCCTGTGCATCCGTCGGCGGCGTCTGACGAGCACTTCGGAGACCACGCCTTGGCCTCCGGGGTGGCTCAGTGCCACTCGTCCGCTACCATCATGGAATACCAAGTACAGGGAGAAAGTATTCTTCCGGAGGAAGTCACTCAAGAGCAGGGATGGCAAACCGCAGGTGCTAGAAGAGCTGGCGCCAAATCGCGGGAAGCTAACCCGAACGCCATGGCGACGCCTTTGGCTCCCCATAGCTACAAGTCTAGCGGCACAGCGCTGAAGACCAAGATCATTAGGGCGAGCCGAATGCCTGTTCTTCCCAAAGAAGACACGAAGATCGTTATTAGACCAAGAGGTGGGCTGAATATTTCAAAAATTGGAGCGGCCACGGTGGCTGACGCAATACTTGCAGCCTCCGGCATCAGCCAGCACGAGCTCACACAAGACACTCTGTGCCCGAACTTACAGCAAAACATCATGGTGGCCAGCACTCCCAGACGGGAGAATGCCGATCGATATGCCCGCATCAAGCAAATCCGAATCACGGGCAAGATTCACGAAATCTGCGCGTACGAGACAGCCCCGCACTCCACGTGCAAGGGGGTCATACGTGGCATACCGTTGCAAGACGACCCAGCGACGGTGGATGGCAAGATTGTTAACCCGAACAACCCTCTTGCACTAGCAGCCAAGAGAATTGCTCAGACTGGGACCATCATCATCGCCTTTGACGGGCAGCGGGTACCGAATTTTGTCAGGTACGGAACGCTCCTGATGAAATGTTCCCTATATCGAAAGCAAGTGGACGTATGCCACGCCTGCGGAAGACTCGGGCATCGCGCCGATGTATGTCCAACACCGAGCGACGTCATCTGTCGGGGATGCGGCCTGCCAAATCCCAATGAGCAGCATCAATGCACCCCAAAATGCAAGATCTGCGGTGGTCCGCACCTTACAGCCGGTAAAGAGTGTGCGCGCAGATTCAAGACGCCATACATTGTTCGCCGACGACGCTTCGAGCGTGCCAGGCAGCAAGAGCAGCTCCCCACGCCAGCACCAACAGCACCAACTGCACCATCCAGCACCAACCGTAGGGGCGGAAGACGCTTGCGCTCGAGAAGCCGCTCTACAAGCCGACGGGGCTCCAGAAGTCGCTCTACCTCGAGATCGCGACTTACATCGCCTTCTCCAGCGCGCTCCAGCTCCAGAAGCTGCTCCAAGTCCCGTACTGGGAGCGACTCCTCCAACAGCTCACGTTCGAAGACTCCCAACGGCGGTAAAGGCAAGTCCTCTCTAACGTGGGCCGATAGGGCCCGTGGCAACCAAACGCAGGCGTCCAACTCTCAAGACTCGCACGACCTGCGTCTCACGAATGAGCTCGAAGAGCTTAGGCGTGCCAATGATAGTCTTAGAAAGGAAAACGCTCTGTTCAAGCAGGAAATCAGTCGGCTAGCCGCCGAGATGGCGGAAATACGAAGATTGGCGCTCACACAGCCAGCTTCTCAGCCTGCCGCACGCTCTTCGGCCATGGACACAGTGGAGGCCCCTCCCAAGACGGTTGCAGTGAAGCGGCGTGCCCTGGATGACTCAAGGGGAGACGAGATGGTAGAACTCCTGTCTGACCTCAAGAACGCCATCTCCAACATACAGACAGGTCTCTCACACGTACAAGAAATGATCGCGCACCCTCAGCTGGGCCTGGTCGCCCTCAGCACTAGAATACTTAGGCTGGAGGGAACCAGCCACGGATCTTTGCCAAGCACATCTACAGCTCAGGTCCCAACGTTGCCCAGCGTCATTGCCTCACCGACGGAGGGTGCCATTGTGAATGCGGCACTTTCGCAATTCATTCACAAGCCCAAACATGGATAACGTAACTAACGTCATAACAATGTGGCAGTGGAATTGCGCAGGGTTCGCCAGCAAACGGGCGACCCTGCGACAATACCTAAAAAGCGTAAAGGACAAACCCCAAGTAATCGCCTTGCAAGAAACGATCACATCATCACCTATCAAGCTCCCCGGTTTCCTTACGGTGGCTTCCACTGAAGGAGGAAGGGGGGTCGCTATCCTGGTCAGTAAAAAATTCACGTGCCTTCAGCGAGACCTTGGTCCCGCGGACAATGGGATCGAGTACGTCATGGCCGAACTCCTTGTCGACCCCCCTACGCAGCGCTTAAGAAGAAACAGTATCTTCATACTGAATGTTTACTGCAGACCCAGCGTTCACAGAGCCAGGCCTAGTGGTATTCTCAAGAAGGCCGTGCATTTGGCTGGCTGTCAGCCTCTAATTGTCATGGGGGATTTTAATGCCCAGCATCAGGCGTGGGGCTATTGTACCAATACGAAGAAGGGTAGAGACATATGGGATGCGGCAGCGGAGGAAGATCTTACGCTGATAACCGATAAAGACTTTCCAACCAGGAGAGGGAACTCGGTATGCCGAGATACGACTCCGGATCTTACCTTTGTCAAGAACCTGGAAAACGTCAAGTGGACGAACACAGCCATGGACCTCGGTAGCGATCATTGCATCATCGAAGCTGTGATCAAGACTGCCCGCAACAAAACGAGGACCTTTAGGTTCACTGACTGGGACTTGTTCCGAGCCAACCGCTCCGAGCGCGTCCTTAACGATGATATGGACCTATACTCTTGGTGCGACGAGATAAAGAAGGATGCGGCTAGAGCCACCAAGGAGGTGACAACCGATCTGGAGGTGGACAGGATGGACAGTAGGCTGGCGCATCTTTTGGAAGCCAAGCAGGCACTGCTCGCGAGATGGAAGACTCAGCGCCATAACAGAAGACTACGCAAGAAAATCTCCGATATAAACAAGATGATAGAGGCTCATTGCAAGGTGCTATGCAAGCAGCAATGGGACGAGCTGTGCGACTCGGTGGAGGGCCAGCTCAAGAACGGTAAAAGCTGGGGTCTCCTTAAGCACCTACTGCACGATGGCAACACCAAGCCCAACCAGAAGAGAGCTTTGGCGAAAGCTGTCCATTTGGCCACCGACTCGACTCCCGATGAGGCAGTCATGGAGCACCTCATAGACAAGTACCTGGCGGCCACGGACGATCCGGTGCCCCCCCAGTTTCCCGAGTACGAAGGGCGTGACGTACCATCTATGGACGAGGATTTCACTGTGGCTGAGGTCAAGCGAGTTCTCGCATCCCTCAACGGCAGATCTGCCCCTGGGCCCGACGGGATCACCAACAAAATGCTCAAGCATCTCGACGACGCCTCAATCGAGTTTCTTACGCGCAAGATGAATGATATCTGGTGCAGCGGCCTCATTCCCAAGAGCTGGAAAACAGCCTACACAGTACTCATACCGAAGCCAGGTAAAGCGCCGAGCATCGACAATCTAAGGCCCATCTCCCTGACGTCGTGTGTTGGAAAGATGGCCGAGCACGCCATGCTTAACCGCCTCACTGACCATCTCGAGTCTAACGAATGCTATACACACAACATGATTGGCTTTCGGTCGGGGCTTTCGACTCAGGACGCCATGAGACTGATCAAGCACCAAATCATTGACTGTACCTCCGCCGACACTAAGGCAATTCTCGTCTTGGATCTGGAAAAGGCTTTTGACAACATATCGCACGCCTTTATTCTCAAGAGCCTGACAGAGTGTAACGTCGGCAAACGGGCGTACAATTTCGTGCGATCTTTCCTTTCCTCAAGGTCCACTAGACTGAAGATTGACGAGTTTTTGACCCACGAAATCCAGCTTGGTCCAAAGGGAACACCTCAGGGGGCGGTGATCTCCCCGACGCTGTTCAACATCTCCCTGATCAACCTGTCGAGGGCCTTGAACAAAATCCCCAACATTAACCACACGATCTACGCGGATGACATCACCATCTGGTGCTCCAGTGGATGTGAAGGGCAGGTCGAGGGTGCTTTGCAAGAGGCCATCGATGTGACGGAGCGGTATCTAATCCCCACCGGGCTAAGGTGCTCGCCCGCTAAATCCGAGCTCTTGCTCTACAAGAAGAGGCCCAGAGGCGGTTCACACCGATCCTGGAAGCCAGCAGCAGAGAGCCACATTACATTATTCACCGGTAAGGGCTCCCCAGTACCGCGGGTAGACACTATCAGGGTCCTAGGAATGTTTATCGAGTCGAACGGGGCCAATGGAGCCGCCCTCAAACGCATTTGTTCCAAGACCGAAAGCGCCCTCGGCCTGATCCGAAGAATCGCCAATAGGTACTGCGGAATCAAGGAAGACAATCTGATCCGGATTATCCACGCCTTCGTGCTCTGCCACCTCGCTTATTCAGGGGCTATGCACAATTGGCTCGTATCGGAGCGCAACAAGATCAACGCCTTAATCAGAAGAGTCTTCAAGCTTGCCGTCGGCCTTCCCATGCGTACGCACACAAAAGACCTTCTCAATTTGGGAATTCACAACACGTTCGAAGAAATCGTTGAAGCCCAAGAATTTTCCCAGTTTGTCATACTCTCCGGTACCCCAACGGGCCGAGCCATACTTGGCAAGCTGGGACGTAACCCCATGGTCGTCAGTCTCGACGCTGTGAAGCTGCCCAGCGACGTAAGGTCCAAAATTTACATACACCGGATGCCACGAAATATGCATTCCACCTACAACGAAGGACGAAGGCGAGCCAGGGGTAAAGCTCTGCTCGCCAGTGCCCGCTTGAACAAGGACCGAACATGCTTCGTAGACGCTGCTTCCTACGTTCAAGAAGAGGCCTTCTCCTCAGTGGTCATCGACTGTGATGCTAAAATCCTTAGCTGCGCTACCGTCCGCACTTCTAATTCCAGCGTTGCAGAGCAAGTTGCTATTGCTCTTGCATTGACGGACAGTGTACATGACACGATTTATTCGGATTCTAAGGCCGCTGTCAGGGCCTTTCAGATGGGAATGGTGGCTCTTCAGGCCCTACGTATCATCCAAAGTGCCAAAGACATGAAACATCACTCTTTGGCCTGGTTCCCTGCGCACATTGGGACCATTGAGGGTGCCTTGATCAACCCCAACGAGGAGGCGCACTCAGCTGCACGAGGTTTGACTGACCGTGCGCTGGGCAACGCGTCCTCTCCTGGGCGACCCGAGCCTCTCTGCTCGTACAACGAAATATGCAAATACAATTATCTGTCAAGAAGAGTCCTACCTGCGCCGCACTCCTCGCTGTGCAGGGCCCAGGCAGTCACTCTCAGACTACTGCAAACAAGCACTTACCCGAGCCCCGCAGCGCTACACACAATGTACCCCGACCGGTTCCCAAGCCCGGATTGCCCTCTGTGTGGTGACTATGCGGACTTCGAGCATGTCCTGTGGGGCTGCGCCTCTGCCGGTCCTCCTTTCACTCAAGAGGAAATGAAGAAGCTGATTAGGGCCCAGGATCAGACCTCTCAAACCCTGGCAGTCCAGAGGGCTCGCGACAGGGCCGTCAGGTTCCACCTGATGGTCCCCGAGTGGGCCTAGCCAGGTGGCGTGGCGTTTGCTTACGTCTCTAGTGGACAAAATAAAGTTATTTCACTCACTCACTCACTCACTCACTTACATAATTGACGTGTCGACGCCCGCCGCCCTGCCCCCCCCCCCTCCCCCCCCTCAATTCGTTGAGGCTGCCCTGGATCCTCCCTGGCGATGCCTTCGAAATTTTGACACTTTTTCTAATTGTCCTCACAATGGCTAGAAGCACATGGCTTGGAGACATCCAGTGCTCATCATGGCATTGAATTTTTTTGACATATTTTTTTTCTAAATGTCTTCACAATTGCTATTGAGTACAGCTTAGAGACATCAAGTGCTAGCCATCTTGAAGATGTCTAAACTATAGCTTGACATCGCTCAAGCTGCTTCTAGCCTGCTCAAGCTGTATCAAGCTAGCTAGTAGCCAACTTGTGCTTCCAGGAGTAAAATATGTCGCTCTACGGGAAAAGAGTATATAGAGGTTCTTGCGCCTTTGCTGCTATTTGCGCATCGGTTGCTCTTAACCGGAAACACGGTGTACGGATTCAATCTTATAATTTCTTGCTCTATGCTTAGACTTTGTACCTAAGTACTGATATATAAGCTACCCGACACAGGCGCTCCTTAAAGCAGGCCAGGTGTAACAGGGACAGCAACAAAATGGGAGGTTACAAATATTCGGGATTTCGAATAAAATGACGCGATGCTTGCCGCTTTTTAAGAACGAGCCCAGCGGATGCACGTGCGGTCACTTAATTCAGGCGTCCGTGCATACACCTCCAGGCTAGCCATCTGCCAGGCTGCGGTGGTATTCGGGGTTCGTGTTTGTTGCGGAGCTTTACCGCTGATGGCTCCAGAGGACTCGTATTCCCATGCCACCTGCCTCGGAGGAAAAATATTTTTTTCGGAGAGCACCAGCGGAGCCCCGTGCAAGGGATCGATCAACGCAGTGTGCAAGTGCATACAGCTGCATAAATTGTGTTCCGCCAACCATTCTCTAGAGAAGAGTCCCACTTATTGGAGGGAGCGCGCATGGCAGCTTCGAGCGACGGCCTGCGGCTGAAGGCCTTATCACGGATGGAGCTGGAGTGCACTACAATTCTATACTACACTACAGATGGAAGCAGTCCCAGGAGGACCAATTCGCTTTCGGAGAGAAGGAATCACGGCAATGATTAGACGCCATACAATATGAACCACAGAGAAAGAATATATTCCCTATGTATAGTCAGACTGAATCGGGGAGACTGGGAAGTAAATACCAATGTAACCTCCATGCCTGGTCTGGCGACGTCCTTCAACGCGCCAGGTAGGGTAAATGAAGTAGAAACATATTGTTACGGGGTTAAAAGTAGTCAGAAGCACGGTGGAAGAATCCACCGTGGTCAGAAGTATATTTACAGGATATTTACAATAACTGTAGCAGCTGACAAGGTGGTAGACAGCGCGCGAAGTCCAGAGCGTCGTCTTTGAGGGACGAAAGCGTCGTCTTGCAGGATATTTCAGGGACGAAAGCCGACACAGATCGTGGTGATCAGTGATGACTGTGAATTTCCAGCTGCACAAATAGGGGCGGAATTTGCCCACTGCCCAAACGAGAGCCAGGCACTTGCGTTCGGTGATAGAATAATTGCTCTCCGCAGGGGAAAGAAGGCGGCTGGCGTAGGCAAAAACACGTTCTCGCCCTACTTGTTTCTGTGCCAAGATAGCTCCAATACCGTGGCCACTGGCGTCGGTACGGACTTCTGTTGGAGCTGACGCATCAAAGTGAGCGAGCGTGGGCGGTGAGGTAAGCAGCCCAATCAGCTCGGTGAAAGCACCAGCTTGCTCAGGGCTCCAAATGAAGGCAGCGTCTTTCTTGAGCTGATCAAGAGGGCGCGCAACGTCCGCAAAATTTCGGACAAATCGGCGAAAGTAGGAGCAAAGGCCCAAGAAGCTGCGAACATCCTTGGCACACGTTGGTACGGAAAGCCCGTATTTTATCGTGATCAGGGCGTATCATCGTATCATCGAATGGTATTTGCTCTTGAGCAGATCGTATTCGATTCCAGAATTAATATTTAGTAGTCGATCCTGTTCGAATGTAACGCATAACAGCGCTTTGAAGTGTCGCGGGCGAGTGACCGATGCAAGTGAGAACTGTTTCGAATGATTCCGATGATGGAGAGTCGCGGCTATTGCGCAGAGGCTCACCAGTTCCTGACCCAATTAATTCGCACGGGGGATAACTTGTGCTTAACAAATTCCTAGCTGTCATTCGATATAAACGCCCCGTTCTGGGGCAGCCTGTAAATCTGCTAACTCGATTCAGGCAAGGAATTTTCTTTTCTTTTTGGTTAGTCTCACCATGTTTGCATTCTATTAAAACTGGGTGGGTATGTGTATACGTATCGCACTTATACACTTCAACGAACGAAGTATATCTGCACATATCTCTACGTGTGGGTGAGGCATGCCGTTCCTTTATTTCCTTCATTATTGTGGTTATGATAGAGCACCGTATAACTGGAAGTAGCCGTTTATAATATACAAGCTTATCAGTTGAGCGGACGTACAGTTGGGAACGGCATTATACATCCAGGTATGAAATATAAGATAAGCGTAACCGGTTTTTCTGGAAAATAAGACTCGAGAATAAATTCACTTTGTTTACACCCCTAGAAAAAATCCGAAAGACACAGCTATCTTCTTTGTTTTTAAATAAACAAATTCTGGGTTTTTACATGGCAAAATCAGGACATTATTAGTAGGCACCCGATTTAGTTTTCACCGCCTAGATGTTCTTTGACGTGTACCTAAATGTAAGTACACGACTGTTTTTACATTTCGCCCCCATTGAATTCCGCGGCCTGCATTGAACTGGCGAGCTCGAGTTTTAAGTAACCGCGCCGACTTAAAAAAGAAGAGAGAGAAAAAAAGCATGGACTAGAAAACAAGTGAACACAGTTTACGGGCCAAAGATTAGTATTAAATAGTTAAATAAATCAACAATATGATACCCTGTACCAATTGGTTACCCGCATTCTGTTACTCGAGGGAGCCGCACACATGAACGGAATGTTGAGCTGCCTGTTCTTTTTTTCTATAAGTACTATACTTCACGTAAACCCGAAAAAAGTGCGCTGGATGGGGCCGATATTTATTTGTTTAAAGCGGCAAGTTTATTCCGTCTGCGTTTTGCGAGAACTAATGAGGGAAAACTATATGCGCAAAAGCACATACGAGAGACACATGTGCTGCTTGAAGAACAAGCGAAATATTTGTTCTCCAAGGGAACTACAATAACATAGTAGAATGAAAGCCGCGAAGTGCAATAACCGCGCGGTATAAAATAATGCAAAGAAAAAGGCATTGATCCATAAGACATAAGTACACGTCATATATGTGTAATGAGAAACATAATTTGAGCGGTCCCATCGCAAGTACCAGTGCGTGAAGTAGTACGTAACTATACCCTGCCCAGCAAGTATAGCCAGCACTTTCCAACGTCGCGAACTTGATGCAGCCCAATTCACTTCGATTGCACCGCAGCCGCGGTATTTTTCGTCGTTGGGTGCTTCACCGCAAAGCATGCGCAGCCCCCGGCCGCTTGTCCCACTCGATCGGATTCTAGTCAACTTTGAGGTCCAATATATCGGACAAATGCTCTATTGCTGGGCCTCGGGAGGATATAGTTTTGATGTCAAATACACTTCGTTTTAAATAGATAGACCGTTTGAGTCAATGCCGCGTATGTCTTAAAATCGAACAGAAAAACGATGCCAAAACGCACTGTTGATTCATTTGGCAAAATAAATGTTTACGGTATCGGGGGCGAGGACTTACGTTGTCGCCATCTGTCGGAAGAGCCTCACTTGGGTTGTATAAGAAGCATATAACGCGGCGCGCTGCTCATAGCTTTGGCTTACGGTGCTCAATAAAAACACCACGCGGTAGCCCTCTTGGAGATTTCTGTAAGTACTTTCAAAACTAGGGATGTTTTTCACTGTCAAAATAATAATCTAGGGCAAACTGAAAGCACAGAATCGCTTAGACACTATCTTTTTACCCAACATGTACAGAGGGCGACACGGTCGCCGCGATGGAGTCTCCCGAACCGGCTTCTTGCGTGAAAGGTAGGCAAACGCTGAGAGCAAACTACGCGAAATATGTTCTCAATGCGAATGCCAAATGCGACACGCGGGCCATCGTGAACCTACCTTTTCAGTGGCTATCAGACTGTTGCGATATGATTGGCAATATTACCAGCCACCCCTGACCTGATAGTGGTGGCGTGCGATGGTAATCCTATCCGGATTTCAAAAGGAGACGCGAGTTAATTTGCACTAAGATTTCAAACTACTCTTCATTCCCTGGATCCCTATACGCGTATAGGTATGTACTGAGTCAGGCCCCGGCAGCAACGTGAGTCAACATTCTGTGTAGTCTGTGGTTACCTTTGGCATTCACGAGCGCATATGGTTTTATAATAATAATGGGAGGTGGTCCCGCATAACGTACAGGGATGGCGCAAACGATCTGGCCGACGTACTTGGGTGCTATAACGTAAAACTATTCCAAACTTTTCTATTCCATTTCTGCTATCAGCCCTCCACGATTGGTCAAAAACTGTTTTCGACCACCCCCACTTCACCTGTCTGTCACTCGACGTCACGAAAACCACGATACCTCCCCATCTGATATGATGTGTACACACTGATTATGCATGACTTGACAGAAAAAAGAACAACAATTATTTCTGATTCGACCCCTTTTCGCCATTAGCCCTCGGCTATTGGTAAACAGTTTTCGGGCAGCACCCACTTCGCCTGCCTGTCACGCGACGTCACAAAACCGCAAGAACTCACCGCGTCAAAGTGACGTGAACGCGATATATAAAGATGCATTAATATGCCGAACAAAACTTAATTTTCTTCTGAATAGCCGCAGGCTGCCCCGTTTCGAAAGGAATAGAAGATGGCTGCCACCGATCGCTCAGACGCTGGCTACTCGCACATGCCGGAGAGCATGGGTGTATTTGCGTATAATAAGACTTCTTGCGTGGCCGTGTAACGTTCTCGAGCACTTTCGGCACGTTTACCCCCTCATTCTGCCAAATCTTCTTTGCTGAGGGTCTGTTTTAGAGTCATTCTTGAGCTTCCGTTGCATGCCGCCGCGAATTTCGACCAGCCACCGCAAGCTAAGTAAGGGAATGCCGACCAATCGTAGACACCGACACCACCCTCTTCATCCGGTTATCGACTTTCATTGCAGTGGCTCGGCCCCATCGAATCCCTCTCCACTTGAGCGTTTTCCTCGAATCTTGTCAGGCAATTAGATACGACAAGCCGCTCAGTGTAGGCAATGTTATTCGTTTTTCAAGCAATCGAAAGTGACCTCCTATGAACGAGGACAGCGTTTGATTGGTAGTTCAGACAACCCTGTGGGTGACCGCCCGGTGCTTGCGTTGGTGGTTACGCAAATTTGACGTCAGGAGATTGGAATAGAAACATATTGGAATAGTTTTACGTTATAGGGCCCCTTGTCTCTGCGATTCAGAGCACGTCATTACCGCAAATGGAGAAACTGCCTAAGCCTTTGGATTAAATTGGCATTGAATTTACATTGCATATTAACTTCGCGGTCGGTGTTGATGGGAGGAGCTTCGAGCTCCTAATTCTTCAAGTCGCCGATTTCAAATTAATTAGTGCCCGCAGAGCCCTGAAACTTCTCCTTCAAGTTAACAGGCCCCTGTATTTTTCATTGCAACGTAAAGCACCAATACGGCGACCTACCACGTCGTGGCCCCTTTAATTTTCCAGGTTTGTAAAGAGGGAGTTTTAGCTCAGGGGAATCGAGAAATACATAGGAAAATACATAGGAAAGGAGAAATCGTTTTGCTCGACAACCACTGCGCCACATTTCTTGAAGTTTGCTGCATTTAAAAGAAGTTAGAATGTAGTGGCTGTGTGAAGCAGATATTTTATTTAAGTCTTCATTTTTTTTATAAATGCTGTTTGAAATTGCAAATTCTAGTAAACAAAACTACCAAGTTAACAACTATGTAGCTCAGCAACGAAAAACAATATCGCAATTCTGTCAAATGCATTAATAGTACATCTAAAGCGGGCAAGTTCGATATATTTATTGTGAGTACATGGCTCTCAAACACGAACACTATTATGTGAGTAGGACTTTTGCAGCACCTTGGTAAACAAAGTAATAAATTCACGTAAGATTATAATTAACATATAAAATGTTTCTACTTTAGATGTTCTGATCATGGATGCAATTTACAAAACTGCAATATCTATTTTTGGTGCAGAATTACGGATTCATAAACTTCGTGCTTCAATTTTTTTTCAAACTTACCAATTTTTTGGCAATTATTGTAAAAAAAAAATCAAGGCCATAAATACAAATTTTGCTTTCAACAGTCACTAGAACTTAATTTTTTCTCTCAAATGCATCAAAGTTCATTAAAATTAGTAGGGGGTTACGTCAGCAAAAGACTTCTGCCTTTTAGATGTATTTGTATAGGCGACGTCGGAGTTGGGGGCGATCGAGCTAAAGCTTCCTCTTAAGTCCCCCGTGTTTCATATTTGTTTTCCCTTCAGTGAATTGGGGCAATATGAAAAAAAAAGAGGAAAGGTAAATGTTCCAAAGCAAGACATCATCTATCAAAGGCAGTTAAATTTTCTTTCCACGGCGACCGCATTTCAATGGGAGCGAAATGCGGAAACACCCGTGTGCTTAGATTTGGGTGCACGTTAAAGAACCCCAGGTTGTCGAAATTTCCGGAGTCCACCACTAGGGCGTGCCTCATAATCAGAAAGTGGTTTTGGCACGTAAAACCCCATAATTTAATTTTTTTTCTTTCAGCAAGAAGGACGAAAAAAAAAAAAGTTGGAAGCATCAATTCAACCTCTAGTTGTAGTCAATAAAAGACAGTGTCTTCCTGTGCGAGTTGTGGGTGAGCAGTCAATATTCACCATCATAAACATCTTCATCATCATTATTAGCATCATTGTAGTGATAATCAGCGTGGCTCTCAGAACAAATTATATAGAGTATCATTAGTCATCATCATCATCATCATCATCATCATCATAGTAATTTCTGTCGCATGCTTGGACTGCACTATCTTGGGATCGGCCTACAAAATAGGCTACAAACAGAGGTTAGAAAATACCCGATAGGAGAAAGTGGCGGTAACTCGCCAAGGAAGACATTGTCTTCAAAAGCATCCGCCACGTGTTGGACGCCAGCTGATGTGCCCCCGCGGGGTTGGCTAAGCGCATCACGTTAAGCCAGCCGTTTAAACAACACATTTCCCACGAAGCAATGGCGTTTTCGTACACTAATTTTAATTCCTTTTCTCCCAGAAAGAAATAAAGATTTATAGGCGGCAAAAGCTAAAACGAGAGCCCATCTCGCGCGGCTCCGCAATACCAGCTACTGTAAGCGAAGCGGCTGTCGTTTGCCAAAGCTTTGTTGCCGCGTTGCGCCGTAAAGCGTTAAAACAGAGGGGCCGGCTAGGTAATTTGTTTCTATTTCGCCCACCTCGGCGTGTTTCTTTGCGAGGGTCAGCATGGTGCTAGTATCCAGGGAAAAGACAGCACTGCCGCGTCAACGTTGGCGTTTACAGGGCACTGCGTTGTGCACTTCCTCGGTGCCTTCTACTTCGTCTAATAGGCGCCCCTCCTCCCCCGTCGCTCCCTTGCCCCTGCCCCACTGAGCGCTTTCTGCGGGCCGCAGAGGTGGCATGTGCACGACAATTCCTGTCCTCTTGTCACGGTGTTGGTGGGTGTGCCCCATCCATGCCGTACATTGCGTTGCGCAACGAACGAGGAACGAAACGTAAATGGCTGGTAATGCCCCATTTGTGCTTCGTTCGTGCCTTGCACGTTCCGCTACTTCTCGCGCTCAGCACACCAACCACCCCTCAATTGCTACAACACATCCGATGTCCTTATTTCCCGATTCAACCCAATCTCTCTTGTGGGACTACAACGAGACCGTTAGGAGGCATTTATCGCAGCCTTAGGTCGCAGTTCTTCTGTGCCGTAGCGCTCAAGACGCAATTAAGGAATAAGTTTATTTCTGTTCATTTTGTTTTCGCTTCCCCCTAGCGCACAAGATGCAGAAAACATTTTCCAGCCAACTTTGTTTTCTGCTCCCCTCGAGCAAATTGGCCAAACTCTATCGTTAGTTGTAGCTTTCAATCAATCAATCAATCAATCAATCAATCAATCAATCAATCAATCAATCAATCAATCAATCAATCAATCAATCAATCAATCAATCAATCAATCAATCAATCAATCTGTTATAATTATGTGTGAAGGGTAAACCAATTTCTGCGACACCAAAGTATTTACTTAGTAAAAATGAAGTTGGCATATGAACGAACGAACGAACAAACGAACGAACGAACGAACGAACGAACGAACGAACGAACGAACGAACGAACGAACGAACGAGCACCCGAGCTTGTCGTTCTTCCTTATCCGCGTCACGTAAGCGCTATGGTCGCAATAACTGTAACAAAACAACTAGCCGAAAAATCTGTAATCCTAGATTGGCAAGTAACACTTCGTGCAGCGACAAGGCCTAAACGAAAAGCATGCGGCTGAAGTAAAGATAGCAGAAAGCAGGGAAAAGGGAAAGTTACAAGGCAAGGGAAAATGACGTAGGTCTGCTTTTCTGGCAATGCCAGAAAATTTACGCTACCCAGCCCGACGAGCTTTGATAAGACAGTTGTCGGTCCTTAGGTACTGGCGCCATGTGTGTCTTTTATTTAGCGCGAGGGCCACGAAAAAAAAAAATCTAGCTATCTGCGGTGAGATAATCGTTGGCTCAAACTGCGTTAGCGGTGTTTCTAGGAAAACGGATCTGTGCGGTTCGTGCACGGGCCCTATACGCACTTATCTGGCCAACTCGTTTTCTATGCAAAGTTTCTTTCAGAACCCTCCGGGACTTTGATCATCGTGAGCGTGGCAAGGCACGTCTTGTCGAATGTCGCTCCCACGCAGGACAGCAGGCATAGCGAATCGGATTGTACACCCATGCAAACCCTATATAACGTACTCGTGCAGATGTGCCGTCATAACCGGCTGTGTCCTCTACGGAATTACGCTATTGAACAACAAACGGCGCACAGTAAATAATAAATGCGACTCCCCTCCCACCCCGGAAAATCTGTAAATTCCTTTCAATGGAAGAAACAGAATATTTAATTTAAAAAATATCTTTTTTTTCTGTTTGTTGTCAAAGGCAGAATTTTTCTTAATTTTAACAGAATAGGTACCCGCATGGTATTCAGCGAAAATATTGTTATCAACACTGTGAGCGAACAGAGATTTGTTCGTCTCTTAACTACCCTCCATTATAACATTTGTGCGAAGCTTCACCAGCCACGCAAGCACAGGCAGATAGATCCCGTATGGTCTGAGCCAATTGGTCTCAGTGTCTGAATAAGAGGCAGCCGCAATCGGGGCGAGTCGTGCCGCTCAGAGCATGGCGGTATAAACTCGTAGAGTAGATAAGTGCATGTGTCGCGTAGTGACTGGTGTCGTTAAGGGAGTAAATGTTACTCCCTTAATGGAATAAGCTATTTAATTATATTTTCTGTAAAATTACAAAATAAACGAGAAACAGATTATTTCGGTGCAATGAGAGAAAAGAGAAGCTAACGGAGAAGAGAAAGCAGGTTTTACAAGAAATTGCCGTACTCTTTCTGTTTTTCTAAAATAAGTTTAACAGTGTACCTAAATATACTCACTGTGACAAATAGACGCAATGAATCGCATGGTATGGTATGGTATGGTATGTTAAGGCATGGTAAAAGTTTATTGAGGTCCTGCAGATGAACCGTATGCCTAGTGTCAATTTCACGTTACTGTTTGTAACTGCGGCTCATGTTACGGGGGTAGAAAGCCCGTCAACTTGCCCGAACGGTATAGCTTTTATTTGTCACTCTTGCATTCACTTTGCGACATGAATTAACATTCACTGACTGATTGGCCATTCATTTATTAAAGTGAAGCTTTTCATGCTATCTTCCCTGTGTTTGGCGTGCCTGCTGGGTCGTTTTCTCGCCAGGTAACGCGGGACAATCCCGGAGGCAGTTTAATCCACGGTCACGTGGTGGAGGTCTCCGCGTCTTGCCGTCTTGCCCGGAAGGCACATAATCGCTATGGTACACGATACGCTGCAGAAGACGAACACGCGCGTTACAGCGGTGGCAGGCGCGGTTGCGGACTCATAACTTTTGCGATGCAAGAGGAGTATATACGTGAAAGGTTCCTAGCGCGTTTTGGATATAAAATAAAATTGCAGGAATAATGCGTCTTTCTTTCCATATATCATTCAACTGAAAAGTTTCGAGAAAGCTACGCTTAACGTTGATTCTAACAAGCGCGTTGCATCTGGTGTGCACGGTGGCGTAAACGTTATTTTTGTCCAGCAAGTTAATAGGGTTGGCTTCACCGTGCCTATAGGCGTCTGCCTCGAGCCCTTGGGCTCTGGCGGCGTCATCGGCCCGCTGGATTGCCCAGAGTTGTCCTTCTGAGGCTGAGCTCAGCAGCACAGCACACCAACGCGCGCGGAGGCTTTCGCTAGAGGCTGTCTCGCTGTTGCTACTCGTCAACCCATTGCATTTCCAGAGCGTATGTGGGTCAAGAGTTGCTCTTGAGCCACATAACTTACATTCGTTTGTCTTGTATATATATATGGATAAAATTATATTCCACATTACTGGATTGCAGTACGTCCCTGTTTGTAACTGCCGGCACTGGACAGACTGCGACTTAATAAGTTCTTGATGAGGTGGTGGATAAATGTACCTCTGCATTTTGTAATGTATTGTTATATCTTTGTATTTGGTCAATCTGTCTCCCCACTCCCGATCTCCGTCCTCGCCTTCTTCGGCAGCCCCCGAGTTGACGGTACCAATGTTTGTCCTAACTCGGTCCGTTAGCCTTCGAGCTGCGTTGTGTGACGCACCGTTGTTTCTACCATCCCCTTGTGAGGTCGGAGTACGGGCAAGTGTCCATTGTAATTGAACGTTTTTGTTTCTTTGTTTTTTTGGCGCCTTTCAATAATACATGTAGTGCCTCAGGGGAGATTCGGTCATTTGCATAGTTACCAATTGCTGCGTGTGAGTCACTGATTATGTATGCTTCAGTTTGTGTTATCGCTAGTGCTATCGCCGTTTCTTCCGCTGCTTCTGTATGATATGTCTTTATTGTGATTGACTACGACTGCTGCGTTGCATCTGCCGTATTTTTATGTTTCATCTTTTCTTCTTTTTTTCAGAGAGCACAGAGCGACAGAATCGAGTAATGACGCTCGATTCTGCCTTTCTGAGTAATAGAGTGGAGAATGATCGGGCCGAAGCTCTGTAGATAGAAGACTTAACAAAGCAACTAACATGGACCCGTAAACGCTTTTGCGCTGTTATTATATTGATTTCTGTTAAATAATCGCAATACTTCAGCGAGATAGCGAGAATCTGTCACTCTTACATGAGTATAATCTTATGTGTACTGCGCAATGGGCGCGAGTGAATCAAGTCTGGCAACAATAGAAGATGGATTTGGTGGATATTGCAAGCGATTGTCTTCCTGCGTGCCTGCATGCTGCTTTGACGAATTTCCGCACGAACTGCGTGCCGCACGCGGGAACCTGCTTGGCCAGCAGAGCCGCTTGTCACGGAAACCAACGTGTGAATTTCATGGACTGGCAATCATACCTGAATGCTACGCGCTGAAGCACGCTGCAGAGTAATTTAGCGACAGCCACTACGTGTCACTGAAAAAAAAGGAAGGAAGAAAAGGAGGTCGTGAAAGGAATCCTTCGAGAGCCCACAGGCTTTTGTTTGGAAATTTTTGCGCACGAAATCGCCCGTACCACTGACGCAGGCCTGTGACTATATATATTCACCTTTGCGACCTGCCTCGTTGTTCGCAGTTGATCAGGAAACGTCGATTTTGTTTATTTTTATGGTGACGGGAGAAATCGTAATTTTTCTTTTTTTGCGAATGACACTGACGCAGGACGAGATATTGCTTCGCTTCAGCTGATGACAGTGTTGACGATTTGTTTCAGACCATGGAACAGAGTGTTTAGCTTGGCCTCATATGTATACAGATAAATGGTGCAGGCATGTATTTTCAAGCGCCACAAATTCGAACAACGGGGCATTGACTAGGGAGCTTTTCTATGCGATACACATTACGCAACCGTTCGCGACAGACGCACGCACGCACGCACGCGTGCAGGCGCACACACACACACACACACACACACACACACACACACACACACGCACACACAGACACACACAGACACACACACACACGCACATGCACACACACACACACACACGCGCGCACGCACACACACACACACACACACACACACACACACACACACACACACACACACAAATATGGCGCACAACAAGGCCTCAAGCAAACACCTCTCCCTTTGTGTTTTGCGTACTACTCAGACAAAGAGCAATGGTGCGCGCAAGGGAACGTTTAACATCAACTCACCACTCTTGTGTTGGACAAAATGTTGAAGAAATGAAACATTCGCCGTCAACATCACCGCTAATTATCGTCAATCAAAGCCAACAGTACAGAAACCTTACCTTCGCTTACATCGATTCTCACAGTGCGTGGGATCTGCATAATTTTTATGTTTGAAAGGCAGCCTGAATAATTCCTCTTTACCCACCAATATATATAAAGTCGACGGCTGCAGTCTAGCTACGTCAGTGGCGGCTGAAGTGCCACTCTGTTCTTGCAACAACGGCCATTTACTACACCGCTCGTGCTTCGCTTCTGCAGTTAGTATACGTATACTGCAGGCAGCCAGTGAACCCATACTGTGTTATATAAAGCCCTCGTTACGCGCGCTATAGCTTGTGCTGGAAGCGAGCAGCACAGCAGACACGCGGCCCTATATATATCGACTGCTGTTAGACGCACGGCTGCGCGATGACGCGGGTTCGGCGACCGCTTGATGCACCGTGCTGTCATCGCCGGCCACTGCCTCGTGCTTTTCATATGATTTCTTTTGACCACCCGGAAGAAGGTCGTAAACTACGGCATTCATTTTGCGAAGCTTTCCGAAAGTCGTGACATCTTACGGCGTCGAGAGCTTTTCTTTTTCTCCGGTATTCTTTTGTCGAAGATCCGGTTGCTGACACTTATGTGGAACGCGCTGACATTTTACAGCGAAGCGTCGATCTTTTGTCCTGGTTGATTTAGAGTGAGGTGGCTATTTGATGCGTTTTGGTATGTTATATTTTTGACGAAAACGAACACGTTTTAGATGTGCGCTTCTTTATTACTGGAGTAGCAGCGCAAAACAAAACGAGGACGGAGAAACAACAAGTGACTGCTTGTTGGCTTCGTCTACGCTTACGTATGATGCGCCAGTCGCTCTCATAATGAATTGGTACCAACTTGTCCGGGTATCAGTCCTTTCGGCTGATAGATTTTTATTGTATATTCACTTTACAGCATCGACAAAGGCCTACTCTGAGCAACAGTGATCACGGGTAAGTTTGGCAATAGTATTTCGCTCGCTTGTTGCATTTATTACCTGCTTTCTTCTACATAAAGTACAGAGTGTAGCACGGAAACATAACGCAAAGCACTTACGTCGCGTTATCGTTTTATATCCGGCGTCTGTCTAATATACCGCAATGTTACAGTGAGGTACTGGAGAAACCCTGGTGGCAGCGTTTGTTATTATTTGGAGAGGCTTCCGCCAACAGAACGGGATGCGTGCTTTCTTCTCAAATGCATAATAACTGAAGTAACTTTCGTTGCGGTATTTTGGTCAATGGTTTTACATTTGATAAGATTACTTATGTTCGACTTTTTTTTTAGGCAATGCCACGCAAAAAAAGGTTGTCACTTCGTTTGCAATCGCTACTGCGAATGTACTTTTACGGCAGAAAGTGGGGGTCTGCTATACTACCACAGTGTTTGCCGGTCTCGCTTCTTCGTCAGTGCTAAGTGGTATTGCAGTGATGGCTGGTATGGGTTCTTTCAGCTATCGACGCGTCCGTATACGTTCATCAGGCAGCTCCAAAAATTCAGTTACCTTGCACTCAACCGCCGTACTTGCTTCGAGCACCTGCGTTTAGCTTGTCTAAATGCTTACCTTTCGTGGCAATCGCAAATGATTAACAGTAACGATAAATAACTTTTGTGCAAGCGTATTTCTTTTAATCTAATATCTTCGTTAGTGCAAAGACGGATTATATGTTCGATAAAGATCCAAAAGTGATTTTAAAGGAAGCGAACGTGCTCGTACATTTTGCAAACAGTGTGACTATACTATACAGGGAACTATAAGGACCCGCTAACTGCAGTGCGCAAATTCATCGTTTACAGCCACATAAAGCCAGAAAGAAAGAAAGGAAGAAAGAAAGAAAGAGCGATTTATACACAGAAACTGAGAGGTCAGCCTGAGCTGATTTTGTTCTATAGCCTGCTATATATATACGATACACTGCAGAACGTTGACGGGCAAGAACAATGAGTTATTATGATGAGAAGAAAGTGCGTATATACAAGCAGACAACATTGCGGCATCTCTAAAGTCGCATGTCAAGCCCTGTGGCTTAAAAAAGTTATATATATCGATCTTCCCTTATAATCACGGCTTCGCTGTTTGCGTTAGGCCAAGGACCCAAAACAAAGTAATCAGATTGTGGTCTGTTATCAAAGTGTGAAATCGAAGAGATCAGGGCCCGTATTCTGAAACGTTCGCCTTCCGCGAAACTATCGCCTTGGCCACGCCTCCGTCAACGGCGCGCCCGGATTGGCTGTTTTAGCAGAACCGCAAAATAAACAGCGTCATCTAGTAGTTTCGGCCCCCGTCATTTTAACGTCATAGTGTCGATGGGTGCTCTCGACATGTATTGAATAGACGAAGACGTCTTTTGTCGTTCGGTTGGGTGTGGAGTGTTGTAGATATGAGAGGTAGTTTATAGTAGTCTTGTTGGTGGCGTTTTGCACGCGTTGTTTCGCGGCGATATTGGTTGATTCATATAAAATAAAACATTTCACGCTTCCTTTTTCAATTTATTTTGCCTAAGGCGACCGTAACCAACCGTAATCAGTGCGCAGAACCCATACTGCGGCCACTACACTCGAAAACAACACACGCGAGCCGATCTGCACTCGCACGGTGCGCTCTCTCATGCGATGTGAAGCGTTCGAGAGCGCGTGTTGGTAGTGCACACTGACGTCACGGGTAAGCAGCCACTTGATTTACTGAACGTGACTATCGCGGCGGCGAAACTATCGTGGAATGCGAACGTTTCAGAATACGGCCCCAGCTTCTCTTGTTCTCGCGCGTACACTGGACAACGCAATACACTAGTCCGGATGTTTGTGGCACCTGACATAAGGAAAGAAAAGAAAAAAAAACTACTCGTGTTCGCTGCAAGAAGTCTGAACCGATGAATGACACCCTCAACGCGCTTGCCCAGCCCTGTGGGACACTTAAGGCGCATTGAAAGTCTGCTGAAAATAAAGGTGTACTGGCGATCATGGGTTTGACTTGTTTGTTTATTCCTAGATCTTTATTTTGATTTATATCTTCATGTCATTTGAAACATTCTATCTGAAGTAGCAAGCCCTGCATATAACAGAGCGGGTATCTTCAGCTTTCATGAAACTATTTCTCTAAAGCCAGCTTGCAAAATAAAATTTGAAAAATCCACCGAAACAGGACCATGATGCCACCGTGAATAGTGAAAATTGCTCGCTCGTCTGGCTTCGAGCCACGCATAAGGTTACCATAACACCAAGGTAAGCCTAGACACGAGTCAAGCCACAAACGATGAGCTGTGGCCAAAGCCAGGCTGCGGAACAGCTGTCGTTGTTAGCGGTGCCATTATTATTGTTCTTTGGTGGCCCTTTGTATTATTTTCATTCCCCTCCACCCGCAGTATGTCACCGGAGTCTGCCTCCCCGTGTTCAGTGCTGCTGAAGTGGATGCTGGATTTTGCAGTCTTAACGACAAGCGACCAACGATCGACCGAAATGACTCACCTTGTCGATAGACGCATACCCGCATGTTATAACATGCGGGTATGCGTCTATCGACCAGGTGAGTCATTTGGTTCAGGATTTCATTGTGAGAAATACAGAGGCAAATACAGCATACAAATGAAAAGACGACGACCACACTCTACAGCTTTGTCCCACCATCATCTTTTCCTTTGTGCGCTGCGTTTTCCATTTTCTATTCCATTTACTGGCGTGCGTGCGCATGTATGTATGTATGTATGTATGTATGTATGTATGTATGTATGTATGTATGTATGTATGTATGTATGTATGTATGTATGTATGTATGTATGTATGTATGTATGTATGTATGTATGTATGTATGTATGTATGTATGTATGTATGTATGTATGTATGTATGTATGTATGTATGTATGTATGTATGTATGTATGTATGTATGTATGTATGTATGTATGTATGTATGTATGTATGTATGTATGTATGTATGTATGTATGTATGTACAAATTCGACTCCGCCCTGCCGTCGGCTAGCCGCCTGGTTAGCTCAGATGGCAGAGCAGCGGCCCCGCAAAGGTGGTGGTCCCGGGTTCGAGTCCCGGACCAGGACGAATTTTTCTTCATCTGCGAGGCTTTTCTTTCGAGGGAACCCGTATGGTTTCATTTGTAGCAATTGCTATACGAACGGCTGGATGTCTAATTTCCCCTTTATTAATTGTTACATGTTAACTCGTTATTTTCTAATCCACACGCCGCTAGTAATCGCTGCTTGAAAACAAAACCGTTGTTCCCTGTCATATTGCTCACGACTGTAGAGCGCCAAAGAAGTTTCTGCGCGCAGTAATATTTCTTTCTCGCTGTTTTGCGCTCGTACAAGCATTCTGCGAATGCGCACGCATGTCCCGTGTGATATGTTAACAAGAAATAACAAAACGACGAAACCTAATTTCCACTCTTTCTTTGGCTGTGTCTTTCCAAAGCGATGCCATCTCCATAAAAGTCACAGTAACAATTGATCCTCCTGCGGTGGTCCTCCTTAGTAGGTGGTCCTAACCCTCCTGCGGTGGTCTGCACCTTAGTTTACTGGTTTTTGTTTGGTTGCATTTCCTTCTTTCTTTTTTCTTTTCTTTCTGTTTTTGTTTTGTTTGTTTGATCCAAAACAAGAAATGATTGTGCTCGTGTCTGAATCGTTTACTTTTCTTTGTATAACTGCATGGATCCATAACTAGCCTATGGCTAAGGATCCAGACGTGGTCGTCTACCATTTTTTGATTATTTGAATAAAATTACTGTTGAATTGAATTGAATTGAATGACACCAAACTTAGCAGTGACAGTAGCAACATTGAACCGGAAGCAGGAACCACAGCAAAAGCGACAGCAGCGTGTTCGAGGGCTTTGCTGACCTGCCACTGCAGTTGCAACTGGTGCGAGGTTTCGCTTACGTTTAAACTATCTATTGACAATGTCAATCTCACGAGAAACGCTTGACGCAAGCTATCTATAATACGTGTAGCTTGTTATGTCAGTGTGCGTGCTTTGAGAAATTGCGTCAAAAACTGGATTACGAGGAAAAATGTGCATACGGCGTTTCGATTTCCCTTCACCCTGGATATTTGCGGGAGAAGTTCGATATCACGCGTAGAAATAATTTTACTTGGAGGAAGGAGAACCATGGAGAACCATGGAGGAAGGAAAAGTAAGGAGGGAGGATTAAGTCACGCAGCCAGCCTTGGCAAGAGAACGCTCCGTGAAGCCACAGTGGTGGCCCACCACGTGACCTCTTGCGTTGAGATCACTGAGCAAGAAACGAGATTTGCTGACGCGTTTGGTTCCCAGTAGCTATGCCAGTAGTTTTTATTCGGTGCGCGCTTGCTCAGCTGCCCTGCGTGGCTCTGTCTGCAGAGCGGGAAAGCCAACCATGCACTTTGACGTGCGAACACGCGTTGGGCCACCAGGCCTCCATGAGGTTTGTCTTCAATCGCGTTGCGGTGTGCTCCTTCCTATCTTTTTCCTTCCTCCATGATTATAACAAACCCTACAATAAGCCATGCACCATGGTTCTCCCGAGCAGTTGTATTTGAAATAAGAAAATTTAACCACCGCGCTGTTGAAAACGGCGCACAGTTAAATTTCAGTGGCTGCCAGGCCATTGTGGCAGGTTCTGATTTTTTTTCGGAGATAGTGCCTATTAGACGGCAATACATTTTGTATATCTCACAATTCTTGTTAGGTGTTCTCTTAGTAGCTACAAGCGTCTCTTCACAAACTTTGCTCAATTTTATCCCGCAATCTTGGTTCTGGCAAGTTATGTATTTTTTGTGACATACATCTAGTTAATAAATCTTTTATGCGCGGAAAGTGCATTCATTCTGGTTTTTGTTTATGTATTGCGTAAAATATTGAGTGCAGTAGTTTCATCACAAAAGAAAAATCTGATGCAAACTACAAAAGACACCTATTTTGCCCACGGTAGATAAAGCGTTAACTGATTACTTGACACAACTGGAAATATGGCTCCATGAAAACAAACTAGCAGTAAACGCAAGTAAAACAAAATTGATTTTAATTGAGCCAATTAACAAATCATGTGGGGACGCTCGACTCGCGCGCGCCCCTGACATTTTCCCCGCGTGTCTCTGGCGTCTCCTGTAAGCCGGGTTGCCTGCGTAGCTGTGCCCTGTCGGTGTAGTTGCAGAATAGTACGAGAGACGGCGAGAGGGGGGTTCGGCTGCTTACGCCACCTAACAGTAGACAGTTTTAGTTACACATACGTAGAGGCTTTGCGTACGTAGAGCTTCTACGTGTCAGCAGTGCGCATGCGTAGAACGTAGCGGGCGCGCGCGCGTCTAACGGACGTACGTGAGATTCAATTCTTTTCGTGCGTTTCTTGCGCACGTAGACAGCTTCGCGCGGGAGTTCCGCGAGATCACGAACAAACGATAGCGAGCCGCGCACGCGCAGACGGCTTGCATCGAAACACGGCGACAGGATTGAATTGGCTACCGCCATGTTCACATTTCCCGATAGATGGAGCTACGCTGTCAATCTTGGCATGCGTCGCGTACGTGTAGCTAAAAGCGTTTCAGATGGGGGGCACGTAAGGTACGTAGGCGTTTCACGTTTGCGTACGTGAAGCCTCTACGTACGTGTAACTAAAACTGTTTAGTGTCGAGCGAGGACGACCGCGCGTTCGCTGACATGCTTCGCGAGACTCTCTCGCGAAAGGCTTCGGAGCGGGGGTCATCGGGATAGACGGGACGAACATATTCGTTCGATGTGCTGTCGCGATGAATCGGTCTTCCTCGATTCGTCAGCGCCCATCGGTAGGTTCTATTGGTAGTAATTCGGCTGGCTAAATTGGTGTATAGAGGGAGCAATAAATAAAAAAAAGTTATGGGGCTTTACGTGCCAAAACCACGTTCTGATTATGAGGCACGCCGTAGTGGAGGACTCCGGAAATTTCGACCACCTGGGGTCCTTTAACGTGCACCTAAAATCTAAGTACACTGGTGTTTTCGCCCCCATCGAAATGCGGCCGCCGTGGCCGGGATTCGATCCCGCGACCTCGTGCTCAGCAGCCTAACACTATAGCCACTGATCAACCATGGCGGGTAGGCGCAATAAATGCCCCTTTGATAGTTCCCATTACTGTGTTAACGTTCCCTTTGAGCCCAGAGCCCGTTTAATAATAATATTTGGTGTTTTATGTGCCAAAACCACTTTCTGATTATGAGGCACGCCGTAGTGGAGGACTCCGGAAATTTTGACCACCTGGGGTTCTTTAACGTGCACCTAAATCTAAGCACACGAGTGTTTTCGCATTTCGCCCCCATCGAAATGCGGCCGCTGTGGCCGGGATTCGATCCCGCGACCTCGTGCTCAGCAGCCCAACACCATAGCCACTGAGCAACCACGGCGGGTCCCAGAGCCCGTTTAAGACCCTACCATCATGTAATGTTGAACTCAACCTAATTTTCCCTGCCACCACATTGCAGCTCGTACCGACACAAACATTTCTGGGTGTGTGTTTTGAGGAAAGCAAGTTCTGGAGCCCCCACGCGTTAAAGCTTACATCGAATGTAAGCAAATGGTTGGCAGCCTGTACAAGTTATCTACCCTAATACCGTGATGGCTATAAAAGGCTTTATATTACACCCACTTCCACTCTCGCGTGCTCTGTTGTGCACTTGTGAGGGCCAAAACAACCAGTGTTGCCATTTTAGCGATTGTATCGCTTGATTTAGCGATAAATTTTTGAATTTAGCGACCGGCGACATTTAGAGCGCAGCTCTTAAGCCCAGACCACACGTACGCTTGCGGACGCGCGCAAGCTCGTGTCTACGAGCCTTGCGCCTGCCTCGCCTCGCGAGGAATGGTGGTTTGCATCCACAAAGACGCGCTTCCATGTGTGCGACAGCACGTGTTCACTGGCCTCACTCATAGACGCCTTGGAAGACGCCACTTCGTACTTTATTATCGACAGTGTTTCAAAATGCTTCGATAGCTATAAACGTAATTGTTATATTTTTAGAGCTGTTAGATAAGCACAAAAAAGAAAGATTGTGCACTTTCTTGCCCGATATAAATCTGTTTCACTGAGAGTTTAATGTACCGCGTCGTAGTTGCATAGTCAGGCGCACCGACGCGAGGCAGCCCAAGCGCGCGATAACAGAGAGCAACTGTTCACCGAGATTGCGCCGCGTTTCGACGCGTACGAGCCGTGCCGCACTGTCTGTGCATGCATGGGCGGGCGGACGCGAGCTCCACAAGCGTACGTGCGGTGTGGGCTTAAGGCGCCCGTTCGTACGGCGAGCATAGGCGTCGGTGGCGTACCCGAGTGAACGAGCACAGCGAAAGAGGAAAGAGCGAACGCGGAGGGCGATATGAAAGAAACGAGCCGCGAACAGTGGAGACCAATGAGAGCGGCCCCTCCTGTGACGTGCACGCGGGAAACTGGAGTCATGCGGACCATATAGTTTCCTACAATTACTGGAGGGAACTGTGGCGCTGCAGTCGTTGACCCACCATGGGAATGATGGGGAGTACATGGATATGTCTGATCTTCGTGCTTGTAGATTCAGACATTCTTGTGGCTTTGCTTGTTAAGCTTTATATGCCTTCACTGTCGTAAATGTCAGAGTAATCTATACTTCTTTGTTAATGGATTGTGTGGCGGGAATTGTCTCCTGCTAT
Organism: Dermacentor albipictus; assembly: GCF_038994185.2. NCBI lineage: Eukaryota > Metazoa > Arthropoda > Arachnida > Ixodida > Ixodidae > Dermacentor > Dermacentor albipictus. The sequence goes on from NC_091821.1 coordinate 83,404,674, forward strand.
CTCTGTAATGTTGTAGAGCTTCAGTGTAGTTCAGTGGTTCTATCGGTGCGTCGTCTGGGTTGGACAACTCTTCCAATGGCGCCCGGTTAGCGAGCTCTCGGGCTACCGCATTAGCGCGTTCATTACCATGGAAGGAGGCGTGTCCAGGTGTCCAGACCATACGCAACATGTATAACGCTGTGGGGTGTAATGATGTAAGGATGCGGTGTGTGTAGGGTGTCACCTTCCGTTGTGCCAAAGTCCTGCAGGGGTCTGTGAATCAGTGACCACTGGAATGGGTCCATCCGGTGCCGGTATGGTTGAAGCGTGTGCGATGGCTAGGGTGATAGTAGCCTCTTCCGCCGTGCCACTGTCCACAGTGTTGAGCATGGCCGAAGCCCTCAGAATGTCTGTACTATCTAGTATGACTGGACATAGCGCACGTCTCTGTGGGTAGTGGGCCGCGTCGGTGTATAGGACCGGTGTGTTCGAGGTGCTATCGCCAAAGAGTCGAGCCAGGGCTTGTGCTCTTGCCTTTCTTCGGCCTTTATGACGGTCAGGGTGCATATTCCGGCGAATTGGGGCCACGTGAATTTTGTTGCGAAGAAGTGTGCGGTTTTACTGTTGTGATTTTTTTGGGTGTTTCGTATTCTAGCCGGGATAGAATGAGGCACCCTTGCATTGTTCGTTAGAGTCGTTGCAATTGGCTGTTAAGATGACCGTCGACTAGTTCGTGGGTGGTGTTGTGCACCCTGAGTCGTAGTAGGAGCTGCGTGGACGCATGTTGGGGTAGCCCCAGCGCTGCCTGTGGTCCTGTACGGAGGAGGATGTCCATCTGGTGCATCTCGGTCTGAGTCAGGTTATGATAGGGGAGGTGGTAGGTTGTTCTGCTAATTATGAGGGCTTGCACGATTCGGAGTACATCTTTTTCTTGGAGTCCTTGTCGGCGGTTTGTAACGCGCTTAATCGTGTGCGTTATTTGGGTGCTTTGTTGGCGGAGTATGTGTAGGGTATGAGGCCTTCCCGTTGTGTTGTATGTGAAGACCTATTACACGTATTCTGTGTACCCTCACAATAAGGTTGCCATTGAAATACAATACGATGGCTGATGGAATATCCGCCTTATTGCGTCTTTTGAATACAAGCTGGAGCTCCGACTTCTCAGCTGCGCAGGTGAGTCCTCCGGCTGTTGCATACTCTTTTACTATATTTACTGCTTCCTGCAGTGCATCTTGAATGGCGCTGTCCGACTTTGTGATCACCCAGATTGTGGCATAATCTGCGTACAGGGCGTGCTGCAGGTTCGGAAGTTTGTCGAGGAGCGGTGGTAGCTTTTCCATCGCCCCGTTGAACAGGGTGGGTGAGAGAACCGAACCTTGGGGAGTCCTCTGAAGGAAAGTTTTATGACATCCGACCGAATATCACCTAGGCCGATGGTGGCTGTGTGGTCAGATAAAAAGGCGCGGACATAATCATAGACGCGTTTTCCACATCGGGAGGATGCAAGATTGTTTAGAATGAGGACATGTGAGACGCTGTCGAAGGCGCCCTTGAGGTCCAAAGCCATAATGGCTCTTGTTTGAACTTTACTCGGACCATCCATAACATCCACCTTAAGTTGTATACATATATATAGGAGTATGTCCTGCGTAGACAGACCTGGTCGATAGCCGAATAAGGTATTGGGGAAGAATTGATTCGCTTCGAGGTGAGGCTGGAGGCGCATTAGAACTAAGTGCTCGAAGAGTTTCCCGATGTACGAAGTCAGGGAAATGGGTATGAGATTTTGGAGGCACAACGGTGTACCCGGTTTCAGAATTAAGGTAATATCGGCTTGTCGCCATTCCTGTGGAAGCGTTCCGTATTTCCAATTGTCGTCTAGGGACCTCCGACTAAATGTTAGAAATACACGTTGGTTTGACTTGACTAATATGTCAAGTATGCTTAATTTGCACGTTGATAAGTATTCACTGTCTTTCCCGGTTTGTTATTTTTCCTTGCTACATCATTAAATTCATTTCCTGCTGCCAGCACTTTACCTATCTTGACACCTTTTAGGCGTCGCTATTATTATTATTATTATTATTATTATTATTATTATTATTATTATTATTATTCTTGTCGTTCGAATTTTTAATTTGGACATATTATTTGTATCCACAGCATCAATAAAATCAAACAACACATGATTTGTTTGAAAATATTTATACTTCCTAAAAATTTGATTGCGTCCTGAAATTTGCACATCACGCCTAAGTTACGAAAAAACAACAAAATAAAAAACAAAGGAGCTTTCGTTTCGCGAACAAATACAGTCATCTAACGTTAAGTGTACTCGGAAAACACACATAAATTTCTAAAACTTCCCTCATGTGAATGTGAATAAGAAAAAAAAAAACTGAAAGAAGAGAATCATGCTAGATCACCGCGTAATAAAACTACCAGGAGAAAGCTATACATTTACATTCAAGTGCTTGTTTCTGACATACTTCGCGCACGTTATCAAATTTTTGAACGCAGGTTCAATAAGCAGCCTCTTATCGTCGTTACTTTCGGTAAGCGTCGTTGATTTCGTTAGTGCGAGTCATTGAGAGCGATTAACTTGGCTTCTACGATTGCAGCCGTGCGCCTGACGACATTATAATGCATATTTTTCTCTCTTAATCCGATTAATTGAAGTTTAGGCAGCGAATGACAAAACGAGAATGAAAGTTGAAATTACAGAAACAAAGAGCTCTGGCTCAACGACTATGGCGTTGCGCGGACGAGCACGCGAGGTCGAGGGTTCACGTCCCACCCCTCTGCAGCGGCCGCATTTTCATGGACGCGAAATGCAGGAACGCTCGCACACCTAGATTTAGGTGCACGTTACGGAACACCAGGGTGGTCAAACAATTAACCTAATCAAATTGAGTATATATATTTTTTGAAACGAAGAGCTCACTTCTCTCATTTTCCTTGAGCTGCGTTTTTTTTTATGCCAGGCGGAGGAGATACCAGCTAGCAAAGTGCCCCACTTTTCATGATAAGATATTGTCGTATGTATAAATTGAGTCCCATTTATGAACTTTGACCGAGTCCTCACCGCCTCTCCCACCTTCATCTTTCCCTCTCCTATTGTAACTGAGAGCGCTAGCTAGCGTTATTGTAAAGGGGGAATGAATGGAAGCTGGCCGGTACTTTGGAATTTTAGCTGAGGCGATCAAAATAAGGAGGCCTCATTTACGACGTCCCTCATGAATGAGGCGTAGCTGTACTAGGTAAAATTCATCATTCAATATATAAATGACGTGCCCCGCCATCAGAACTACTGCGCAGCTTGCACGGCAAGAAACGCGCGCTCCTTACTTGACGATTGAAGTTCGCTGCTGGCACGCTAGATGGCGACAGCGCATCGCAGTGCTCGGGTTGCAAAGGAAACAGCCTGGAACGGCCCCATGTTCAGTTCAGGGTTGCATTGCTGCCGATCGTAGGTTGTCTTCCTGTTTGGGTTTCTGCCTTCTTAAATGGAGGACAACGACAAAAACTAACCTCAGCTGTTTACATTTGCTACAAAAAAAAAGCGCTTTGCGTTTAGTTGAACTGCTGCCCTTTCGATCGCACACAGCGCCACTTTTCAAAAAGCATGGACTGCTAATGATTCATAACATCCGATACAAAAATTTAGCTCTGGTTGTATACCACAAAGTTAAATCTAACCCAACTGTATTTTGAAAGAAATTTCTAGAGAAAGGTCACAGCCACAGTTTACGACATATCATCTACAAGAAGATACGCTTCGTACTAACTACGGCGCACAAAAATTAACATACTAAATACCTGACTTGCTTAACGAACACCCCACCGCAATGACATTAATTGAAGATAGCTCTTCCATTCATATCTTTAAAAAGAAGATGCACGTCCTACCTTTTAAATCCAAAGCTAAATTTACACTACTTTCAATTCCTTTTTTATCGTATGTAACTTGCATATGCTACACTTGTCTGCTTTTTTTTCTTAGCTATAGCTCTGTGTAAGGTTTTTTTTGTTTGTTTTCGTGTGCAAACCATCTCAGTGTACATATATTGTCTATAATGGCATGACTTCGTTAAAAAATCACGATGTGTATTCTTTTCCAACTGATGTTCATATTTAGGTATGACTGGTAATTCATGTGTGTGTAAGCGGGTGATCGGCGCTCTGTCAGGCTATCTGTGCCTTTACGCAGATTCCCTAGCCAACTATGTATACTGGTTGTCTGAAATAAATACGAAATAAACACGTTTCACGTTTATTGCACGCAGGCTGTGAATGGTTACGCTGTAGACAGCAAGCTGAAGTATCCATTTTTGTTTACATATTAAGCTCAGACAAGCTTCACTTTCTATTACTCTCCTTTCCTTCCTTGAGTGTACGTGAACGGGGTAAGCCCTAAAATAGTAATAAATAAATAAATAAATAAATAAATAAATAAATAAATAAAAATAATAAAGAAATAAAGAAATAAACAAATAAATGAATGAAGGAAGGAAGGAAGGAACGAAGGAAGGAAGGAAGGAAGGAAGGAAGGATATCAAGCAAGCGAGAAAGCAATACTACATTCTAAACGTAAAAATACAGATTACGTACACAATTACCGTCGCCAAGGTGTCATAGCAACAAGCACTTGATGCGTATTCTACTCTACACCATGTTGAACGCCTTTGGAGACGCTTAGTACTGTGTTTCTCGCCGAGTAAACTGGCTCGATTTCGGAGATGATGCAATCAAAACTGGGCTCATTCCGAAATTGAAATCAAGGATGGTGGCTCCATTCTGACACGCCTTCCCGAGGGTTTTAATGTAGTTCGTAACGCGAGCTGATCCTGAATGCCATGCAATAAAAGCCGTGGGTGGGCCACTCCGGATAATGGCGTCAGGTCACAGGCTCTCAGATGCAGCATTGTGGACCTGTCTGCTTCGTACGGTTTTCCGTCGCTGTCTAGCCGAGTAGACGTAACAGGGGGTCTCACACACTGCTGTGGCGGGGAGAGGGAAAGCAGCTGTGCCGTCAGTGAGGATGAGTATGGAGACAAAGTACTTGCGTAGTTGGCGCTGGTTTTATACGTCACAAATGGTATTCGTATAATTCAGTGCGACCCCAAAGGATATTTACCAACGTCGCGATTAGGAGGCGTCATTGATCACGTCCTTGCAAGCGGTGTAGACGCGTTTTTGTACTCCTCAGTACTACATACACTTTTACTTGAGAACAGCGTCTCGATATTTAGAGTGTGATGGAAGTCATCGAGAGTATGGATGTGCTCGAATGATAAGCGGAGACGACGATTCGCTTTGTTCGAGGAACACAACAACAAAAAAAGGTAACCTAATTCAGTCTCGTGTATTGGCTTCAACACAAACAATGCCATCACATGCATGACATCAACATAGGTATAATTTGTATAACATAACGTAACATGTACGTATAATTCGATCACATGTTTATTTTTATTTCTTAATTTCTCATTTAAATACTGCCAATCTCTATGGTGATTATTGCAGGAGGGGCAACAATACAGGCGAAATACAAATACCTGATACAAAATAAATCAAACGAGCAGGTTAGTTTTGGAAATGAAAATGTATTATTACGATCAAAAGTGTAGTTGAGTTCATGTGTAAGGAAACAACTCAGTAAATACAATAAGCTAACAAGATGCATATATATAGGATCTGAGCGGAAACAGCTCAATATAACAGAACGTGAGAAAAGGACAGACAACAGCGCTGCCCAAAAGTCATGAACCGACCAGCCCAAATGCGTAGGCTCCTGTACATGGGATATAGATTCACTAGATGTAGATAGGTATACATGTAGGACCAAGTGGACTACTTTTTGTTGATACGATGTAAACGTAATCCCAATAAACGTAAGCGTGTAAGACCTAGTAATCACCAGCATCACACATTATCTAAAAAAAACTGCTCAAAAATACATGTTAAATACTTCCATCAATTAGGAGAATGCTACCGTGTTAACACATGAACGTATAGGCAGTAAATTGTGGAGTTCTGTAAAACGTAAACAAACACTTAAGGAAACAGGTTCTTAGTAGTCACTATGAAGCACATAAGTGTGTTTCATATGACTGAAAAAATGACTAATGATGTAAGAATACTTGCAGGTAATTAGGGAATGCCTAAAGTCGTTTGCCTCGTCTCTGGTTTTGATATGTAGCGACAACTTTCGACACTCAACATGTTATGTACTATTTGGTAAATGAAGTTCTGGCGCGCCAGTTTGGCGCGATTTTGTAAGGATAGTAATCTAGGTCGGTTTATTAGTTCTGATGGTGGCTCAGTTAGTTCGTACTTATTGTATATAAACCTCGACGCTCTTCTCTGAACTTCCTGTAACGTGGGTATTAATTTTTCGTTTGTAAATAGAAACCATGAGACACTGGTATATTCAAAAATGGCGTTAACGAATGAGGTGCAACCGAGTAAGCTGCCCTCTGGTGTTACCTGTCGAATTCGCCTTAGAAGAAAGGAAAGTCGTTTCAATGCGTTAGACGTTACAATAATTACGTGAGTGCCTCATTTGAAGTTGTCAGATATCGTAAGACCGAGATATTTATATTCCATAATTGCCGTTGGAAGATTGCAACCTATGGTGTAAAAAAAAGAAATGAGGCTTGGTGTTTCCTAGTAATATCCAATATGCAAGACGGCTGATTTGCTGACTTTGAGGCTAATCTGCCAGTTACACTATTAAGTTACTGATTTAAGGGCATGATTTAGAGTCTCATGATCCTTGAACCAGTTAATTTCATGATATAGTATACACTCGTCAGTGAATAGTCTTATGGTAGTACTTACGCTTCCAGGCAGGTGATTAATGTAGATTATGAACAAATTAAAGGCTGGAACAGTCCATTGAGAATTACCGGAGGTAACATTTGTTATTTGCGAGCGCTGGTTGTCGACTTCTAAGAATTGTGTTTCGTTAGTGAGGTAATTTTTCACCCAGTTGGTAATGTGCCATTCGCCTGTCGTCGATTAAAGCTTAGTAATTAAGTTTATATGAGTTACTCTGTCAAATGCTTTATAAAAGCCTAACGTTATAAGGTCCATTTGCTTTTGGTGGTCTATACTTCGGGATAAATCGTCACATAATTAGTTCTGCGACTGTGGAAAGTCATTTGAGGAATCCATGTTGAAATTGTGATAAAATGTGATGTTGCTCGAGATATACGGTGTGTGTTTGAGGACGACATGTTCGCGTATTTTACATATCGCGTTTGTTAATGAGGTGGAGCGAAAATTAAACTTCTGTCTTGCTTCCATATTTGTGAAACGGAATTATCTTTCCTATTTTCCAATCAACAGGAAGTGAACTAGTTGATAATGACTTATTGAAAATATATTTGGCTGGTCATTCAGTGCACCTTTTGAGAAATTGGTTCGCAATATTGTCAGGTCTGGTTCTCTTTCTTGTATCTAAATCTAATAAAAGATTAAACATGCCTGCGTCGTCATGTGTGATTGGTTCAGTAGGTCTGCAGCAATGAGCCTCTATTTGTGGTATGTTTCCGTCATAATTAGCGAAGATCGATTGAAAATATGAATTTAACGAGTTTGCTCTAGCTTTACTTTCTGCAGGAGTTAATGGACTAGAACTTTCCTTCTTATGATTAAGGTAGTGACCGAACTTTTGGGCAGAATTCTTCATGAAGTTAGCGAGTAAGGGAAGTAGATATTCTTGGCCATTTTTATCTTTGATTTCTTAAGTGATTTTCTGAGGCGTTTCATCTTACGTTTCGCGTGAGTAATATCTAGATTTAACAACGGGCCTTGCTTTTTTATTTTCCTAGTTTTCGATGGCACAAAGTTTCGGATGCAGGTTGCCGCAATCAGTTTAAATCTTTGCCATAATGCTTCAATGTCTGTGTTTACATCGTCTTCAAGCTGCTCGGAGGTAGAAAAAGAAAATAGGTGGTCGAGTACAGCAGTGCCTTCAGCTTCTATGAAACTCAGATAAGAAACGAGGCATTTTCGGCGATTAGTTATTTAATTTATATTGCTACAGGTCGTTATCTTGTGGCATGAAAAACCGTCAAGAAGTTGAGTTTTCGTTAAATCTATGGGGGAATGTTCACTTACAAACACCAGATATAGTATGTTATAGCTAGTGCCTTGAAGACGTGTAGGCTGGCCTAAGCATTATATATCAAACACTGCGTTCGACAATTTCGAGTGATATTTCATGGGCGCTTACCAGGCTTGAAGGTATTTGAAATATGCATCTTCAAGCCTGTGAAGCGCCCAGAGTTGCGGGGTTTTCCACCAGCCCATGTGGGCCTTTCAGCTCCTGGGATTGTTAAGAAGGCAAACCTGTCACCGCTATCCCGTTGAACACCGTCTTTATATGATAAGCAAAACGGTGTTTGACGGGACAATCCACCGTTTCTATCATCAAACCGTTTCTATATGCAGCTCAAACCGTATCACATGACGTCGTGGAAAGCCACAGAACTTGCGCCTTTTTCAAGGTGCCATTTATTACGTGCTCCGGGTGCAAATAATCACTGGACCATTTTTTTTTTGCGATTGCAAGGCGGTTTCACAAACTCCGCGATTTGCCACATCGTAGTTCCCTTGAGCAGCTCGTGTATGAAATAAGGCACACTTCCCATCGAGCTCTGGGGGAACGGACACGGCATTCTATTTCAGTGACTGCCGAGCCACTGCGGAATTGTCGGCAACGACAACGCACATGAACCTGCGCGCTCGGCTCATCAACGAAATGTTCGTGTGACTGTACCGCTGATGCTGCACGGCAACTATAATCACTTGCGCGCCACAGCACACTCCGGCAATGGAGTTCACAGGGTTTCACCCACTCTCGCTTGTATTCACTCGATCATTACTTGCGACTTCGCCTGCCACCCAGACTTTCCCGTCGCGAAACACATTTTCGCGTAGCATGTGGTTGGCCGTCACATTTACAAATGCTGATTCATTCCTCATCAAAATAGTCAACAGCGGCGCATGCAATTCTTGCGGGTGTGTCGAAACGCCCGAGTACTTTCGGTGCGGCTGCCCGTCCTTCGACGCTCAACGATGTGCACTGCCAGCAAGCCTCAGCCGCTTAGATGATAGAGCACTCTTGGAAGAAAATTTATTGGGACCTTACTCATGCAAGGCACAAGACCACGAAAGCCCCGTTGCGCTTTTGGAGGACACTGGGTTGTGCGATCGCTTGTGACGTTCGGTGAACTTTTCTTTGAGAGTGTGTCCACACTAACTGCCTTTTCCTGTTTTTTTCTTATCTGTCCATTTGTTTCCTATCTTTCCCCTTCTCCAAATGCAGGGTAGCCAACCAGGCACTACCTTGGTTAACCTCCCTGCCTTTTCTTCTTAGTGTCTCTCTACATAACGTACACATGTCGTAAAATTAAATAGTATCTATATTAATATAACATGACCCAGCGTCAACATACTTTGAATATAACAAGTATATATTACTTCAAAAAAGCTTCATGTTTAATAAGCCATATAATGCGTAAAATCCGCTTAATTTATTTCGTAACCTGTTGTACGGTCCACTGCGCATGTCACCTAGAGTATTAGGAACTCCAGAACATGATTTTATTACGACATATCCACATGATGGAATCCTGTTCATACGTACTCAGAGCAAAGTTTTCCCACGCTGCGCGTCTCTTTAATTGGTGATGCGCACTGCGTGCCAATTAGGGATACGCAGATCACACGTGCTACGAAGGCGATGGTTTCTCATTAAAATACCGCGGCAGATTGGAGAAAGAGACGAATGAGTTATTAATTACACGGGTGTATAGTTATACAAAAGGTGTGAGCCTACGACCGTCGTGCTCCTCGTCGTCGTGTCCAGTCTTGGTCAGCTGGTGTTTTCCGTGTGGTTTTCTTCGAAAAACTGGGCAAGGTTTGTAGAAGTATACCTACTTCACCTTTGTTTCCCGTTCCCGTGACCACGACGTGACTTCGTCAAGCACCATGTACCGGGCAAACTTATCCCGGCATAGTGTGTCAACATTGCGAAGCACGCGCTTTCAATAAAGTGCACCCAAGAAAACATAATGTTTCTGAAGATGGAGCGATTCGCTATCGTTTACTGTTGGAGGAAAAGATAGGCAGTTGCTATTTGCCACGCACAAATCGAGCATGCTCGTCAGTTGTTTTTGTTTTGTGCGCAAGCGCGATCGCTCTCAGAAGCTTCATAAAATGACGGCGTGTGCAAGAACACGTGCGAAAAACGTTGCAAGCATTCCAGGCAGCTGCGAAATTAGCGAGCACTGCTTTCTATGTGTTAGCATTCCGCATCCGTACCCTCTTGATCTCGCAGATTTAGTCACGTCGACAAACGGTAGAAAAATTAACCTTGCTACCTTGAGTTTCAGGAAAGTAGGGAGTGGGCGCTATGCGCGCAGGGAGTATACCATTGTAAGAAGCCGAGATGAAAGCTATAGCTTGATGGCGGGAGAGAAGCAAATCCCCTTCACTGAATTCCTCACGCTTTATCTCACAGGCTTTGCTTTCATTCCCTGCGATGGTGAAGCACATGTTTTTTTTTTTGCACAGAGCGCATGACGTAAGGTCACTTAAAAGTCTAGAACAATTTATTAAAAAAATGTTAATAATAGCTCAGTGGAATTTACAGGCGCCTTGAACATTAGCCTAACCAAATAAGGCCTGAAACAGGTGAAAAATACACAAATAATAATGCCCAACGTGTCAACGAGCTTCATATCATTGTGGTGGTCAGGAAACTCAAACTTTTTATCCAAGGTGTCGTAGCTGTGTGCGAAATTCCTCCTACTCCAACTAATTAAAACTGCAATGCTCCTTTTGCATTCTATAGCTGTATAATGAATTTCCCGCGTGCCGACAGTAACACAAAAAAGGAGGAGTCGGGCCGATTGTTTGTTGGGTCTAATCAAAAGACGCAGACCAATTAGCCGGTAATTTTATTTTTTTCAGTAATATATACGCGAGCTGCGCGTGTAGTGTGCGGTGTAATCACTTTGATTAAGAGCAGGTCATGTGGAGATAAATACCTTGATTTTAAGAGGTATTTGTAGCGTTCGTGACGGCTCGCTTCTGCAGGGCGTCCATATCGCGGCTTGTGTATAAGGTCGTACGAATTGTGAAACCTTTGGCACAGATATCGAATCAATTATATCTTGTACGGTTGAGCTACCGCAATATGCCATAATGAGGTGCTGCATGCCAACGGAAGCGTGCTGCGGAACAGTGACCTAGAGAAATAAACAGCGATCCCATTCAAGCGTGGAGCGACGCTTCGCTACCTCTTTGTTTCGGACGTGAGTAGAAAGCATAAACAGGAGGAACAACGACGTCGGAAAGGAGGACATAGCCATTTGCATTTGAACATATACAACTCCTTACAACATGCCTGAGTTTGAGTGAACAACAACATCGCTTCTCGTGTGGTACAAGTAAAAAAACAACAACCAAACAATGCAGTTTCAAACTAACGGTTTGCTAATGTGGGCTAAATATAAGTCCACATGTCCGCGCTAAAAGAAAACCGTACAAAATTGATCACGGTCTTATGGTCTGCTGTGTACCAACGCAAGGATGGGGGAGCAACTATAGAGCTAGATAGCTGATAAGAGCTATATAGCTGTATAGAGCCTGTTTACACATAAGGAACAACATTTTCAAGACGCGCACGTCACTCGGCCAGCTGCGCTGTCGACGAGGAGCCGCATGTCGAGTGTCGCACAGAGCCCTGACGAAATTTCAACCTTCCCAAGCAGTGGGCGAGGTCAGGTATCGGCATACGCGAGCGGCGCAGCCAAAGCGTGTCATAAACAATGGTGTCCCCAAGGTGCTGGGAGGCGCGCGCCAGGCATCTTCCTCATCGGTCCCAAGAAGCTCTGAACCCGCGACGGGGGTCACGAGGGATGCATGAGCGGCGCTTATCGTGCGCACGCACGCAAGCACCCATTCAGCGGCTGCTGACAGCCCGAGCTCGGCCTGCACTGCTCGAGCACGCTCGCGGCGCGACTGACGCCGATGGCGCTACGCTTCGGCGACGCGAGAGAAACAGACAGACGAGCAGCAGGTGCCCGTAGCGAAGCGCCACCACCAGCGCGTGCGTGGGCGCGCGCGCGCCGACGCCGCGAGCGTCACGTGGTTTGGGTCCGGGGCCTCCGGCGTCGAACTTCCCACGAGTCGGGTCGCAGAAGGCGCTCGACGGTGGAGAAGCGTGCGTCGGGGACGCGGAGTTCTCTCGTCCCTCTCTTTCGAATCCTCCTGAACTTCTTCCCCTACGCCAGACGGCGACGGGAGCGCTCGACTCGATTGACCGGCGGCCAACCGAACAGGCGCGCGGCGCGCCGTCCCGGCACGAGCCCACCTGTCCTGTTTGCGCGCTTTTTCCCCATCTCTCTCGGAAGCCGTGTCAAGTCCTGCGAGCAGCTTCCAGTTCATCAGGCACAGTGCCTGGGACATTTTCTTTTCTGCGTTTTTATTTCACAAACGCTACGAATTCGCTCTCCCCTCTTCAAATGGGATGAAGCGACGCGCGTACTACGGACGACCCAAAGAAGACGAAGAACCAAACGAAGCGACGACGACGACGACATAAGTAACACAGTGGTCGGTTCATTTACTTTAGTTTGCTAGTTCGCTGCACTAGGTGCAGCAGTGAAGCGAACGGAAAAGTGACACTGGACAAAAGCGCTACGCGTGAACTACGAGGTTCCGTGAGCTTACGGTCTTCTCCCTGCCTTCGACTCCACGCGTGGTCGACAACGTCACCGAGAGCTGTCAAGTGCGAGGAACAGTGCCTTCGACGGTCTGGCGAGCTCTTTTAGTCATTTTGCTGAACTCTTAAAAGTAGACGCAAAACTACGATGGCAACGGTGGCGTAGACTTCCCTCTGTTTTTTTTTTCTTCGAGGTTTCCACGAGCGTTTGAAACTGTAGAAGAAAAAAAAGTATGGCTTCTTCGCTGCTGCTGGGTAGCCCGACGGACTATGAACCGTACTCGTTCGGGCAGGGCGAGACCCTGACCCTCAACAGGAGCTGGGGTTCGCCGTCGACGAATCCGGCTGACAGCGAGGTTGACGCCGATGCCTCTTCCTCGGTGGCCGAGGACCGGCTCTACGAGGTGCCGGTAGAGGTGATAGTGCTGCTGTCCGTCTGCTACGGCGCCATCTCGCTGGTGGCAGTGGTGGGCAACACGTTCGTGCTCTGGATCGTGGCCACATCGCGCCGCATGCGCACCGAGACCAACTACCTGATCGCCAACCTGGCCATCAGCGACATCATCATCGGCCTCTTCTCCATCCCGTTCCACTTCCAGGCTGCGCTGCTCCAGCGGTGGCTCCTGCCGCGCTTCATGTGCGCGTTCTGCCCCTTCGTACAGGTCAGCGACCTTCTCGGGGGAACGAGTGAGAGAGAGAAAAAAAATATATTGCGCCCTGTCGTAATGCCATGACAAATTAAGAGGTGAGCTTTAATAGGGGTGCGTAAACAAGCAGCCGCAGCTGAGTCTTCCTGAGCTAGTAGCATGTTGAAACTACGGGAACGCTCTGGCTGGATATCGCTAAATACCAGAGCCTTCCCGTGACCTCAATTTAGAAGTTATACGTCTTCCATATAAGGTGAACTGGTCGCTTAACAAGGATTGGAAAATGCTGCTGCGAATGCTCTACATACCCATCTGTATATAGGACATTGTCTCAATGATTTCAAGAAGCCTGTGCAGAGTGCTCGGTCTCTATAGGAGGGAGGTGCAGCTCGCGGGATAGAAGCAGAACATTCCCGTAGTTCGCTGAAATATGTTCTTCTTGCGCCAGTTTGTTGTTATCGTCAGGTATATATTTCCTCAGGCCTTTTAAATGTGCCATTTGGAAAGGAACTCTACGTGAAAGCCTTGTTATACATGTGCACAGTGATATAAAACTGCCGCAGAACCGTTAGTGGGAAATTATAGCGTCGCGTCGAATAACTTGAATGCTAAGGAACGTTTTCTGCGAGACGTTGATCCTGGAATGGTGGTCACTTTAATGCGTCCAGAACTGAAAAAAAAAAGGCCGCACGCTTGACGCATTGAAGAATGCAGTCAAAGCTGTTGTTTTCCGCTTGTAAGTGAAGCAGTCTCAAAATACCCGAACGAATTAAATGGCACCAGAACGTATATTTTGCCATTCAATCTTCGCCAGTCTGTGTGTGTATGGTGCGAATCAGTTTCGGGCGTTTAGTTTTTGTGGACGTAGCACGTTTGTGGGGTGCTTACGCATAAATGTTGCATCGCAAAAGTAAGTATAATCACGTGTAGCGGGTGTTCTCGTTTAGATGATTTTATGTCACTCCCGTTTCAGTCATCACCTGCGAAAATTTCCCTGCCAACAGGTTCTACTCATCGCAATTAATTTTACCTGTCGCAGCAAGTATTTTTCAGTCGAGCCGCGTTTGTCTTCAGGAGAAGGACACTACACATATATTCAAGGAATATGCCTTGTATTCACTGAATATGTATTACATATCATACATTTACGTTCGGTGCGCGCACTTGGCTGCTTTATGAACGGCGTAAAACACACACACCCAAAAAGGACAACGTGAGTGGCAGGAAAAGCGCTGACCTCACTCCTGCCTCTTCATCCTTTTCGCCTTCACGTTCTCACTTTTATTTTTTTTTGCGCCGCAGTGGCTTGCTGAACTTTGCGTACCGTTTTTCTCCTCGTGTATTTATAAAACGTGTCGCTTTCGCAAACACAGCACTGATTCGATTGCCTTTCAAAGCTGTCCTCGCCGACTGCAGAAATCGAGACGGAAATGGCGTTTCGCGCGCACCATCTGTTGTGCTCGCAAAACGCAAGGATGCAGTCTAAAAGCATGCCGCTGCGTTTCTTTTGTGTGCTAGAAGCAGGCCGAATTGGATAGCCCGGATCACATCAAATGGACCGGTAACGGTGCTGTATAGGCGGTGACGAGGACGCACAGTTTTTCCTTTAGATGCACGTACTGCGCATACGCATTGCCGCTTCCCGCATTTCCATACCGCTGCTTCTGCCAATTTGTCCTTCTCTCACGTTTTCCCAGCAACTACCGAGGAGTCACGTCGTTTGGTTTTTTTTTTTTTGCAGAATTCGCTTTTCAGCCGATCCTTCCTGCTGGATAATGCTCCTTTTTGACCTATCGCTCGTTAAAAGTCGGCTTGTTGCGAAACATTGCTGATTCAATAATACTTTCTTGCGGACCATTTGATTCATATTTGTATCATAAACGTGCTGCGCAAGTTGCACAGGGATAGAAAAAGAAAGAAAAAGAAAGAAAAAAAGGAGCAATCTCTCCGTCCTCTTTCTTTTTTATTTTTTTATATTGTTGTGCATCTTGCGCAGGGCCTTTATAATTCAACGTTGCTGGTTGTTTATTTAACCAACTTTTCATTTTGGTTTTCGTGAAAACGTTTCGCGTAAAACGCGAATTGTATCACACTCCGAGAGACGCGCGGCGATTTTTTTTTTTCAGTTTTCCTCACCGCATCACTCCTTAATGTGCGGCGCGGGGACCACGTAAGTTGGGCTCTCGTCTTGCAAGAAGGATTTATCTCAACATCTCTTATCTAAATACAGGGAAAATGAGAAATTCTTTCGCCCGGTATTCCCTGCAACCGAATTTGACGAAGCTCTTTGCATCTCAGAGGAAAAGTTAATATCTATCTACAGTATGGAACATATCTTTTATTTAGATCATATGTTTTCTTACGATAATTATTAAGGATCTGAACAACAACAATTTACGTATGCACATATTTTGCATTTACATATTTTTAAAGTTTAGCTCAAGTTACGTGAAACACCCTGTTGAAGCTCGCCCTAAATAGCATTTAGGACTTTCAGGACTAAATGAATTTAAGTTTATACGTTTAATATTCTGTAACTGGCGCAAAAATGAGTCATCGCAGCTAACCAAAACTTATTTGACCCCTTAAATGGAGAAAAAAAAATTCAGTGCCATTCCTCTTTGTGAAGGTGGATGACCAGCGAAGCTGTGTACGTGGGTCCCTTAATGGCAAACTGTCCATTGCCGTGCGTCAAACGCCGTATGCACATAAATGGAAGGCGAGGCGCGACTAGTCGCTCCTCCACGATGTTGAGCCTCGGAAGACAATGAGGCACCATCGGGGGGTATACCTACCTATGTATTGTTGGAAAACGTGGCACGAGACCTTGTACTAACGAATCCCGGCACGTAGAACAGACACACATCTCACCGCACTCCGAGGGCACACACTGCTTCACCGTAGAAAAGGCGACCGTGCGTTGGTCGACGTCCCACAGTGCAGTAATGGTTGTGAGAACACTCGAAAACCACACGCGGTCACACACAACACAGGCCACACAAAAATGGTTCCCCACAAAGACCCTTTGAAACCTGGCCATTGCTTCGGCGAAACGTCCCGAGTTTATGGGATCGGGGTCACATGGGCGGTTCGCATTTCTTTCCTTCTCGCGGTCCTGGCGCGCAGCACGCTTACGGGACAGCTACTCCGGCAGAGCGGAAGGAAAGGGAAGGAGACACTCCAGTGCTTGGAACGCCGACAA
Source organism: Dermacentor albipictus (assembly GCF_038994185.2). NCBI lineage: Eukaryota > Metazoa > Arthropoda > Arachnida > Ixodida > Ixodidae > Dermacentor > Dermacentor albipictus. The sequence goes on from NC_091821.1 coordinate 83,421,244, forward strand.
AGAGAGGGGGGTGCGAACGTAGAGATGGCCACGCGGGTCAAAATGTAGTATCTATTCTTATCAGCTTAATATCTGATGCGGGTTGTATTTGTACCTAAGACAAACTTATTTTTGCAAGTTGGCGGAGTGCTTAAAGCCTGCTTCACCTCCTCCGCGTTTCGGCCCGGTCTTTCACTATCTTCGATATCGGCCCACGTATGGGGGGACATTCACGATCTACACGGCTCAATAGACACACGCAATTTTTTCCAGAACCGAGCCGTATAGAGCTTCGCTGCTAAAAAACAAAGCCTGCGTTGCGCTGTAGAGAGTTAACGCGGAAGCGTTAGAATTAACGTGTAAGAGTTGCACGGAGAGACCAAATCAGGAATCTGCCCCAAACATTCAACAGTCGCTAAGAGTAGATCTTTTAAACTGAACAAGCTTCATTGATAGTGTCGCAGTGGTTATCTTACGAGAGCATGTAAGCAATTTACCTACGGCCAAATTTACCCACGGCTAAAAAGCTCCCCGCAAGTGACATCAAGTCCTTTCGCACTAAATTGTGGAGCGACGAAGTTAACACGTTTCGCGAAGGTGCCACTCATTCGGTACCCGACGTCCTGCCAGGAAGCTTCTTTAACCATGAATGAATTTATTCCCTCGAAAAATGCGTCATGCTAACGGTACCGGCACCGTTAGCACGACCCATTTTTCGAGTGGAACTGGCTCTTGGCCAAGTGCCAGTTCCACTTAATTCACGTCAGAAATACAGATCCTGTACCTAGTAACGATTCTTTCCATTTGATTGTTTCGCCATTCGTCCTTGCCTCGCGCAAAACCACTTCCTCGTACACGGACGCTGAGCAAGTTCGCACTATGAGGTTGAGTAACGCGTGTCTGTGGTATGAGGCAGGATGGGGAAATGGAGCGACCTGTCTTGTCGTGGGAGCTTCTTTTCGCTCTATTTCATTCACCGAATTCATTTCTTGATTTCGGGCGGATAGGAGAAGGACTCTGGCGCCGGTCCGAAGTGCCGTTGTAGTTACAGATCAGGGGTGCGATCTTGCACGCGTTCCAAAATAGAACGGAGGCGGTCCGTTCCACCGAGTCGCACACGCTTGGTCAGTTTGAACGGTGTCAAACGCCATGACGTCAATTGTGAAGTGATATCTGCTGTCAATCATTCCGTGTTGTCTGCTATCGGACGAACGCAACGGAACGGACCGCCAATTTCGCGACGGATAGAACGGACCGCCTCCGTTCGAGTTTGGAACGCGTACAAGATCGCACCCCAGGTGGCAGAAAGCAAACTTGTTACACCTTCACACGTCTGTGTCCATGCTGATGCGGTCGCCGTCCTTGATGCGTTGACTGAACTGAGCGTCCAAATTAGAATTGTGTGTTTTTCGTAAAGGGAAAAAAATCAACAGCATTCAGCGACTCCTTTGAGCTAACTGGCTCAGAAGCAGGCTCTTGCGACGGACGTCGCCAACTTGACACTAGCAAGTTATCTTTTGGAGGCCCACAACGCCGTACTCGTGTGCTACAGTATTTAGCCGAAGAAATACAGGCACAGACGCCACCGCTCCGAGTCTGCGTGATGCGCAAAAACCCCGTATAAATTGGGAGTTGCGGCGCCTGCGCGATAGCTTGCCGTATACCGCGAAATGCGCATTGCCGCAGCGGCATGATATCGAACGCCGGTGGCGGGCAAGTCGATGCTGAGTTTGAGGAATGACGTGACGAGGATAAGATAACGACGACGAGCTGACGATGGTGGCAACTTTTTCGCTACCAAACTCAGGTAGTGAAAATGGATGGATGTACGTCATGTACGGTGCAAGTATATTCAGAAGTTCCTCAAAGCTCCTTACTGGGCCCATTGTTATTCCTTTCACATATTGATGATATTTCTACCAACCTAACTTACAACCTAAACTTTTTTTGCTGATGGCTGCCTAATTTTCGCTCCTGTTACTGATACGGAGGACCAGCTTGAGGTTAATAAATGTTTACCGAATTTAAGCATATGGTGGGAGAAATGAAAGATTGTAATTAATTGTACAAAGTCAACCTGTACTCAAATCACTGAAATAAAGACAACTAATAATTTCCCTTTTTACATAGGTAACCACTTGTTGATAAATACAAACCGATGTAAGTACTTAGGAGCAACAATAACACATAATTTTACCTTGAACGATCATATAGCTAACTTATGTAAGACTTCTCATCATAAATTGTGGTTCCTTAAGAAAAAATTGGAGCATGCAAGTTTATTCCGCACAAGATATTCGTCAGACCAGTATTAGGATATGCCTCGGTAGCCTGGTCATAACTAAAGTTCACCCAAATGGAAATTAAGAAGAATTCAGAGACTAGCCGCGCGTTTTAATGTTCCAGGCTTGGTATAGAACAGACTCTGTAAAAAAAATGAGTTGAAGTTTCGTAGCTTAGATCTATTGGAAATACGCAGACTGAAATATCGAATAACAGCCTTATTTTAGATAATCAAAGGTTAAATTCAAATTGATAAACTCAAACACCTACAAGTCTCAGGAAGACGGAATTCATTAATAAATTATGATTATGTTTTTCAGCCATATGATACCCCTAGTGACACATTTGGATTATCATTTTTCTCTATACGCAATTGAATTAGAGAACCACTTGCCCAGGTCGGTCATTGCTTCAGATGATGGCTGTGCTTTTGAACACGCTGTGGACATGTATTACCATGAATGTGGTGCTTATTCAAAAAGAAATGTTTCGACTGTTTTGTAGAGAGCACTGTTTCTTTAGATGATGCTACTTTCATTTCATCTTCCCTCCTTGTAATGACACCGAGTCGGGAGTTGACAGTATTCGACAAACAAACAAACAAACAAACAAACAAACAAACAAACAAACAAACAAACAAACAAACAAACAAACAAACAAACAAACAAACAAACAAACAAACAAACAAACAAACAAACAAACAAACAAACAATATACACTTCGCAATGACGCAGACGTAATGGAAAGATGGACGGGCACAGCAAACCCAATTTCGACAATTTAAGTGCCGTCGAAGTAGGAGAACAAAAAAAGGAAATGCGTTACGCAGTTACCTTAACACAGCACTATACGTATATATTTGACAAGTTTCCTTGAATCGATTCTTCCACAACGCACTGGCTGCTCTAACAGAACTATTTTCGTAGCAGGACGATACACAAAAGGAAGCACAATCGTTTGCTCCGGCAATATAAAGCGGTGTTGTTCATTGAAAGTTCAGGAACATGAAACAAACGGCAGCTGGTGTAGAAAGCCAACGAAAGAAAGATAAAATACGTTTGTTGGAGACACGTAGAATTGGGAAAATAGATTGGTCTTCCGTCTTCGCCCTCCTACTGTACTTTTCGCGAGTGTCAAACAATACAGTTTCATCTTTAGAGATGGAAGGGGTGTGCACTCCAGCAATATCCGGCTCAATGTCCGGTTGCAGCGCTTTTTTGGTTCCATTTGGTATTCTGTTGATGTGCTCCCCCAGTGGAAAGCTCTGTAAAAAAACAAACACGCACGTGTTATTTCTGAAGGAGGGGTAGAGCTCGAATTGTAGGGCATCCTTAAGAGGATATTCGACAACGTTTGCGGACATGCTTGAATCCAAGCAAGGTCCGAGTTTTGGCTCCTGATATCAGAAAAAGAGAAGTATGTACAAATCGCAGATCTACAACCCTTACTCGACATGAGGTAGCAGTATTCTTCACGTATGACGCAGTGTGTTGCATAGAGAGCTTTCAATGTTCAGGAGAGCGGCGGTAAATAGAGCGCCGTTCATCGAAGAAGATATTCTTCCATGATTACGCGCAAAGGAACTAGTATTTTTAATTATTTCGTGTAATGCCGTTTCTTCGAGATTGACCGACAGCATGCGCCTTAGGAACTTGCAAGCTTCGGATGTGAAACTTTGGTGCCAGTAATTTAACAAACAGCACTACGCGATTCTGGATACAGAAGGTGCGTTTGGTAGGCGTTTGCCAGTGCTTTGCTCGAGACGCCCTAGGGGCATCACGGTAAAGTGGATAATCACAAGTCAAGGAGCTCACTATACTAGTACAGTTGAATAATGTTTGACAGTACTGCTAATAAATTTTTCCATTTTATTCTGGAATGGCAATTTTAAAAGGGGGCTAGTGGTTTTGTGATATAGAAAAGTTTAGTTTGGCAGGCTGGAACGGCTATTTGCCTTGCCCCAGTGTGTCTTGCTTCCGCAAGAATCCTATTCACAATTTATTTATTTATTTATTTATTTATTTATTTATTTATTTATTTATTCAAAATACCTTACAGGTCCCAGAAGGGCATTGAGTAAGGGGGACAAAAAACAGCATAAATAGTATAGGAACAAGTAGCCAATAACGACGCAAGATGCAAAGCAAGAATTCAAAGGGAAACATTGTACAGAACAAATGATATAAAAAAACATACATAGGCGCAAGGAACATCGTATTATAGCATGAATACGTCATATGTGACCAATACATATCGTAAGAAAAAACAGTGGTCATGCAAGAAATGTCACTGATGTAAGATGCACAAGATAACAAGGCATACACTTTAAGAAAAGTTTACACCCTTTGGAGTGCCCCTTCTGCCACACAACAACAATCGCCATCTGCCTTGATGCGTTTCCTTTCTTGAAAACGCCGCGCCCGCTACTTTCCTGTCGGGAATGCTATCATGCTGGTAACGCGCATGCCGTTCGTTACTGGAAAGTACCGGGCTCGCAGCGTTAAAGAAAGGAAACGCATCAAGGCAGATGACGATTATTGTTGTGTGGCAGAAGGGGCACTCCAAAGGGTGTAAACTTTTCTTAGAGTGCATCGCAATAGCAACGAGAATGGAAATGCCAACCAGCTAAATAGATCCAAGTGAAGACGTCACTCCTTAGAAAGATGTTTCCGCAGCTGGTCATGGAATAATTGGTGGTCCCAGATGGATGCGATAGAGTCGGTAATATCATTCCAGAGAGCAATGGCACGTGGAAGTACCGATGAATTGAAGGCTTGGCTCCTTCCGTGCACGTGCTTTATGCTAACTTGACTATGTAGTCGACGCCAAAGGCGCGAATGTGCTTCCAGAGGTAATGGAGACGACCTCGTGCTGTAATATTTATGAAATAGGCATAACAAACTGTATTGTGTCACTGCGAGATCGAGAGAAGAAAGCGCCGGTGTCCTCTTCTTCTTTCGCGTCCTCCCTGAAGCCCTTGTTCTCGAAAGTAGGTGTGGGGAACGACGCGTTCTTTATAATATTCTAGGCACGTCTTGGCGCGGGTATGGTAACAAAGAAACCAAAGTATGTTCGGGCTTTACTTCGACCCTAGTCTAAAACTCTTTTGTGTTCCACTCGGCCCACTCCATCGTACTAGGTACAGTGAGAGTAAGGGGAGCGTTCCGTCTTATAACGCTTTCCAGTGGGCGTGCTCAAAAGCAGGGGTGGAAGGGCTCTCGCGAGCGTTCACGTACTGCAAAGGTATTATGCAGTGCCAACTAGGCTTGGATGAACCTCACGAAAGCTATCTGTGAGTACAGTCGCCCACTGGGGAGGGAGTGCGAGCGAGGATAGGCGGGCACATTTCTGCTCCCGTGGTTTCGCCATTGCGACTTCTGATCAACTGAGTACTCCCTTGACTAGTTGGCCCCCATCAGCTTGCCTTCCACACTTCCGCTACTTTTGCAGGTGCTGTCGGTGAACGTGTCCATCTTTACGCTGACGGCGATCGCCGTGGACCGGTATCGGGCGATCACGATACCGCTGAAGGCGCGCCTCAATTCCCGCCTGACGGCACGCGTCCTCATCGGCGTCATCTGGGTGGCATCAGCCATGGCGGCGGCGCCGTACGCCTTCGCGCTGCGTGTCACCCTGGTCGAGGACGAACGAACGGGCGAGCGAACGCGCCCCTTCTGCCACAACGTGGCGCTGCCTCCCAGCGCCTGGCGCGTCTACAACAACGCGCTTGTCTGCTCGCAGTACTTCGCGCCCTTGCTGGTCATCTGCTACGTGTACGAGCGCATTCGCCGCCTGCTCAAGGACTCGACCATCCCCGGAAACCCGGAGTCCGTGCGAGACGCCATCGTCGTCAGGAACAAGAAGAAGGTGAGCGCTTTCTCTTCTGCACAGACGCGAGATGACGACCACGACACACACGGGTCCAAGCACGTTCGCGTGCACCGTCAAGCGCTGCCTTATATTCACGCCTCGTGGAAGTGGAGCCGTGAGATAATGAACGAGGCTAGAGCTCCTCTTCCGTTTGGGGTCATAGCTCCAGCTCGTTTCGGCTAAATGCACTGCACAAAAGATTGCGGTCGCATGTGCCTAGATGTGATATCGACATTTTCCCTCGGGATGTGTTAGAGCTCGTTATTATCGATATTGAGGCTTCGCCAGAAGCAGCAGGGTGGCCCACTAAGTAAAACCAAGTCTTTTGCAAGACACAGTTTGCGTATCGATAGGTGTGCGACTGTAAGACTTTATCGTATTAGCTTTAACCGATACGACAGCGTTTCATGCGTCTATAAATTAGCCAGCAACCTAAAGCTGGTTGAACTGTAAACCGATACTGCTGAAGGAAGTAATCATTAAGAACATTAAGGAAAAAAATTATGGGGTGTTGCGTGCCAAAACGACGATATGATTATGAGGCACGCCATAGTGGGAGACTCCGGAATAATTTGTACAACCTGGGGTTCTTTAATGTGCACCTAAATCTAAGTACACGAATGTTTCATACACAAATGTAATTGAAATGGGGCCGCCGTGGCCGGGATTCAATCCCGCGACCTCATGCTTAGCAGCTCAAGAGCATTAAGTATACAAATTAGTTCCGTAAACGCACAGGTTCCGTAAACTTTTACACTGACTTGTGGCAATTTCCAACCGTTGTTCCACACTTGCTCCGTTATGTGCTTAAAGTGATTCTAAATAAAAAAGAACAACAAATCAACCACGAAACATCAAGAAACATTATATTTCGATTGGTCGCTGCTTTCTAAGATGAATACGGTTTCACGCTCTTCGAAGTACTCTAGAAATGTGACCGTGTGACTACACAACCGCTCATAGACGACAGAACGCCTGCACGCTGCGCAATGAGCTAGTCCTAAAACATCGCCGATATAATGTAATGCTTTTATTATATTTGTTCCTGCTTTTTTGTGCTTCGTCACTGATCTCAGCGGAGCTCGTACTACAGTATCAGCAGGACCAACCGGATGGCGGAAAGAAATTGAATCAACGGATAAGAATCGTTACGGTTCTATTTGGTCTCTCCGATTTGGCTGCCCTCTGCAGCACTGTAGCACGCGCCGCCAGCGCAGCGCTCTTAGATTTGAATTCATGCAGGGGAAGTCGAGCACGAGTCCATGTTTCCCCTCTATACTCTCTAGTTTGGCAAGTACAGGTGTCTTACAAGTTCTTGCTAGCAGACAGCATGGCATCACGTTGTTCAATTAGTGGTACGCCGATTCGCCCGATTTGGTTACGACCAGTCCAGCCAGTATGAATAGGTGGGTTACAAGTTAGATGCTTAGATAGTCGTCCGGACACGTCTGTAAAGGTTTGCGACATGTTAAAATTCCTTTTCTGACGAAGAAGTGGCGTCCGCGGCCGTACTTCGCTGTCACAGCGTAATCTAACTATACCACAAAAGAGATGACTGATATACTGAAAGGAAAATACACCTGTCATTTGTGCGTGCGTGCGCATCCGTCGAAAAGGCTTCCCTGCCCTCAGCAGACGACAAAACATGTCAATGGCTGCACTTTTATTCTCGTTTACAATGAATGCTCCGTGCCCAGTCGAGGGCTGGTTCAGAAATGTTCAGCGAAATCGTAGAGACCAACACTATTAAAAGTTAGTAGATAACTATAAATGCATGCGTTTACTCATTTCACGTGTACTTTACTACCTTCTTACTATAGCTGTGTACTGGCCAGGAGATTCCGAAGGTAGTGAGTGCTGCCATTACTAACTAGAAAGCTTTTCTTAGTGGTTTTCATTAGGTAACTAATAAGCGACCTTATGTGAGAAGTTGCTCTTCGGCATACCACAATTCACCTTACCAGGGCGTGACGGGAAAGTTAGTTGACGCAAGATCGTTGGGAAGATTTTATGCGTTTCTGAAATTCTCGCCGAATGAGAGGCGTGACTTCATACGTGCCCCTCAAGCCTTCAACGTTTAGATCTCTCAAAATGAGTATTCCTCTTGCATATTCCTGTTTTGGAACACATTACGCCTCTAGTACATTTGTAGCCTTTCTTATTACCGACATCATGTTGCATCGTCAAAGCATCAGTTTCGCACCGAAACTTAGGGCCCTATAACGTAAAACTATTCCAACATGTTTTTATTCCAATCTCCTGACGTCAAATTTGCGTAACCGCTGACGCAAGCATCGGGTGGCGACCCGCAGGGTTGTCTGAACACACCAATCAAACGCTTTCCTTGTTCATAGGAGGTCACCTTTGTTTGCTTGAAAAACAAATAACATTGCCTACACCGAGCGGGTTGTCTTATCTAATTGGCTGACAAGAGGCGAGGAGCACGCTCAAGTGGAGATCGATTCGATGGGGCCGAGGCACTGCACTGAAAATCGATAACCGGATGAAGAGGGTGGTGCCGGTGTCTGCGATTGGTCCCCTTTCCCTTACTTAGCTTGCGGTGGCTGGTCGAAAACCGCGGCGGCATGCAAGGGAAGCTTCAGAATGATGCTAAAACGGATCCTCAGCAAAGAAGACTTGGCAGAACGAAGTCGTAAAAGTGTTGAAAGCGCTTGAAAACGTTACACGGCCACGCAAAAAGATTTATTATACGCAAATAAATCCATGCTCTCCGGCAGGCGCGAGTATCCAGTGACTGAGCGATTGGCGGCAGCCATCTTTTATTCCTTTCGGAACGGGGCAGCCTATTCAGAAGAAAATTTAGTTTTGTTCGGCATATTAATGCATCTTTAACGCGTACACGTCACTTTGACGCGGTGAGTTTTCATGGTCTTATGACGTCGCGTGACAGGCCGATGAAGTGGGTGTAGCCTGAAAACGTTTGACCATTTGCCGAGGTTTTATGGCGAAAAGGCGTCGAATCAGAAATAAGTATTTTTCTTTTGTTCGGTCCAACCATGCATAATCAGTGTGTACGCGTCATATCAGATGAGGAGCTATCGCAGTTTTCGTGAAGTCGCGTGACAGGCAGGCGAAGTGGGAGTGGTCCAAAAAAGTTTTTGACCAATCACGGAGGTCTGATTGTATAATTGGAATAGAAAAGTTTGGAATAGTTTCACGTTATAGCACCCTTAATTATAGCTTTGGCTTATCTGCAACGCTTGAAGAACACCGGGTATACTGCAGATGCTTCAGGAACGGCTGTTCATGAATGCTAAATTCAGCAAAATAGAGATAAAAGGTGGTATTTGAGCTAATAAATTATACATGGTAATGGGAATCAAGATATATCAGATAATCACTAATTGATTGAGTAGTAAACTAATTTTTTTCTATTGAGATATTGAAGAGCATTAGGGGAAACACTTTAATGGCAAAATTTAAATATGGTTACTAACGGTAGGGTTGCTGACTTTACTTCACTATTAGAAAAATTTACACTCTTTAGGGCTTATCTTGTCCCACAACAATAATCGTCATCTGTCTTGCCCGCGTTTCCTTTCTTCAACGCGGCGAGCCCGGTACTTCCCAGTCACGAACGGCATGCGCGTTATCAGTGTGACGCAGCATTCTCGACAGGAAAGTAGCGAGCGCCGAGTTTTCAGGAAAGGAAACGCAAGCAAGGAAGATGACGATTATTGTTGTGGGACAAATATACACCCCAAAGGGTGCAACCGTTTTAAGAGTGTACCAAGGTAATGAATATTGGGAAAGACGGTTACTAACATATAGTTATCCAAAATTAAGAAGGGGTCTGACAGATAAAGTACCACAATGTGGTATAAAGGCTACAAACAGGGATAACGTGCTTCAGAAAGGCTGGCCTACGTTTCGATAGGCGGGCCTAACTTCGTCAAAGGGGAAGATAGGCCCACTCGACGAAGATAGACCCACCTATCGAAACGTAGGCCAGCCTTTCTGATGCGCCTTATCGCTGTTTGTAGCCTTTTTACCACAGTAACCTATAGTTAATACTTACAACGACTTTTTTTAAGAAGTGTGAGTCTGAGTTAGGGCTGTTCACTAGCTTCAGCAGGTATTGAATATTACGTTCTACCTCTTTACTATTTTCGTTTACTAAGAATGTTCTGCTTTTTTGTGACAAGTAATCTCTTAGTACTTAGTTATTCAATATGGAGACTTATTTTTCTAGAGTATCATAACGGCATACTATTTGGAAAGCACATTGTTGCAGGAACCATCGGCGATGATTGTCAATGTAAGCGATTAGCCGAAAGCTTCATGAATACTTTATTAAAGGAATGTTGCTTCATTGACGTTGTATACATGTTGCAGTGAGGATATTTAGGTAACGTTTGCTGTTTCATGGCGTAATTCTGCAGAGAACGGAGGAATTGACCGGCGCATCTGTAGACATAGTATAGGTGCATGGCACCTGCGTCTTAAAGAGCTCCGCGGCCCGCAAATCGGTTGTGCTAGCAAACGCGTCCTTTGCGTCGGCGCACCTATGCCTGTGTTGGCGGTGAGTGTTCAAACACGAAAGCGAGCGAAATAGCGCTTTCGCCCGTTTTCGTGATCGAACAACAGCAACGGCAAGGAGAAGAAGATGCTGGTAAAGTTAATCAAATAAGTAAAAAACAATATAAGACTGCGAAAGCTTTTAGCCGCCGGAGATGCATCGTTTAAAGCTTACGGCTTGGTTTTACTGTGTGGGACACGCTTGCATGCGTAATAGTTTACGCCTTCAGCAACAAGGATGTGTGGCGAATATGCGCAGCAACCGCAGCAATGAAAAAAAAAGTAAGAAGCTCCAATTTACGCGGACCTAGCCGGACAGATAAAGAAGCGAGTTACGCTCCACGTTCTTCTGGAACGGTGCCCAAATTGTAGGAGCGTCTATATAGGTACCGCTCGAATCGAGACGAGAGAGGTGTGTGGGCACGGGAAGGCGATGGGTGGGGGGGGGGGGGGGTTGATGATAAATCTACGTGGAGCCAGCCGTAGTGGGACCTCTGAAGAGGCCCTATTTTCAGATCTACGCAAGAATAACCTGCGACTAAAGGTTAAATAAAATATGAAAGCACCGAATGAACTTCGCTTGACGCGGTCTGCGCACATGTGGCGGGTGTGCTATCGTAGTGGCAAGGTGTTAAAAAAACCAGTAAAAAAGTAGCAGCCGCGGCAGCTGCTACATTTTTACTGCTTTAAAATCGTGTCTGGGGAATGTACGCAATATTAAAAAAGTTAACGAATGTAGAAATGCGGCAAGCGCCAGCGACAGAACGTTTCAATAGGCGATATGTATATGTGTTTCATCGAAATATATTTCCGCGAAGTTGTCACCTAGTATGGCTACACGTCCGTCACCTGAAACTCCTACATTATACGGTCTGCTTCTCTTGTAGTTTATAAGAATGCCATTTCTTTTTTTTTAAGTAGGTACGTATGCAAACGTTACTTTAACAGTTTCTACCGAACTCCTCACGCCATGCACATATACTGCGCAACGCGGCCCGTCCTCCTATCGTTGGAATTGCAGAGACAGTGTGCAAGCCAGTACTTTACTGGAGACAAGCGAGCACCCTGTGCGTGGAGTAGTCTATAATTAGATTAGACAAGACGGGCTGGAGTTTATGCGGATGCATTGTTATTGTTGTCATGACATGCATCTAAGGGTGGTAACAGAATGTGCCGGAAATGAAAAATCGAGAAGCACTTGTAGAGGAATCTTGGGCTCTAGCGAACAAGAGAGATCAAGAGATAGATAGATAGACAGAGATAGATAGATAGACAGAGAGAGAGAGAGAGAGAGAGAGAGAGAGAGAGAGAGATGAAGAGAGTGAGAGAGACCCAGTGAGGTTAACCAGATGCGAGTTTCCGGTTTGTTGCTGCTCTGCACTGGGGGGCGGGGGGGGGAACAGCGATTGGACAGAGGACAGACAGAGATAAATAATAATAATAATAATAATAATAATAATAATAATAATAATAATAATAATAATAATAATAATAATAATAATAATAATGAAAGGGGTAATAGGAAGGGCGTTACAATTAGAGGCGTTCAAACAGACTAGTGAATCTCAAGAAGCGCAGTAGAGCTTGCACGGCCTTCTGATGCGATGTTAAGTCCCGTCGATGTTCTAGAATTCTTTCTTCCGACAGAGGCCATTCGTCCAACTGGTTGAGCACGACGGAAAGTGATTGTCTCTGCCCACTGTACTGCGGGCGCTGGCACAGAACATGACGGATTGTTTCCTCGCCGCCGCAATGGCCACAGACTGCGGTGTCGGCCATCTCTATGCGGAACGCGTAGACATTCATAAACGCGACACCCATACTGTAAAAAATAAATGAGAACAAAACATAGAAACAAAGGGAAATTGATAGTTTTACCGCAGAAAATTTCTTTCAGTGGAAGAAACATGTATTATTTTATTTAAAAAAGGCATTTTGTCTGTTTATGGTCAAAGACAAAATTTTTCGTTGAATTAGCCCTCATACGGTAACGTGAAAAAAATATCATCAACAGTGTGAGCGAAATGAGCTTTGTTCGTTTCTTAACTATCCTCAACTATAACATTTGTGTGTACCTACACTAGCCACACAAGAATGGGCAGATGTAGTGTGCGGGAGCCAATTGATCTTAGTTTCTGAATAAAATACAGCTGCAATGAGGGCGAGCCATGCTGCTCAGATCATGACTGCATAAGCTCCTAGAGTGGATACTTGCATGCGTCGCGAAGTGCCGTGTGTTTTGGAGCCGGGTGTCTCGTCAGCGGTCGCACCTCATTTGTTGTAGCGTGATTATCTGTGCAGTTATGATCTGTTACAACTAGATCCCAGCATTTGACTCTTTCGAACTACATGAACGCTGCTGTAATGAGGGGAGTAAAAGTTACTGCATTAATTAGTAAAGTAAATGTTACTCCATTAATGTAACATATGATCTAACAGCACCTATCTGTAAGATTACCCAAAACCAATAAACAGAATAGTTTGGTGAAATCACCGAAAAATACGGTTGTCATACTTTTTCTGTTTCTTTCACAAAAATCATTTTACCAGTGCAACCATAGCCTACGCAAAAGGGCCGTGTCTCTTCGGGGGAAGTCTTGGCGGAAGGCAACAGCTTAAGGTTGGATCCAGTGTGTATAATCGGGAATGCACGCAATGAATGTGATTCATTCCACTCCAGTGTGGTGCGTTGGCATGCGACTGTGTGCGGTATCATTGAAGCACCTGTCCTAGACAGCGGCATTGATAGGCGGTGGTCCTCTACGTGGGCTAAACGAGCAGCGTTGTCGCCACCTTCTTTGCAGATACTACCACACTGACTTGGGGGCCAGTGAAAATGACTTCGTGTCCTTTCTCATGTCAGGTGGCGTATGGCTTCTGTAACCGCGCTGTAAGGTTGACAGTAAACACTGCAGTACTGAAATACACTAGGCAAGTTTATGGTGCCACCCGCTTTTTTCCAAGGGAGACAAAGAGTCTACCTTGGGCCAAAACGCCACGGGTCTACCCTGCCAGATTAGAGATTTGTATGGGGTGTCACCAATACCACAAAACATGGATCCGGCACTACACGCAGGAAGGAGAAAAGCTAGAGCAGAATACATAGACAAAACGACAAAGTACTTGGACACTGCAAGGTTCACGGATGCTTCACCATATTGGGACAACGCAAACAATATGATGGCAGTTGTCGTAAACCGTAAAGGTAAAATCACGGCCTGTGCTTCGGTTTCCCGAGCAACCATTATAGAAGCCGAAAAGATAGCCATCGCCTTAGCTATAAGAGAAGGCATAGAGCGCAATGCACCACCGACAATAATCACAGATTCTCAGGTCGCATGTAGGAACTATCAGAGGGAACAAAGCGGCGCGAGAGAACACCGCATACTTACCATAATAAGCCGAGAACTCAACGTCAGGAATACCCAAGCAATAGCATGGGCCCCGGGACGCGAGGGTGTTACTGGGAACTTCCATGCGGATGAGGCGGCTCGAGGTTTCACTGATTGCCGAGCTGCCCATGGCAACGTCATGGAGGACCCGACACCCATCGATCCAAGTTATAAAAAAATCTTGCAATACTACAGGGAATTGAGAAGGCTCTACCGAGCACCGCATAGGAACCTTTCAGCCGTGAACTCAGCGACGTTACGCAGGCTCCAAACGCACACATATACAAACCTCCATAAATTGCACATATACTACCCAACAGCATACAAGGACATGTGCCCGTGGGGTAGGAGCACACCGACACTCTACCACATCACATGGGAATGCATGGCTCGCGCCGAAGAGCAGGAAGAGAATAACACGAGAGTGAGGTGGGAGGCATTGCTATCTAGCTCCGCCCTCGGGGATCAGCTCAGGCTGGTCCGGAGGGCAGAAAGGAGGGCGAGGGCCAGTGGTGCCTTGGAATAGGGACCCGACCACAGGGCGTTACCCGTATTAGGGGCAACAAAGTCTTTTCTGCAAATAAAGTTTTGTTGTTCTTCTTCTCAGGAACACGTGCCAAGTGATAACTAAAGCCGAAATAAAGAAGCAAGGAGAAGTAGGTGTTAGTGCCCCTAGTTTATTTTGTTAGTTCTTTTTTTTTATTAGCTGGCGCTTTGTTACTGGCCTTAGATCCATGTCATACGCGCCGAATGTGCTGGTTCTCATCTGGTCATCGAAGCTAAAGCAGCGTTGGGTTTGTTTTGTATTTAGGAGGGAGACCACGTTGGAACTCCGAGTGCTGACGGCTGCACTTGTGCCTCGTGATAGTTTGGCCGGCGCCTGTATTTAGCGAGACATCTGCGGTGACCATAGGCAGGGTATGTTCCGCCCGCACACTCACATAGCAACCACTACGTATTTTACCTTTATTAATTGATATTTTTTTCCTCGGTATTAAGCTACATTGCACATATTGCATGGTCGAAACTAGATTTACTGTATAACGCATATCGCAACCCTAGTCGAAACCGCAAAAGAAACACCTAGTGGGTCACTCGCTTGGCCTGTTCAGTACCTTGAGTACCTCGAACGGACGCGTAGCAGCGAATGGCAGCATTGGGGACCATGTACCAGTACCTTATATCACAGCAGCTGTATCATAGTATTTGCGGCCCTTCCTCTCCGTTTGTCACTGCAAGCACGTCGGATCGTACACCGGTGGGTCCTGTGCAGGCAGTAGTTGCAACACCCACGTTGGCACAGCTAGTCAAGCGAAAGCCAGGGGTTACGACATTAAGCGACTCAGCAGCTGGGAATTGCAGGCATACGATTCCCAGCTGCTGCAGACCCGTTACCATGGCGAATGAAGGCAGAAAACGCAGGTGCACTGATGTTTCGGTGTGCAGCGAAGAATCCTAAGCGGTCGAAATCAAGTTGAAGCCATGCGCTAGGGCACTTCTGTCAGCCAGAGTGCAAAATTTTTAACACGAAGCCTCATAAATTGGTCACTCAAACTTATCCACTTTATCAAAATTTACCATCTCCTGAACTATACTCCGCTCCTTCTTGATTCGGGGCAATTTCTCGACTTTTCTTCATGCGATCCTTTGCAGTTTCGGCACTTAAATGCAGTTACTTAGCAGGATTCCGTGGTGTGTGGCTTAGCGCAGCGCGCACGAACTGCTGTGTTATTACAAACGCCTCTGACGTGACCCAACCGAAGGCACTTGTGGCACTGGAGAGGTTTCAGAATGAACGGTTTTACGGTGTGGCGAAAATGGCCCACCTTGATGGTATGGTGTTGCTTTTGAATACTATCTTCACAGACCGTGAACTGCCAATCCGAGATACATGCATGATGCTAGCATCAGGAGTGGCTGCCTTGACTAGGATAGGCAAGTCTTCGTTTGGTATTGCAACGTCTACGTCGTAAATGACGCCTTTTGCTATATCCTTGTCGACAGGAATGTGGGAACGCACTCTGATCCCGTTCAAATCGGTTACTGTACGCAAAATGTCAAAAGCGGTTGAATGCACGACATCCACGGCGAATATGTTGTTTAGGAGTGTTAATTATATTGGGGGCGAGGACTTACGGAGTCGCCATCTGTCGGAAGCGCCTCCCTTGCGTAGTATGAAGGATCACGTGGCGCGCTCCTCATAGGTTTCACTTACGGCACTCAATAAAAACACCACGCGGCAGTCCTCCTGGACATTTATGTAGGCACTCTCAAAACGACGGAAGTTTTTGACTGTCGATATAATAATCTTAGGAAACTGAAAGCACAGAATCGTTTACAGACGCTATCTCTTTACCGAATACGTACAGTGAACGCCACTGCGCGCAGTCGCCGCGATGGAGTCTCCCGAACCGGCTTTTTTTTTTATTGATATGATATAAGGAGATGTTGGCGCACAGTTTAAGGCGCCGGCTACTCCTCATCTCTTGAGAGGTGCCGTCATACATCGTACAGGTTTCAAGGTTACATATCAAATAGTCTTTTCACACAAGCACCAGGACTTATCACGCAACGTTTCCACAGGAAGACTATGACGTAAGGAACACATGGTACATACAATATACAATGTAAATGTCTCCACACTTATGTAGATGAAAGTCTCAAAAGTACAAAAGATATTGTCGCCTAATAACACATTGTCTAGTCAGCGGGTGGCACATACATCGTGTAAATGCGTTATCACATACAGTCTCAACAGAACAGTCAACGTAACATAATTCACAAACAGATGGATATATACAGTGACAATGAAATTAAGGGAACAATGAAAGCGCTATTAACGTCCAGCAATGTCGCTGTCTTCAAGAAAAGTCTTTAGTGCTTTTAAAGCACTCTTCTGTAAGGCCGTTGTTGGCCAAGGGCCCAAAGTTCCCTTAACCTGAAAGGTCTGTGGTCTAATTTAATTAGCGCTGAATTAAGTCGGCTTCTTGGTGTGTCGTGATGCGGGCAATCTAGAAGGAGGTGATATATATCTTCCTCTACAAATCCATAATCACATTCGGGGGTTTCCGCACGGTCAATTCTGTGTAAGAAATGCTTTGTGTAGGCAGTGCCTAGCCTTAATCGATGAATAAGGGTTTCCATAGTTCTATCTAATGACAATGAAAATTTGAATTCAATAAATGGATCAATATGATATAAGTCCGAGCTCTTAGAATTCTGGTCAAACCAAGTGTTTCTAGACATTTTGAGAGACGTTGTCCTTATAATGCAGCGTAATTCATCCTTTGATATTGGGAGCGGAGCCGTATAATCTTTGAGGTGCGCTTGTCGTGCTGCTTCATCGGCTGCTGTGTTGCCAGGAATGTCGCAATGCCCTGGTATCCACTGGAATACTATTGCGTGTTTCGCTTCGCTTGCCTTTGTGAGGTTTTTAAGTGTTTCATATATTATACTGTCACTGAATGTTTTCCCCTTTGTGTTGCAGAGTGATGTTAGAGCCGCCTGTGAATCGCTGAACATTACCAATTTTTGCGCATCTCTTACTGACAATATAAATTTTATCGCACATAGGATTGCGAACAGTTCAGCCGTTGTGGACGAAGTCGCACGAGATAACTTAAATGATTCTTGTTTGTTGAGGTGCGGTATAATGAATGATGAAGTTGAAGAGGTTGCTGTACTGGAGCCATCTGTATAGACATGTCTGTATCCTGAATACCGCATATATATCTGGTACAGCGCTAGTTGTTGAGCAGCTCGAATGAACATGTCTCTTTTGCTGAATATCCCATCTACTGACAACTCGATTTTTGGAACTGTAAGCAGCCATGGAGGCTATTCGATGTTTGAATTCCAAAATTAATTTCTTGGCAATATGTGAAGATTTTCTTGAATTTCTACATGAACATAACTTCCATCTCTTTTCATTATGTCTAGAGCCAATGGGTGGTTTTTATGCTGGGTTTGAAGACGGAAATAATGCCGCCATGTTTCTGTAGTTCGCGTGACTGGAAATGGTGATTGGCCAGCCTCAGCTATTACAAGAGAACTAGAAGTCGCTCGTGGAACTCCTAGGCATAGGCGTAGTCCTCTAGCTAAAAGTCTTTGAAGTCGCTCTTCTGACGTGTGGGAAAGTCCGTGTAGGATGGGCGCGGAATACGCAACTTTTTGTCGTATTAATGCATTGTGAACAGTCAGCATGGACGATACTGATCCGCCCCATGATGTGCCTGCAAGTCTGCGAAGTACAGTCACTATGGCATTGACCTCGTTTTCGAGTTTTTTTATGTGGGGTGCCCAGGATAGCTGCCTATCAAGTATTATGCCTAGAAATCGATGCTGTGTGACAATCATTAGAGGGTGTCCTTCCAGATTAAGAGTGAAATTTTTCAACTGCCTTCAAGTGAAGGACAATACAGCTAGCTGTCTTTGCGTGTGATAGTACCATTCCTCTCTCTCTCTCAAAAATGTGTTGATTATATTTATGCCGTCTTGCAATGCCATTTGATATAGTTGAGCATTAGACCCAGGTGTCCAAATACACACATCATCTGCATACAGTGAACACTTTAACTGTGATGGCAGCCGTCTTGTTAAATCAGCCATGACGCAGTTAAAAAGGAAGGGGCTGAGTACGCTGCCCTGTGGTACTCCCTGTTTGACAACATGTTCAGCACTCTTTCCTTCACCCGTCTGAACAAATATTTTGCGACCTGATAGAAATTCAGACATCCATCGCAAGGACCTTCCAGACAGACCAAGTTCCAACATGCTTAGCAAAACATGAACGTGACTAACAGTGTCAAATGCCCTCTTGATTTCTAGGAATACTGCTATAGTCAGGTTCCCACGTGCATGGCTTCTTGTCTGAAAGATAGGCAAACGCTGAGAGTAAACTATGTGAAATATGTTCTTATAGTGGGCTGTCTGTATAACCAAATGGGGCATAACAGAATAAAGCCTCAATGCAGCGAGCGCATGGGTTCGCAGCGACCGACTGTGCGTCTGCATGCATGTCCGCGCACAATGTTTGGCTTTCGCTGTGAGCGCGTTTTCGCACCGTGATCTTGAGGTCACAGCATATGATCATCTTGACAGCACACTAGCAACCATTGATGCGTGGACGCTATCAGAACTGTTCAAAAAATATTTCGTTATAGAGACTTAGATGCCTAATAGTTCTTTTCAGCGTGTGATTTCCTTCTGCTTTAATTATTTGATAATTAAAGTGCATTAATTGATAACACAAACATGACCATATTCCATGCCTTCTTTTAATGTGCGTCTTACCGCTCCCTTTCCTTTCCAGTGAACTTGCCATTATCTAGCATCAACAAGTTCATAGACCAAACCGTCATGACATTAGCCGGGCAGCGGGCGCGGGCGAGCGTCTCAGTGCGCGTTTCCTGCTACTCACCGAACGTCGC
The DNA here is from genome assembly GCF_038994185.2 of Dermacentor albipictus. Taxonomy (NCBI): domain Eukaryota; kingdom Metazoa; phylum Arthropoda; class Arachnida; order Ixodida; family Ixodidae; genus Dermacentor; species Dermacentor albipictus. The sequence continues at coordinate 83,440,736 of NC_091821.1, forward strand.
GCAGTCCCGGCGCCGTAGCAGAAATCTTCCTCACGTGTGTGCTTTCTGCATACCCGAGTTGTAGCTGATGGCTATCTGTCAGTTCTAAGTTTCGCCAGCCAAGCTTCACGCAGCTCCTTGCCCTGCGGCTACGTGTGAATAAGGCTGACAGCGGGCTCCATTGCGTAAGTCCGGCACTGCGGCACCGAACAGTAGCCTACCATGCTGCACGCCTCCAAAGGCAGCCACTACCTATTATAGTACTTTCAAATGTTGTAAAGTAGACACCCAAGGCGATAAAGCCTCACCACTTAATCAGAACCGCGGTGCAGGTGGGACTTTAAACTTTCGTTTTCAGCTCGCTTCGGCGCTTCCGAAGCAGCCGATGCGGCCGCTGTGTCCACGTGATCCCTCATGCCACGTCACGCCGATGGTGGCGCCAGCTTTTCCAGTGGTGGAGCTCGCGCCCAATATCGGTTATCTCATTTGGTACTAATCATTCAAGGAAAGTCTAGACAGCTTGCCTATTCAGGTGGCGCAGATTGTCCGAGGGAACCACTGGTATGAAGAGTATGACGGGGCTCGAGGACGGCTCGTATTCTGTACTGTGGACGTACTTGAAGGCGAAAGTGTCCTGAGGCTCCTTTGCTTCGCTTTGCGGTTTGGCAGGGATTCGAAGCCGTCTTAGTAGTCTTCCCCGCTGGCCGAGTAGAGTTCCGTGCTTTCACAGGCGCTATTGTTCTGTTCACTGTTACGCTTCCGCGATTGCACTGCGGAACGCGAGGCCAGGTCCAGAACAAGCTGGGCTGTGCCCATTTCCATCACTGTCGGCAGGGGACCTATGTCCCGCAGATAAACGCCGGAAACACCGAAAATCAGCGGGAGACGGGAAAGCACCAGTCAACTAGAGACTAAATAGTAGACTACTGAAAAGTCTATATGAGCGTTTATTTATTATGATATTCTCATTTCACGCTACTCCTTGAATTTATTTATGACTCCTTCCTTGACAATTATTTGTAGAATAAAGCCGAGGTAGGATACACTCAGATAAAAAGTGCATACACCCCACCCCCCTCCCCGCTCCTCACTCTCTGTCTTCCAATTTTCCCCTCATGCAAAAGTTTAGGACAAAAAGAAATGTCGTGTTTCAGTAATTCACTGGGTATTTGATGTTTCTCAATGCCAAATCAAGAAAGTCGAGACCAAGGTCCGTATTCTCAAGCTATTCTGGACTTCGAAGTTTTTCCTTCACTCGACCGAGTTGACCACAACGCTTCCCTTCGACTGAAGAAGACGCTATACTTCTCAAGAATTGACGCGGTGTGTCAGTGAAGCGCATGTGACAACCTCTGTAGAGGGGCAGCGGTGGCATTAACTTTCTTGAGTGGAGGAGGAGTGTTGTTGAGTGAAGGGACGTTCTAGAACACGGGGTCAAGACTGTTATCCGCAAAAAAAAAAAAGAGACAATGTCGCACTTTCACCCGAAAGGCGAAGCATTGATTGCGATGGCAAATTAGCAGACAGATATAGGAAGAAAGAGCAGTAGTTTTATCGGCCATATAAAGTCGTATACGTGGGCATGCTAACTAAATTAACAAGCACGGTGTCACGCGCGCACAAGCAAACATGAACACGTCTCACTCGATTACCGCTGAAACTCGCTGTGAAAACCCTGGAGTGAGGAAGTGCAGCAGCAGCAGCGAGTGAATTGACCTTTGTTCTGCGTCTCGCATCAACCCGAACTCAGCCGCGAAAACACAGCGCGCGGCGCACTTTGTCCCCGGCGCAGACGGCTTTCAAGGTACAGCAGCCCAGACTATATAGAACGCGCCACCCTCCCCCGTGAGCCTTGCGCGCGACGGGACATGGCGCGCTTCCTCCCCGCTTTCCTCCATTGCGTACGCGAGATTGAACCACGATCGCCGGCTCACCATGGCACGCTTTCACTCGCGCATACAGCATACGGCGCGCGGCAACGACTTTATCGCCCTTAAACTTAATAGGGAACCTCGTGGCGACGGTGACGCCGACGGCAGAAATGCGCCTGAAGTATCCACATAATTGCTATCGCAATAAAAATTGCTGAGATTGAACGTGTGCACGCAAGATGCGCAACTAAGGTGCCTAAAGCAGGCGTGCATCTGCGGGCGGCTGCTGGCGACTAGGACGAATCGAATGGAATCTATAGCGTGACCGTATGCCTGGCAGTCGTCGCGCCCTCCGTAGAAACGCGTACGCCACTGCACTTTTTTACGAGCGCCTCGACGAGCGGTTAACCCGATAGTGCAGCCATAAACATCGACGGGAAACAAGATGCAATAACATTGCGACGATCGCCTCCGGCAACACAGAGGAGATAACAAGGCGCCGGTCAGGATCGGTATTGCCGTCCCGTTATAACGCGACAACACTGTATGTTTTCTAAGCTTATGGCAAATGACATAAAGAAACGGAAATGTCGCGCTTGCGAAAAGAAAGTATAATCAAGAAGAGGACGAGTCTGTTGTATCCCCAAGTTTTTATTGAGGAAGTCACATTGCGCGCTGAACACGCAAGGAAACTTTCCGTATGTCTGTAGGCTGCTATCATCATTGTTGTTTTTTGTTAAACGATGAATGATTCCATCACCATAAATAAAAAAAAATTATGCGTTGAGAGAAGAGAAATGAAAAAGAAAAAAAAGAAACCACGAAAAGAATGCAACTTAACATACCAAGATAGACACAATTGCTCATTAATAATAATAATAAAAAAGATTATTCCGCAGTGTGCCAAACAGAGAGAAGGGATAACCCGCCGTGGTTTCTCAGTGGCTATGGCGTTGGGCTGCTGAGCACGAGGTCGCGGGATCGAATGCCGGCCACGGCGGCCGCATTTCGATTGGGGCGAAATGCGAAAACACACGTGTACTTAAATTTAGGTGCACGTTAAAGAACTTCAGGTGGTTGAAATTTCGCGAGTCCTCCACTACAGCGTGGTCATAATCAGAAAGTGGTTTTGGCACGTGAAACCCCATAATTTATTTTTAGGAAAAGGGATAAGCACGAATGAAATAGTTGAGAAAACATGAGATTACATCGGTAAAGGAGATCAGTCGCAATAAATATCTTCTAGACTGGAATAGAATTGCAGCGAAGTCACGCACAGCAAGGCACCTCGGGCTATAAAGACGAGTACCATTACGTAGGCTGCATACAACACACTGAAAGCACCACAGTTCACCCGTTACCCATTTGCTCGAAGCGTTTGAGACATATAGAAATAAAATACAAATGCAATAAATAAATAAATATACAAGTTCGATCGCGCAGACAATGCATATGATAAGGTGACCGAAAGCCAATATAAATTCAAGAGAAATAAAAAGACGAAAAGCACGGTCAATACCCATGGACAACAGGCAACACAGAAAAAAAAAAATGTAGCGCGTATGTATTAGCATGAGCTTGGAAGGAGTGAAACAAAAATGTGTTGCATGAACACATTTCCGAAGGACGGTATCAGGCCAGTGGCCACAAGAAAGTGGGTCAATGCTGTGATAACGCGCTTTCATTTGACTGCGCACGGCGAGTAGGCACCGATAACCACGGACAATGGACGTATATTTGTAAGGTTAGAATGACGACAGGGAGTCACTCGCAATCTTTCGCATGTCGGGCATTCGAGCAGATACTCCTGAGATGCGCCTAAAATGCCACATAGCGATTGTAGCCTTTTTTTTTATTCGACGTGAGAAGCAAGATGCATACATAGATCATGTCCAGGCCTAAGCGATCGATGAGCACTTCGAAGGAGAAGAGTATTGATCCTGGAAAGCAATGACTCCTTTGCGCGCGGAGAGACTCAACGTGGCCTGACACTGCTTTCGCTCTACCTCAGCGCCGCTTTCAGGGACATGGTCTGCACTCCCACTTGTCCATGACTTCCGAGCCACGCAGAAAATTCCTGAGTAAATTCCAGAAGGGATAGAGAAATAAGTTATTTGACAATTTTCGAAGAAAACGACCTTTCCCATCCGCGTGTGTAACATCACGGCCCATATTTACAGATATTTTTTTGTATGCAAATGCTGTCAAGGTCTGGTAATTGCTGCATTGATCATCCGGCTATTATACCATTCACTCCCATGGGTGGCGGACGGCTGAACACCGACCGATGAAGAAATGTTCCGACGTTCAAGTTTTGCGAATATGGACCACCATGTGAGAGCGACCACGATTAGTGCGCCTTGTCGGACAAGTCGGCGGGGACATTTCGAGATCCTCGTGACGCTTACATGAAGCCAAATAACTGTGAAGGAGATAATAAGGGACTCTATTGAACCGTCTATCACTTGGCAATGAATATACGCTTCGCTGTTCAGACAGAATTCAACGCGTTACTATAGGTCTCTCCGCAGTGCCATTGTGGCCACGCTGATGATGTACAAGACATTCTTATCGAGTGCCCGCGATACGATACAGCGAGGCGCAGGCTAAAGACTGAATTAACGTTCTTGGACCATCGACCACTACACCTGAAAATATAACTAAAAAATAATACTTGGCCAATGGCCAACAATGGAAACCACAAAAATTTTAGGCTTATACTAAATGTTCAGTCCTGAGCCCACAATTACAACTGTTTATATATCACAGGTCGCACATGTGTTGCTCACATTCAAATTTGTTATATGTAGTTATGTTATGGAGCTTTGTTTAGCTATGCGTCAGCCGTCTTGTCTGCAAAGCTGTCAGCTTCCGTACGTGTCTTCAGACTCTTTTGTGCACTTTCACTTGTTTACGGAACTGTGTGTGTGTCTCTTTTAGTCTCATTCTTCTACTCTCTACTTTGCCTTCCTTTACTGATGTGCGGGACTTCGCAAATGCTGGTGATATTTGACTGTCTTCAGTGTTTTTGAGTGTTTTTCGTTTTGTTAACCTTGCGAAGAGAGGTAGCTGGTGTCGACAAAGGTGTCAAATTCTCTTTAAATTTATATAAAGCATATATAAAGAGAGTATTGCGAGGTTGCTAAAAATTAATTTATCACGTAACAATCATGTCATGCAGGACAGCATCGGCAATACCTGATATTATGAAGGCGTTTCCGAAATTTCTGCGTACTTTGAAAATAATCCTGTGAGCTGTAGACTTGTACATACTCATCGGACACATAATGCTTTAATTTTGTGGGTTTCAGCTACCAGTTGCGACGGTGAAAATTTATGTCACATGGCGACGACTTTCCTGTGTACTGAGGCAAAAGACGAGTGATACATTTCCGTGAGCTTTTTACTGCATAACTCGCGAGCAGAGCTTCCAGGCACAACCTGCACGAAATCGGAAAGGCAAATCACGCCGCATATTTCCACGCATACAGCGACGGTTTACTTGTACGGTGACATTTGTCGACGGTCTATAAACCAAGATTTTTAATGCGCAAGCATTCATTGGCGAGCACCCCTGTAAAATTGGTCCATAACGCGAAAAGTGTCACACCCTTTACCTGCAAAGTAAATGCATAATTGGCTAAGTTAAGACATTTACTCATTATGATAGTGTAAGTGTAGATGATTGGTGGCTTTAGAATTGATAAGAAAGAAATGGAAACTGAAAAAATAAAAATAAACAAAAGAGATAACCATTCTCGTCATGCCCCCTTGAAAGTGCACTTCATTGCATTATTCGTGTGCGTGCAAAGAAGCCTGCTTTGGGATTTCGGAGTAGAAAAAATCGTAGAATAGCTGATTGGTAGAAGTGATGATAGAGTGTTAGTAGATGATTGGTCACCTAAAAAAAAAAAAGAAAGGAAAAATGGTGACGTTGGCGTCGCCGTGTCAAGGTTGCAACAAAAAGGGAAGAAAAAAGAAAGGAAAATAAGAAAAAGCTGTGGCATGGCAAAAAAAAGAAGAACTGCGGTTGGGATGGCGTTTCGGCACAGTCGACACGATATATCTGCAAAATAAATGCATAAGTGGTCAAGTTAACACATGTAATCGTTATAATAGTGTAATAGTAGAAGATTGGTAACGATGCGCAGACATGCATAAGCTAGCTAGGTGCGTAAGCAAAAACAAAGTAGCAGCCCAGCTAAGGAGTGCTTGCGCATTAGTAGACAATTCTCAGAATTTCTGTAGCATCTTTATTAGGGCGAATTTGTGCCCGGTAAGGAAATTAGTGGCACCCGCCGCGATTGCTCAGTGGCTATGGAGTTGGGCTGTTGAGCACGAGGTCGCGGGATTGAATCCCGGCCATGGCGGCCCGCTCTTCGATGTGGGCGAAATGCGGAAACACCCGTGTACTTAGATTTGGGTGCACGTTAAAGAACCCCAGGTGGTTGAAAGTTCCGGAGTCCTCCACTGCGACGTGCCTCATAATCAGAATGTGGTTTTGGCACGTAAAGCCTCATAATTTTTTTTTTTAAAACTGATGTGGCAGTCTGGTGAATAGCCACTGTCGACGATCGGCGCAGGAATGAATTATGTGGCTATTCCGAAGCGGAGTATGTATACACAGACACGCACAATCGCAAACATTCGACATGAGCACAGTATACTCGTGGCGAACGGCATACGGTGAAATAAAGATAAGCAACACGCTGGTCAGGCACGGAAACGAAACGCGATAGTAACTTTGTTATATGCCCCCCCCCCCCCCCCTCCAAACAACGATGAATTACACGGCAACATAAAATATGTTTCTCAGTGTCCTTTGCTGATATGAGCATGATGACAGTGCTGAAACAGCGCTACGTGCATTTATCATGGTTGTGAAGCTAGATCAGGAGCATGGTACACGGGATTCGTAGTTCGTATTGTTCATGTCTTGTAGCACCATCTCCTCTAGACAAAGCAGGACATTCAAGTTGTTTTGCTATAACCAAAAAACTTTTGCACAAACGGCGGTGTATGGGAACCGGCAGCATCACATTACGACCTTGGCTTCATTTTTGGGAAATCAACCCATACCCTTCTGCACCCACGTTCTCATGTTTACATATTATTTTGTGATAATCTACTTGTCTTTACTTTTCTCCGAATGGGATTAGCATTATGCTCGCCCATAGTGGTGTTTCGGTGAAGCATACAAATTTTTCTCGCAAGGCGACGCTTTTATTTCTTGAAACTGCGGCGTTGTTCCTCCGCAAAACACTACGCTGCGCCGAATATATATCTTTAGTCGGGCGTTTTGTACGAAAGTGCACTTTTGAATACCGAAAATGCGTACGTTATCATCTCTTGCTGCCCGCAAAAGATTGAGAAAAAACAAATGTGCAAGAATGCGCACGCAAAGAGGAGAACAGCCCTGACGTCCTGTCCCCTTGTTTCTGCAAGCGTCCCGCACTGCTCAGACAAAACCATTGTGGCTAATGCTAGTACACTTTACAACGCCGTGTGTAAACTAGTATTTTATTACAAACATGGACCAGTTTGTGAAAACGTACACTCGAACGTTATCAACTGAGAATACTCCCCTGCTGAACCCGCTCAGAAGCATGCACGCCATGCTCATACTACCATATAAGGACTTCAGAACAGTGCGACCACGCCTCTCAGAGAGTAAAAGGGAGGGAAAGAAGCGAGAAAAGGCCGTGAAATTAACCAGGCGCGCATCCTGTTTGCTACCCTCCACTGCGAGAAGGAGAGAAAGGGGCGAAGAGAGAATGAAGGGGAGAGAAAGATGGTGTGCTGCAAATAGCACGAAAAACTTGGAAATGGGTAAATCTTGCGCGTTAGTCGCTCTTTAGTTCAGGCATGGCTCGACGTAATATAGGTACCACAGCAGGTATATATCTGGATTGAAGCCAGCGTTTACAAGGGTTTCAAGCCGAGCTTTGTGACCGATACGTAGCTTCCACTTATTGCAAACAAACATTTTCCTCATCGGAAAATGTTCCAAATGAGCGAAACCAGTAACGTCGTGAGTCCGGAGCACAGTTTGGCCAACCATCAATGCATATAGACAACATATGTACTTTTAATGTCATGCCCAGTCAAATAATCACATGGAATAGAATCACATAGAAATAATCACAAAGCTAGCAACTGGACTATCAATGGCCGAACGCCACGCTAGGACTGTCTGCGAGGCCCAGCTGGCCCGGCGTCTGTGAACATATGCTTAACGTAGCGTTACATGCTGAGAAGTCAAGTAGGTGCCGTCGCATTGTGCGGAACGGCTTTCATTTATGCATAATCAGACGCCTTGCTGCCACGGTGCATCGGCTGCGCTGGAATGCCACTCGGGATCCAGCTCGGCTGTGCATGGTGCGTGCAGCCACGAACGATCCGCCGCGTCTGTCCTCAGCTGCTTCACACAGGGCGGAGAACGTTTGTCCTCGATCGCGTGACCACGCGTTCTTTCACGAACACCTTACCTCGAAGCTCTTGACGCGCATTCAGAAACTGCGGACGCTTCGCTTTCGACGGCGCATTGCTCACATACAGGGGGATAATTTTTAATCCCTGTGAAGTTTTTAAGAATAGCCTGTTGCAGATAACATTATTCTAGTCCTTGAGCTGGATTGTTCAGAGAGGTGTGCATCACTTGCACGAGAAATCGAAACACATATTCAACTAATTAACAAAATCTCACTAATTATCCTTTGAATTAATTACTTTACAGCACATAATTACAATTTAGGCTTTGTAGCCGGTGAGTTTGCAAGACGTGTCCACTTGAAATGAATTTCCAGAATGATGCCAGTTTGGAGATATGCGCCTTCAAACTTGCCGTAAAGATGCATTCTTGTTCAACTTAGTTCTTTAACAAAACGCTGTTTTATTCATTGAAGCACAAAATTAATTGGAACGTCCATGTATTTCGTTCGACACTCTGGGAAATAATATCTCGAAACTGGTGTCATCCTGCAAATTCATTTCAAGTGGATGCGTCTTGCAAGCTCATCGGCTATAATTTGTAAATTGCAATTTGTGCCATAATGTAATTAATTAGGAAGTTAATTCGTGAATTTTTGTTAATAAGTTGAATATGTGTTTCAATTTATCGTGCTAGTAATGTCCGCCTCTTCGAATATACCGAGTTCAAGGACAAGAGTGGTCCTATCTGCCACAGGCAATTTTTAAACATTCCATAAAACTTAAAAATTATCACTCTTTATATGGCGCAACGGCGATATGCTCTGACGTTTCGTGACGATGTTCGAGTACGCTATGTGCCGACCGACGTCATGTGCTTTTGAACACTCCCAATCACCGAACTCCTTAGCGTATAAGGCTGCAGTGTAGAGTAAATAAAAAAAAAGTTATGGGGTTTTTATGTGCCAAAACCACAATCTGTTTATGAGGCACAGCGTAGTGGGGGACTCCGAAAATTCGCACCACCTGGGTATCTTTCACGTGCACCTAAATCAAAGTGCCCACGGGCGTTTTTGCATTTCGCTTCCATCAAAATGCCAAATGGCGGGATTCGATCCCGCGACCTCGTGCTTAGCAGCTCAACACCATAGCGACTGAGCAACCACGGCGGGTCCGGTCTGTAGTTGTGTCCAGGTATATGCTACATATACAACAAGACCTGTCTGGAGCATGTGTTCGCGCTCCTTCGCGGAGGACTCGCTAACTCAGCGCGTCTCGCATGCATGCACTTGCCGTATGAATGGCGCTGGGGACAGTGCGGCTTTGCTGCTGCTGCAGCGCAGGTGACACCGGAAACAGGCGTCTGTAGTAACACCTGATTTAGAAGAACGCGCGAACTGCATTTGCTTTCGACGAACACGATGCAGCGGCTACGTTCTGTGAGTGCACATAACACAGCTGCTCGAAGAAAACCTCCGTTTATCTAAGCGTCGGCGTAGTCCGAGTTTCCTACATATATATTCAGGTTGCAATAGAGTTCTCGCTCAAATTTCCAAGTTTTTCCGGATGTAAGGACGGGAGTGTTCTGAAGATCAAGTAGAAGTCTATAAGGGCATCGAAGATCGGGGCCGCCTGACCGCTGTTCGCAATCAAAGAGTCGCTGAAATCTGGAGCATCTTTTTTATTCAACACACTATCAGTCGAAATGATCACGAGATGACAGATTATGTGCAAAGCACACGGACTCCATGCTGTTTTTCGAAAATGAAGAAATAAAGTTATCATCTACTCGTTTTATTTGTGAACGTGGAACTAAATAGCGTTGCGGTGGTACCTTTTGCTGTCTTCATAGAAACGTTTCGAGGCCACCCCAGAAAAACGGGGACCGCACTACGTCTTTGCCCTCACTTCTGCCCTCGTTTGTCCTCTTCACACTCTGTATCCTCTTCGCACTCTGTTCCACTCGACTAACATAAGGTGAGGGTTAGGGTGAGGGATGCTGCTGTAATCATTCTTCATCGATCTTTGGCTGCAGCCACGTTTTTTCTCCACTTGATCTTGCGAAACAAACTGGGCACAGAATTCCGTTATTTGTGTTTATAATTACATAATTTCACAACGATGATTTTGTTCATGAAGGAGCTTTCAGACATGTTATATTTTGTTACGAAACCAAATGCACGACCCGTCACCACGATTTTAAGTCATAAAGTGCGAGACAAATCTTGCCACGCTATATTTACGAGAAAACACAAATAAATATATAGTAGAAAGAAACTGTCGTGGAGCATGTGATGGTAAAGACAGTTCCAAGAAATGCTGCGACATTGTGCTTGCGAAATAAATTTTAAGCTTGAACATTTCGTCCGCCAATCTCTTGATATGGGCTCGGCCTCTTCCTCTGCAGTCATGCGTTGCTATGCGCACTCAGATTTCGGAGTTCTGACTTGTTCCAGGAAGCTCTGAGCTTGCGTTGTCTGAGGGATTCGATAATGGCTATGCGCGAACGAAATTCAAAGACATGCTGGACGTCCAGGAAGAGGATGTACGTATACAGGGCCGGTATTTTGTAGCGATGCCTTTTCTGATTCTATGCTTTTTCAGGCTTTTCGCGCTTGGCCAGTGGTCAGAGCGACGGCCTGCCCACATTATCAACGGGATCAGGCGGCCGTGTGTGGTGGATGATAAGAATAGCATGGAATAAGGCATAAGGCATCGCTACAAAATAGCGGCCCAGATGACTGTGTCCAGCAGACTCCATCGACTATAGGTGGTCCCCAACAGAGCATACTGCAGCGACTTTCGCAGAAAGCGCACATAATTTTTAGAAAGAAGTCATTCCTGCAGAGGAAGTCAGGAAGGCGCTGGTTTAGCATGCGTTATTGCCCTTTTTCAGCATGAATATGAGTGAGAAATTGGACGATAAAACTTTAAAGTATTTTCCACGCGTTCAAGTTTAGCACACGGATGACAACGGATGTCTTCCAGTACAGCGAAATCTGGCCAGAGTACAAAATCTCATTATATTCATCCAACAGTCGTTGGTGAAACGACACATCAAGATCCCAGACTAATAGATGCGTTATACTTTCTTCAGCTGGTGCACTGCATCGCTTCGACAGCTGAAGTCCGTGTCGCAGTCTTGAATATCGAAATCTGCGTTGTGGTTGCCGTCATTTTTTTTTGCTTTCTCTCAGAAGGCTACTTTAAGCTGTGTCTGAAGGCGTCACAATTGTAGTCTGTAAATCTATCCGCTAGTGCTCTTGGTGACGAATTTGGAACAATAAACAAAGCTTCCCCGGGGTTTCGATTCAATTCGATTAAGCGAAGCGTACGGAGGATCCTCCATATGTTCCGTGAGTCTATGAGCTTCCGGCGAGCTGCAGAGCATTTGCCCAAGAACTCCTCCGAAGCGGATTCACCGGTCTTCAAGTGGCTGCGTCTAATCAGTTATAAATAGTCCATTCAGAAGGTCGTTGTGAACGTGTTGCGTTTCCATTTTGCTCGCCGCCCGGCTGATAGAATTTGCAAAAGCTTCAATTGATAGAATTTGCAAAAGCTTCAATTCGGGCCTAACAGGTCTTTCCTGAAAAGGCCGTCGAACAGCGGCCCTACGTGATGCAGTTGCTTAAGTGGAAGGAGAATAGTGAGCTCGGCAGAAAGCGCACGTAATTTATAGAAAGAAGTAATTTCTGCGAAGCAAGTCAGGAAGGTGCTGGTTTACCATGCGTTATTGCCATTTTCCACCATGAATGCGAGGGAGAAATTGGACGATAAGTCTTCCAAATGTTTGCACACGTCCATATTTAGCACTGCGATGGCAACTGATAACTTCCCGTACAACGAAATCGTGCTAGAGTGCCAAATCTCGTTGTTCACTGAATTCAGTGTCTAGTCGCAGATTTTTATTCCAGTTCGGAATGGAATATTGCCAAGTCGTAGTGGCGGTGAATAATACAGCGGTAGAATTGTGGATGACGAAACTAACTTTTTGTTGGGCGAACTTGTGTCCGCAAAAGCAAGCTACACTCAACGCACAGCAATAGGGGCGAGCATGGTCGGCGATCGTCGAAATCTGATCTGCCGGTCAAGCGCGTTGGCTTTTATGCATGAGTCATCGAACGTTCCAGAGTAGTCGCTTGTGCCCGCGTGCCTTCCAGAAAGTTCTACACAATTCGCGTCGCACATGCAGTCAGAGGGTCTGTAAATTGGCTGGCTAGGTCACCTGACCTCTCTTCACTAGATTTTTTTTCTGTGAGGTTATGTGAAAGATCGTGTTTACATGATCGAGACGACGTCGTGATATGAGCTCAAGGCAAGGATAATGGATGTGTGCCGTAGAATTCCAGCACCGGTCATTAAGAACGCCACTGAAGATGTTATAAAGCGGACTTTGTACTGCGTAGTTGCAAAATTTACTCGAACACGTCATCTAGGCAGCCGCTGCTGTTGAACGGCGCTTATGACTTCATAGATAATAAGCACACACTGAAATCTGATGTTGTTCTTTCATTTTTTTTTGCTGGCGCTTGCAGGCCAATTCGGGTCATTTACAAGTGGTACTTTCTTGAAAGCATCGGTTTTGCCTTTTCTCTAGACGTGGTCGCTTCCCATTCTGTTTATTTTGCTTTTATTTTTTGCCACGAACCAGTTTTTGCAGCACGCATACACTTTCATAAAAAATAAAACCGTCACTTTAATTTGGCTTTGCTCCGAAGCAAGCTTCTGGCGTGATATGTAGCTGTGTGCGCTCTCTTTCGATGTGGTGCGAGCAAAACCGGGATTTTGAAACATGGTATGCCTATTAGATTGCTTCCGAGTTTCGTGCGTGGACAGAGTGGCGCTTCAGCAGCGCCATGAAGGGGCTTTTGTTATCAGTGTGATCAGTCGGTCTGCTGTTTTCTTCCGAGACTGTTAAACATTACTTTGGTTTTCTGCAGATTAATATTTAGACCCACCCTACGGCTTTGCCGGCATTGCAGTTGGTCCCATGAGTTACTAAGCAAGGCAATATAATCAGCGAATCGCAAGTTACTGATCTGCGGTATTACCAGGATCTGATATAAAATTATATGAGACAGAACGCCAGCTCGGCATGTAGCGAAGGTTCTCGAAATAGTGGTTGTCACTTGTTGTTCCGCTTAATGTCGGGTGGATGGAGTTACCGGAGGCGAAAGTCGCACGGCTCGTCCGCAAGCTATAGCGGCCAGCATCCTTCTCGCATCTCCGTGGGCCGCACCAGGATTACTACTGCGGACGTTCAGCAGTGCGGTTTTGACGAGCTCGCGGACGTGTCGCTATGCGCGCAGTACCTCTCGAGACGTGCTCTCGCAAAGGTGCGCTAATATTGCGTGGTAGCAAGTGCGCTCCGAACAATGACGGGGATGACATTTTCGCTCCGCAGGAGTGACGTTGCCGCCTTGCGCCCCACCGCAGACTCTGTGCAGGCCCGTGCTTGGACGCGGACGTTGTTTTCGCCAAGAGAGGGACGTAATGGGATGCGCTAATATCAGCGCGGATGGGGGACACTCGATGGCTCGGGGCAACGTATATGGAAATTGTTTCGTGGCCATACCCTCTGTTTGCCCCTGTGTCAGGCGCGAGCAGGCACTTCTCTCCGGTGAGCCTCCGTTCGTCCGAGAGAAGCACAACGCGCAGTCTAGCAGCTGCGGCTCTCGCCAGCGGGGTTGCCACTGGTTACCGCAAAAGAGGCTATCGTATGTCGTAACGCCAGTGTTTCTTTAGCGAACAGAAGAGTAAACACGTGGAGATGGCTGCTTTCGCTCTGCATTCTCTTACGTTGCTGCGTACGTCTCGACGTCAAGTGGTCTATAGCTGAATGTTGGAAATTAGTGCGAGCCTCGCAGTAATTCCAATGCTTGTAACTTTTTTTGCTTTTTATATGACTGGCAAGAGCGACGCCATCACTACAATACAGGGTGTTTCAGGGAACACATCTTTTACCTTTTTTTCGTATTGCCCGTGGCAGAGAGCACGATTCTAGTCCATGAGCTGGTCTACTCAAAGAGACGGACATTACTTGTGCTAAAAATTTTAATGCATAATCGACTAACTACAAAACTTCACTAATGAAGTTTATGACTAATTACGTTAAGGCACATATTGCAATTTACATATTCCAGCGCGTGAGACTGCAAGACATATCCAGTTGAAAAGAATCGTGTGAATGACACCATTTACGAGATGTGCGTCGTCACACTTGCGGTAAAAATGCACTGTCGTTCCACTTACTTTCTTAACAAAACGTTGCTTTCTGCATTGAAACACAAAAGTAACTGGAACGCCAATGCATTTCTCCACAAAGCTCTGTAAATAATATCTCGAAACTGGAGTCATCCTGAGAATTTGTTCCAAGTGGATCCGCCTTGCGAACTCCCCGGCTAGAGCTAGTATGTGCCATCAGGTAATGAGTTAAAACTTAATTAGTAAAATTTTGTTAATTAGTATATTATGCATATAATTTTATTGTGCAAGTAATATACACCTCTCCAAGCAGATCAGCTCATGGACTACAATTGCGCTATGTGCCACATGCAAATTTAGAAAATTTTTGAAAGTGTTCGCTGAAACACCTGGTATACCCCTTCCCTGCTCTCTCTCTCTTGCGGCAAAGTAAGTCGAAGTTGTTCGTTTTCGACCTATAAAAAGAGAAAAGATAGAAAGACAGTGAGATCACTGACACAGCAAAAAAGAAAAAAAAAACAAAAAGGACAAAGCGCCACCTCTGCAAATCGTCATCGTGGCGTGCTTTGGAATGTGAATTGGTATCGGTAACTTTCTGCTTCGTTTCTGAGGTAATGGCGGCACGGCGCAATATAGCGAGCAGCGCGATCGAGGTATTTCTCTGGCTATTCTCGCGCGAAATGAGAGCGGCGGTGGCGTTGGTGCCAACGTGCAGGAGAGCTCGTTGCGTTCATGTGTCGCTTAGCCGTGGCCATTCGAAAAATGTGAGACGTGCTAAAACAAGAGAAGAAGGAACTTTTTTTCGTCATGAGGGCAAGCTTGGGGAGAGAGAATTTATTTTTATTTTGTACTTTCGGTACTGCTGATGCGTCAAATGTTCTTTCGAGAATTCCGTGGAGAGCAGAGGGGTTGTGAGGTTGAAGACGGTCCCCGCTGTTCTCGCTGCTGGCTCGCTCCCGGAAGGGGCGCGATGGAACGCTCCAAGCACCGTCGGAAACCATGAATTCTACTCAGCTTATACTTTTCCTTTTTTTCCCCTGAACCTATTGAAAAACGTGGCCCTCTACGCCAGCTAGACTGTAAGGAAGCGCGAAGCGATTGTCACGCAAGTGTGCTTTGCATTTCAGCATGTTCAATGCGAAGTTTGTGTTCCTCTTTTTCCTTTTGTTTTTGTTCGTGACGCATGTTCTTGAAAGATGGGCTGCGTAATTATATAGTTTGCTTACGTAATGGACACGTTACCTGCGATACTTGCTGCCTTATTGATGGGCGCGGGTATGCGTCCAGAGAAAATAAAGAAAGAGAGAGAAAGAAAAAGAAAACATCTATTCGTTCCCACATTGGGGAAAGCGGTCGCTGATCTCTCGCTTCAAGACACCAATATATTCCTTGTTCTTTCTTTAGACCGGGCAAACCAGCAGCTTTATTTCCTTAATAGGAAAATTAATATAGCCGATTGAGGTTGTAGATTGAAATGTTGTTACATGGTATTATTGCGGCGTTTCATTTTATAGGATTTATTTCTTGTGCTTCTTGCAGCAGAAGCTTGATGTGGGCAAGTTGGTTTTGCATACTTGAAGAAAAGAGCGCTACGAAGACGCGGAGTAAAAGAGGAACATGTACGACGGACAAAGCGATTCTCGGTCGGGCCTAATCCGCACCCGAAATTGGGAATTAGATTTGCGCAAGGAGTGTTTCTTCCACATAGGAGCTTCTAAAGCGAGCGTTTTCACTGCCGTTTGGTGCATATGCATTGCATAAGCTCGTCTCGCACATGGTGGTGACCGAAGTTTCGGCCAGCACGCATGCGCATTGCGCTCGCGGTTGTTTACAATGTACGTTCCAACCTCACTTCCGCCGAAGGGAGTCTTTTACTATTTTATCGGGGGCTTACCGCAATAAATATCTGTCAAAAAATTAACAACAGGCATCAGATGCCGTTTGCCTTTTGTAATGCATGCAGTCCTGTTTGATGCAGGTAGTGCAGCAGTGCATTAGCGCATTTGTCCGTTATCCAACGGGGTCAAAGTCATCTACAACATCCGGCTTTAGTTTGGCCTGCCGGAACATATTGTGCCTAATGTCTTTAGTACCAGGGCACAGCCACAATAGTTGACCATTGTCCGCCGTAGACGCATATGCTGGGCACTTGGGGCGCGTTGCAGGGTTATCACTTGCAGATCCCCAGGCTTGTCCATCACGCGACGTCACAAAGCTGCGAAAACTCAACACGTAAAAATGGTGTGTACGTACTAAAGGTGCATTAATGTGCCGAACAAATTCTAAAAAAATTTCGGAATAGCCGGAGACTAACCCGGGAGCGATCTTCTGTTTCTTTCCGAATGAGCCATTCTTCGGCTATTCCGAAAGAAGTTAAGTTTTGTTCCGCATATGAATCCATCTTTAATGCGTGCACGTCACTTTGACGAGGTGAGTTTCTGCGGTTATGCGACGTTGTGTGACAGATAGGCTAAGTGGGTGCAGCCCGAAAACTTTCGGCCACTATAGGAGGGCTAATGGCGAGTAAGGCGTAGAATCGGAAATAATTCTTTTGTTCGGTCTAATCAAGCATAATCAGTATGTATACGGCATAGCAAACAGAGAGTTCTCGCTGTTCTCGTGACGTCGCGGGACAGAAACTAAGTGGGGGCGGCCTGAAAAATTTTCGTTGAATCGTGAATGGCTGATTTTAGACATGGAATAGAAACAGCTTGGAATAGCTTGAAGGTATACCCATCTGTGCCCGCATATATCAAACTCTTTTAAATGTGGCATGTAGCGGGCCGCCCACTATAGCGTAGCGAGTAGGATTGATCCCGAGAAATTAAAACTTACGAACGACGGAGCGTGTCTACTTGTCGAGAAAATTTAAAATGCGTAAGCATTTAAATTTTCAAGAGGAAGCCCGCCCGTCCGTCGCATAATACGATCGCTACCATGATAGGCCCCGCAGCAGCGAGCGAATCGACCTTCGTGCTGCCTCTCACTTCAACACGAGCTAAGCAGCGAGAGCAAAGCGCGTACGAAGCTATCAGCACTCGGCGAGTTCTGTTCCAATCGCAGATCGCTGTCAAGATAGCGCCCGCATGGCCGTGCCGTACCAACACCACCTAGATAGCGCAAGGCCTTTTCACTCCGATCCATGACGTCATGCCACCTGGCCCGACTGCCATAGAATCTAATGGGCAACCAGCGCTGAAGCTTCGCGTGCCGACAGCAGCGCCGTAACACACAGCCTAGCGAGCGGTAGACACAGTTTCCAGTAGCACACGCAGTGATTTCGTATCAGCAAATTCACCGATTGTCTTGAGTCACACTTTTCACGGCTCCTCAAACGGCAGGGAACCGACGTGCTGGGACGTAGCAGCGCATGCGCTCTACGCAGCGCGCATGGCCATGGACAGAACTTGGCTGGCCGCATCGCGCTAGGCAAACATTGATACAGAGGCGCGATCGGAGATATTTTGTTCGCTGCGCGTTCTGTTCAGTTGCTGCAACGTCACGAATGACGAGGGGACGGAGAGAGCAGCCAATCAGCAAGCGGTGAACTCCCCGGACGTTGCGTTGCCTCGTCTCTCGTCTGCTTGGGGACCATATACTATAAACCGAAATGGTTTTCGCTTTCTAATAAATCAAATGTCTGTATCAAAAATATGTAATTTTATTCTCAAGCCTAAACACGTTCTCAAATAGTAATGCGTACGACTATTACAATTTATTAGAATCAGTTTTTCTGCAAGGTCGCTAGGTGGTGTTGCGCACGGCGCGAGAAAAAGAAAAAAAAAGAGCGGTCTACTCGGCGCACTTTTCAAAATGTCTTCTCACCGGAACGTGCCGCTCGGCCCCCGGGTTTCGGCGCGTCAGAGGGAGCTCCTCCTGTCTTTTATGGAGGAGCACCCCGCCCTCGTGACGCCGTCGTACCCATTGGGGCCATCGTTCACAAAGGCCGATAAGGACGCGCTGTGGCTCCAGCTGAAGGCGCTGCTGGATGCCGAAGGCCCTGCACGCAAGACCGTGCAGCAGTGGCAGGCCTTCTGGCGGAAGCAGCGATTCTACGCGGACCAGGCGCTGGCCCTTCTGAGGCAGCAGCAAAGGTGAGCGTGCGCGGATTAATTTCAGCCGGTCGTCTCATACGCTCGGTTTGTTATTTACAGGGGCACCGGAGGCGGTCACCTTGCTGGGTTCCACGGCCGCATCCTGCAGCTAACCGGAACCGCGCGGGTGGATGGTGGGCGAGCCGCTGTGTACGGGCGGTCGGAAGCGGTAAGCACTGGCTTAGAATACTATTATCGCCTAAGTGTTTTGAACTAGCACTTTGTGACCGTCAGAAATTCGGCAAGCGAGGTTCAATGCGACGCGGCCTACGGTGACAAAAAGCGTATTACGGTGTGTCGTTTGTCGCGACACGGTGTGTAGCTCACGTTAGGCGTCGAAAATATGCGCTTGCGTGTCGCGTCGAGACGGTAAAAAGTGGGTTCATTTGCCTACATACGTTTAGGAAAAGTTCACGCTAGGGCGGTGTTGCTTAGACCTTTGTCGGAAACGGTCGAATCTGCAGGGGTGAAAGGACGCCCGTGAAGTTAATTTTGAGGCATATTAGAGAAACCTACGTGCTCGAAACTGTTTGAGACCATCGACTGAGGGCCATAGCCAGTGTCTGGCGCACCAAACACGGCGCCCCCCCCCCCCCCCCTTCTCGAAGGTCTTTGTGTGGATAGCATGCTATGTTTTCAAACACCCCTCGAAAAGAAAAAAATCTTGCTGCGCACTACCCCCATTACGTGCAGACTCGCTACATTGAACCGTATCAGTTATGATTAGTAGCTGCTGGCACAAACATCGCTGTGCGTGCAGAGAAGTTTTGTGACACATTCTCAACACATGCTTACAGTTGGTCCCCCCAGATGAGAGCCTGCAGGCGCGAGCTCTCGCTGGGGACTTCCGGCGCCCTCAGCCCTTCCAGCCATTGCCCGCCCAGCCTAGAGTTTCGGTTGGCGAGACGCCCGGCACCAGTGGCTTGCAGGTGAATTTGCACACATCACATTTCTTTTTTTTTTCGTTTATTGCACTTGGTGTGCATAAAGCAGTGTCTTACTAGAACGGGCTTTTCAGAGCGTTGCACGCGGTGCCGGTGGTGTGGCCGCGCAGGATGCGGGCCAGGAGTGCCCGAGTGCTCCAGCTCGTAAGTTGGAGTTGCCTTGTCCTGTTAGCTGTACCAATATTAAGTTTAATGGAATCACCCATCGGCATGTGATGCTTCTCACCGTGTCATTCCTTTTAAACATGAGTTACATAGGCTTCTGCTGTGAAAAAAATAGCATAACTTGTATGCTTTCAGCACCACAACGCCAAAGGCGCCGCCGAGTGCCGCCGCCAAGTGCCCGAGAAGCCCTCCCACGCCTAGTGGAACTGCATACCCGGAGCAGCGAGCAGCAGCTGCAAACCAACACGGTTCGTGAATACTATTTCTGTGCACTGCGGATATATCTCAAAAAGAGATAAGATGCAAATGGATGTAGCCGAGAATTTTTCTTCAATAACTTTGAAGTGCAATAAACAGCCATTCTGCCTTGAAATTAAACAAAAACATTATGGTGAATCTGGGCAAATGGAACATAAGAACATCTATGGACGAATATTTGCTATTTTACAATATTCGATGGAGTGTCTTCCTATTAGGTATTTTCTTCAAAATTAATTCGTACCAAACATTTACTATTTGCACACTCCTACAGAAAACCAAACCTAAGTATGTAAGGAACTAAATCCTCAGCATAGTCACCAAGAACAAATGTACATTTTTGCAATTATAACGTTGCATATGCACGCCTTCTTCGATCATTGGTTGGGGTATGTTTTGCATGCTGGAGGGGGATCAGGACAGAGAATCGCCGATACTGCACAATCGCCCGCCAGGCAAACTGGTGCGTAGCCCTGAAAAGGGCTGTTTGGTTTCTTCTTACGAAGAGGTGCTTGGAGGTGTGAGATGCGTTTGAGGAGGTGACAGAAAATGAATTCTGACACCACTACGGTCTGTCCGAACAACGGGAATTGGTTGTGCGCTGAACTCGGCACCATTGACGGATGCCGCTGGGTCAGTGGATTTTCAGCGGAGAGGATGTGTTGTGCACGCTGAGACTCCATAAACAGAAGCTCCCAGCGAAGTGTCGGTAGCGAAGAATTCCGAGGTGACATTGGCGACATATTTCTTCGTTTCCAGGTGATTGCAGAGCTCCGGGATGCGGCCACCCGCCAGGCTGTGGCCCTGGAACAGCTGGCAGCAGAGGCCAGGCTCCACAGGGAGGCTGCAGAGAGGCAGGCTACAGCCCTGGAGGCCATCCTGCAGCAACAGGGCCAGGCTCTGCAGGAGCTGCGAAGCGTGGGGGTGCTGTCACGGGCCATTGCAGCGGCACTGAGGCGGCCTGCAGAATAATTTAAAATTGTGCTATATTTTTTTTTATCTGCAGCAAAGACTGCTGTAGTTTTTTTTTATCTGCATCAAACACTGCTGCAGTTTTTTTTATCTGCAGCAAAGACTGCTGCAGTTTTCTTTTTTATCTGTAGCAAAGGCTGTTGCAGTTGTTTTTTAAGTCTGCAGTGCAGATTTTTTAAAATCTGCAGTGAATGGTGTTGTGTACAGTTTTAAACCTGCAGCGAAGGTTGTGTATAGTTTTAAACCTGCACCAAAAGGTGTTGTATATAGTTTTAAACCTGCAGCAAAGGTTGTTGTGTATAGTTTTAAACCTGCACCAAAAGGTGTTGTGTATAGTTGTAAACCTGCAGCGAAGGTTGTTGTGTATAGTTTTAAACCTGCACCAAAAGGTGTTGTATATAGTTGTAAACCTGCAGCGAAGGTTGTTGTGTATAGTTTTAAACCTGCACCAAAAGGTGTTGTATATAGTTTTAAACCTGCAGCAAAGGTTGTTGTGTATAGTTTTAAACCTGCAGCAAAGGTTGTTGTGTATAGTTTTAAACCTGCAGCAAAGGTTGTTGTGTATAGTTTTAAACCTGCAGTGAAGGTTGTTGTGCATATGTTTAAACAAGCACCAAAGGTTGCCTTTTTTGTATACTTTCAAAAATATCGCATTCCACATGAGGGCACTTAAGAACTTGGACTGTGCACTAGGTTTTGTGTCGCGACTTCCGAAATACTTGCGGGAGTTCGTTTTTGTGTATTGCTTCGACTTTGTTGTGCTATGTGTATGTGTCTGTGCAGAGGAGAGGCAGGCGCCTCTTAACGTCTGTACGTATATTAGAAAATGACTCTTTTTTTTTCTTTTTACCTTACAGTAAGGGCAACTTTCTTTTACTCAACTATATTATATTGCGCAGTTCTGATAGAATTTCAGTTCTAAGATGGCGCTCGTGTCGAGCATTTAATTTCTTAAAGCATGATTCAGTATTCCGACTTGCCAGCATTGCAGTCCCGATTCAAACAGGCTTTTTCGGACTACCCGCTAGTTTGTGGGGTGGTCCCTTCGGCTCGGTGACAAACTCCGACACCGTGTCCCATTCACAGTTAGGCCGCTGCTTGTGCATAAGTGTTAGGCAACATACTTCACAGGAAGGATAGCAAGTTATTGTGTGCTAAAGAGGACAACAAAGAAGCACATGCCATATATGCTTATGTTATGCTTCTTACCTTATGCATAAAAAATATGCACAGTTCATCAGGATGGCATTGTGTACAAGCTTGTGCAGCCATAGGGTCATTAATGAAAAGAACATGGTTTTATTGAGATGGGTAGCTAATGTACAAGATGTTATCATGCCAAAAATATTGCGCCAGACTGGAGAACATAGTAAACTGAGTCGCAGCGTGATGCTCTGGGGAGGAAACAGTGCATTGTATTGCTTGACGTTGACTTGATAATAAGTGACTAATAAATTCACCGTGGCTAATGAGCCCATGCCATTAGTGTGTGTGTAAACTTTGGCATACCGACAGCATTCGTGTCACTTTCTTTTCCCACCTGTGGAAAAAAAAATAACGTACCAAGCAGTTGCAGCATTACATTGGCTGCTGCCGACGAGGTCGCAGCAGGCGGCGGCGTACCCTCCGGAGGTGGTGAGTATGCACTCCGCGTGGTCCTTGGAAAAGGTTCACCACACGGTTGCGCTGCTGTAGGCCCCTCAGGTACAGCTCCTGCGGTTGTGGGACACGCATGGGTGGTGCTGGCGGGTCGACCAGATCAGCATTCTGCTGGGCAGCTGGAGCAACGTCACTGTCGTCGTCGTCGTCCTCCTCTTCCGGGGCAGGCTCACGTGCCGCCAAGGCTATGTTGTGAAGAGCTGCACAAGCAGCAATGATGGTCGCTGCTCGATCGGGGTTGTAGAGCAGGGTCCGGTAACGCTGCAAGCAGCGGAACCTGCTCTTTAGGACTCCGATGCACCTCTCCACAACATTGCGCATGGCGGTGTGCTCCTTGTTGTAGAGGCCCTCAGGGGTGCTGCCAGCTGGATGCCCCGGCACTGGTGTCAGGAGCCACGGCTCCAAGGGATAGCCGGAGTCTCCTGCGCAAGGGCAGGGTGACAGTTTAAGTGATATCTACTTCATTGTGGCGCACATTTGCAGCACTTACCAAGCAAACATTCGCCAGGGCGCAGTTCTGCTTCGAGGTATGCACGAAGAGGGTTCCTACGCCACACCCATGAATCATGGCAGGACCCCGGGAAGCAGGGGTTGATGTCTTCAATCCAGAGGTCTGCATCGCATGTCTGCAGATTAAAAATTAGTGCAAACAGTTGTCGTACAAGTCCTTTAAAGCACTTTCTTATATGAACCTAATTGAATATCCGCACACTGTGACAGACTGTTCGAATACTGCTATGAGAAAATCTCGGTCGGACATGGTTCGTTTCGTAGTCAAAGTTTCAACACGCGGACTTGTTTTCGCCAGGGCACTGTCAGACAAGCCCGCCGGTTAACTGCTCGGAACGTCACAAATTGCTGGCACCCCCGCGTTTACCCACATTACTATTACGTGTTTCAGCTAATGTCCCGCAACAACTCCAACATGAAAAATTGCAGGCACAAAACCGGAATAAAAGAACTCCTTTAGTGCTATTAAATGGCAGATGTATTGCAAGATGTAGCGCCCATCATTAAACGTGTGCAGGACGGCAGCACAGGACAGCGAGTACTACGGCATAATCCAGCAGGAGCGGCGTTTTGAATCCATCGAAATCGTGAATCAAGCTTCGGGGATCCTCCGCGATCGAGCAACGTCAATTTCATGCGCTGTGGAGACCGCTGAGCCGCAGTGTGTCCCGCGCCGCAAGATTGCGTCACTGTTCCATCGCGATGTACCCTCGAAAGGAATCAATTCCTGTTGTGGATAGATAGAGAATACCGCTCCTACTACATTCTGTTGCAACAGACCGAGTGAAATGGAAAATTACTGCGAGACAAACGAACAAAAATATATCCCTAAGGATACAATGCAAGAATAATACTTACGATCATGGTGTTCATGGCGTAGAATCCCTTCCTCGACATGTAGCTCTGTGTATCCCCGGGGCTCAGGCCTTGGGGCTGCTTTATGGCGATGAGAGTGCCATCGACGCAGCCGAGCACACCGGGGATCCGTCCGAGCCGCGCAAACGCCGCCTTTGCTCTGGCCTTCGCGGCTGTCGTCTGGGGGAAGTCCACCCACCGCTTTTGCCCGCCAACGACAGTTATGGCGTTTGCCACTTCGTGGATGGTGTCGCTGACGGACGACTGCGACAGGCCGATGAATTCTTCACTTCCGACGCCCCGCTGGAAGCTTCCCGTTGCAAAAAACCTCAGCGCGCACAACACCTTCCGCTCGGTAGAAATTCCGCTGGCTCGCTGGCACCCGATGATGGGGTCGAGTTCGCCGCACAACCAACGCACCGTTTCTTTCGAGAAACGATAACGACGCCGGAATTCACCTTCTGTCATCTCTTCGAACGCATTTCGCACCTCCACCCGCTCTCCTTCCTCCTCAAGCAACGCCAACGCAACAACCGAAGTGTCCAACGCAAGCGCCATTTTTCTCGAATTAAACTATGGATTGGATCCGAACGTGCTAGTCCGCTGCCGAAGCCGCCTTCGGGTCTAATCCAATCTGTCAGCCGCGCCATGCCAAGCCGGTCGCGTAACGAACAATGATCGCTCCAAACTTCTCAACTCCCGTCGCGTTCGGTCGAAATGCTCGGTGGGCGGATGATTGACAGGAGGGTGTTGCCATTTTGACGTCACCAAAAACGGGGCGGCGCCCCGCGGCTGCCGACGTCGGCGCGGAGTAGGCCAATCGCGCGCGCCGGTAACCGAACGAACGCGCCGAACAACCATCTCCGATCGCACCCCAGGTGCACGCTTCTTATCGTTAAATATGTCGTGCCATCTTCGTAGCCTCCCTATCGGACGGTTTCAGCATATTTTAGTAACGCATGAAAACTGTCGTAGCGCCTCCTGGCCAGCGCTGGTTCCCCATGGGGACGCTCCCGACTAGGCAACAGTGATTTTGACGTCACCGCTTTCATCACGCCAGCCTTGTCAATGTAAATTTGGGGCCAGGTAGCGTGACGTCATCGATCGTAGTGAACAGGCTTTACGCTATCTAGGTGGTGTTGGCCGTACGCAGCCGCCTCCGGTTTGCGGTTGATCGGTGTTGATAATGGTTCGCATAGAGAGGAGGCAGCGTCATCGACCACGTCTACGTACGAGGTTTACCAAACGTGACGCTGTTCTATTACGTCACGTGCTGCAGCACGTATCGACCAGTGCTCATCTTCTACGAAGCAATCGACATCATCCAAACGCATCATCACATAACATGAGCGAACATTGCTACTTCTCGCCTCTTCTTCGTTGTCTCATGCTGGTCTCAGTTAACATTTCGGTGCTGCAATCCCGCTTTCCCTTTCACGATTCTTTAGCGGTGTTTCTCGCAGTTATACAAAACACAGCGACATACGACGGCGAAACAGCAGGTCATTAGTCTTACGCATCGTTTAGATAACTCCCACAGGAAACTCTGAGTGCATTTTCTTTGGTTATCCCTCGGATTTTCGGCATTATTAGACTGGCTAGATTTTATGCTATATGTACACACAAGAGTGTCTTTCCACAAATTAATTACATTTTCATCCATGAGATTATGAACGCAGATACGTACGGGAATAAAAGAAAACAGCGGCCGATGAACGATTTCGACTGCGTCGGAGGATTTTTGCATTACCATGCTCTTCGCAGTCGCGTCTAATTTCCTGCCAGTTCGCGTCCTTTTCTGCTGCCCTGAAAGTATGTCGAGCTTTTTACGCTTTGCCTCATTTTCCCACAGTATCGTTGCCACGTTCACTTTTTTGTTTTCTATTATACGTCATTCATTATTCGGGACCACCGTCTCGTACTAACATGCACGTTTTGCGGAGCTGTTCTTATTCTTTCACTTAGGTAATTTTTTTTGTCCAGCGCAGTTTTTTTCTAAACATTCACAGAAGCTATATCGTGATTAAATGTTTTCATCGCCTGACGGAAATCACTGCGCTAATTAAGCATCCTGCGCAAATGGTGCGCTGGTTTTGTATCTGTATAAAAGCTTACGGCGATTTTACTTGTCTGAACGTGACTCTTGCTTTGGAAAGCATCTTAGGTTTAATTAACCGTTAAGATAATGAAGCGTTGTCCGACACACGTTTGTTACTGTTGTTCTGAGAACTGTGAACAGCAATGAAGACGCTACGGCGACGGAAATATCGGCAAAGTTTATCTTCTACCTTTATCGTATGTGACGGTGAATCAGCCCGCATGTTCGGCAACCTCTTTCACGAATACATCGTTGTCGGTACGGCCTCGTCTTCGGTATGACCGCCGAAGTTGACGAAGCATGTAAAGCCCGGGTGTCGGCTCGCTTCCACACCGATACCGAAGGCGCAGTGGCGCTAATAGAACTTCTCTGAGCTGACTTTACCACGTATTACACATAGAAAAGTTGCATGCACGAGTATGCTGCGTTTGTATTATGCTAACATGCAGAAGAAAACATTTATTTAAGGCGGAAGTTGAAAGCGGGGAATTTGGCAGCACAATGTTTCGATACTTCGTACATTACCTGTTGGGACTTCAAGAGGAAGAAATAACAAACAACTGAAGAAATATCTGAAGAACAAGTGTAGGAATGATTGAGGAGTAGGTGAAGAATAATTGAACAAATAACTGACACGTAGAAATCTGTGAGGCTAGAGTTGTGCCGTGAGCGTCGCGCGAATGGAGACGGTTGCTCTTAAACTGCAACTCGAGACACCTGAAACCTTTACGAGGGCGCACCCTAGCTATGTACGTATGGTTCGTGGTTCCACCCCCCAATATGACCAAGCGTTAGGAGATAATGATGATGACGATGGTGATTTAGTGGCATCGCCTCTGAAGCAGAGTGGTGACATATAATAACCTAGCCTGCTTGATTTGATCAGGTATTCTATAGACCTTTTTAATCTAGCGTTTTTGCATACATCTCTTTAATCCTTTTTTCCCTGCAAAATCTATACTGTACCGCTACCTATGACTGTAAGAGATCCGGTCGTATCAATCTCTTTCCTGCTTTTTTTTCCAATAATACTCTAAACGAATCTTGCTTATCTCGACTGCAGAACGGTTGACACTTCTGTCCACCTTAAACCCAAACGCTCCTGCAACCCACGGTTCCCGCTGGATGAATGCCTTCGCATTCCATTGGGACGTGCTGAGTGGTCTCCAGATTTTTGCTGCAGCCCACACATGCCTCATCTATTTCCGAATATTTGCTGCGGTATGTTCTTGTCCTTAGGTAGCCGGCTCGAGCTTCGAATAGCAGGGCACTGCCCTTTGTGTTATCGCACAGATATTCCATTCTGATTGCTTTCTTCTTATTCTTCTAAGACTACGTGGTCCTCCTTGTTTCCATTTTCGCCATCCAATTAAGTGTCTCTGTTAATTCGCTGAACATCGGGACATCGCCCAACAGCGTCTTTAGCGGCCGCTCTTTCAAGCATGCGCGTTTTTTATGGGAGAGCGTCGTTTTTCGCGAATAACTAATCATAAAAGCCATCTTTCAAAACATGCCCATGGAAATGGGCTCTACGTGCCGAGCCCGACGTCTCGTGTACCATTATTTACGGCCGAAAACCCGTTCCAAATTGCGGACGAACTTCGAAGTATGGTAGTCTATGGAAACGATGAAATTCTGGAGGCTTTCTTGGCCTGTAAAAAGCAATTTGCGATGAAGCTATTGCATAGCCTGGCTTATTCCCGGAAATTTGTTAACTTACGCGGCTCAAGTTTCAGCTGGTTGAAGCAGCAGCTCTTGAAATGGCAAAAAAAAAGAAGAAAAGTCGTTGCAAGATCGCAGTTTTCATAACAGGGTCGGGTAACTTAATGTGGCAGATATATAAACCTGGTTTTTCCCTGCTGCAGCCGGTCGAAACGATACCTGAATGCTCTGAACAACGACAGATCAAAACCACTGATACTGCGAACACGTGTTAGCAGGTTCGAAGACGGCTGCGCCTTGTTTTTTTTCTTTCTTTTCTTCTTTTGCTGTGACTTTGTCGCTGCTTAGCCTGGCACTTCGCCTCCAAATAGCATATGACGAATTGCAGGTCATTTAGTTACGGTTATTGTTTTGTTTACTTCTGTCTGTACCAACTTTCTCGCACAAAAAATAACTGGCTGATTTCGTGAACGTGCGACCCTGCTTCCAAGCTTCTTTTTCACTTTAGATATAACGTATTTCTGACAATAAATTCATATAACATGTTTTGAAAGATCACTTTTTTAAGGCAAAGGTTTATGAAGATATTACTAAGAAATATTTTTGCCTTTGCAGCTGTGTCATGGGAAAGGCGTGTTTGTGCGACTTTTGTGCAGCTTGAAACGCACCAGAAAAATAAAATTAGCGTCCAGTGTGCGCAAATAACACACAAAAGTAAAAAGAAATTGCCTATAGAGCCGCAGACGTAGTATTCGCGTACAAAGTAATATAGTTGAAACTATTTGACGGAGTAGATTTGCATTATATCAAAGCAGGATTTCTGCGTACCTGATTTTGGGTGCAAAAGAAGGCTGTCGGAATTATTGCACAAGTTAGTGCGCTTAGTACAAACAGGTGCCTCGAAACCTAAACATTATATTCTCAATATGCAGCGCACGTGTCTTATAATTTGAACCGTTCGAATAAAGCTTCACGAAATTTGAGAAATACTAAAGGTCTTCATATCTTTTTACGATGACGCACGCTGAGGAGTATAGGAAATTATGGGAAAATGCACAGGAATGTGTTAAAGTAGCCGGTCGTGTAGAAAGGGAAAACGATTCCAACCGCACACCCTTCTTGAGTTATGCCCACAAAGTTGTGCAAGAACACCGTGTCCTCGGCTACAATCACCACAGTTGCTAACGCATTCTGCTTTTCAGTTCTGACTCACTCTGTTGCCGAGTCAGGTCACAGCACCGTAATATGACTACTGGTGCAACTCTTCCGTTATTCTATGAGAATATTCTTCTACCCTAAATTTAACGTGTTTAAAGAATTCGAGAAACATGAGAAAGGGAATGGAGGGTTTGCTAGAAATGCTCTCGTATTAGAATCGTTTACGACCCATATCGGCACGGTGGTATTGTTATGATCACGCCAGCGCCCACTGAGCATCATTTATCAGTTTCTCCGCCGCCTGTAAATAAAATGTAAATGTGTTGTTCGTTGTGCGTGAGTAGCTCAATGGCAGTTGAGCCTTTCATAGGCACTCACTAAGCCACACACTCCCTCTTCTGCCATGGTGCCACAAGGCACGTAAATTCCGTCCTCGAATGTGGCCCTTTCAGTTTCCCAGAAAGCTTAGGGAGGTACAGGACACGAACTGGCGAAGTTTTGTAGTAGTGCTGGCATTTGAAAAAAATTTCATAGGCAATTTTATTATCCTTTGTTTGCATATTTATTATACCTAATTTGTGCTAATAATTATGTAATACATGCGAGGGGAGCTGTTTTACTCAAAACATCATGTTTGCGATTGCTGTCCTGAAAATTAGCCAGGCAGATAAACTGCATGAATTTGGCTGGAAGGCTATTCATTAAAAAAATTGTGTGCAGAATAAAGAAAATGAATGTAGTCATTGGCCCACTCGCCGTCAAAAGTTTACGTGGCGAGGTTCTACGAATAAGTTCGTTTTGCAACGCAACTAGGCCCGTAGCCAGTAAAGTTATGCAGAAGCGTTGGTTACTCTAGACCGGTGCATGCTGAAAATCCGAATACCACGCTGCGGGCCGAGAGAGCAGAAATATGGACCATTTTTTTTTCCAGATCGCGCGCTCCATAAGCTTTTGACGGTGTCTGTATGTTCGGAAGGGGAGCTGCTTTTTGGCTTACACGTGATGACAAGCGCCGAGCTCCTGGTGATGGAATATTGGAGGGTAGAATGGTAGAAGGTCAGGCGACTTGACGACGCAAATCTAGCGATAGAAGCTCAGCATGCTTTTTGTTTAGTGACACTGATGATGAATGGACAGTCAGAGTAAGTGAATATTACCGTCCGATATTGTACAGATTTGCGTGTACTGCATAGGTTCTTAACGCTGAAGATTCCATATTAATTTGGTACTGTGCATTCCTACTCAAATTGGTTATGTTAAATTGGTTGGAAAGACACAACACATAACTTCGTTGTTTACGTTTGTTTAATTATATTTGAAATTATTTAATGTGGTGGGTAAGTTCAGTTGGTTGAAAAGACACAACACATAACTTCGTTGTTTACTTTTGTCTTGTTTTTTTTTAATGCCGCTCACTTGGTCACCATATTGATCATTGTCTTATGGTGGCTATGGTAAACTGCAATTGATTGCACATCGATTCTAGACACATTCTTACCAAATGTGAGATCAGTGCATGATCTGTTGCGTGTTGCAATCCTCCCTTTCTAATCTAGCCAAAAACGTTTCTTTTCTTACAAGCTTTAAAAGTCCTTATGCTGACATGAAACATTCATTTAAGCATGGATTTTTAATGGAAACAGTGTACTTTAGTTAGAAGACGAAATAATGAAGACAGGCAGTAGTCAGAGCTATACGAACGTCGTGAAATAATGTACCGCGTGAATCCCCTCGTCATTGTCAAGCGAGGTTTTCGAAATCATGGGATGAAGGAAGAAAAGAGGCCTTTTTCGGGGAACCTAAACAAAAAAACTTGAAAGAAGTTGGACCAGAGGATGCTTTGGAGCGAGGTGCGTACAAGAATGGCTCCTGACTGTTCTAAGATTGTGCCAATTGGGAGAGTGTTTTTGAAGGTTTATCAGCCTGTTGTTGGTGGAACGGCGGTTGGGAGCTCTCACGGCTGCCTCTTTTTCTTTGCAATGTGTTCAAAACAACAACAACAAAAAAAACATGTTTTTCTTCATCAAGATCACGTAACCCCATTGAATATAAGGCTGTAATTCATTTCTGAAAACAGTTTCTCAGTACGCTGGACTGCTCTCTAATGGCCTTACAATTTCGCATCTAACCTCATTAAACATATTTAGAAACATATTTTACAGAACGTGCCACTTGTAGAAAAGAGATCGACAGTGAGTCTCTTTTAGCACGTTTTATTCCCTTATGCCAGAAAAAAAAAGCCGTAGATAGCATGGGTAGCTGCACAATGTCACTAGTGAATATCTAAACACCACGGTACACATTTCTACGAGGGTTAAAATCAGAGTGCTCCCTAGTGCATTGCCGACAATTACGGGTGGGTCCCGGCTTGAAAGAATTTCTTTCTGTGCATGCGACGTGGCATAGATCCCGTTTCTGTGCTCGTGTTCCAGAAAACATCAGTTTCAACAGGCATCGCTATATATCGCCACCGGAGCGTGCCCGAACAACAGGGGTGTATTGCATGCATAAACATGGCATACTACGTATCATAAAGGGACACTAAAGGCTAATATTAACTCAACGTGGAATGCTAAAATATCCTTCCAGAAACCTAGCACCACTTGTTTCTTGCCAAGAAAGAATTAGTTCGCGAGAAAATCGCGTCTGAAGGGTCCGCATGCCTTTAGCGCAATTCAAAGCGCCTGCCCCCTAGAGGGGAGTGGTGACGTTGCGTACGCGATCACCGCCCTTTACTGCCGCCGGGGAGTAAAGCGGCATCCGACAGACGGGGCTACGGTTTATTGCGCAAAAGGCGAACGTGCGGCGGCCGTGGACAAATCGAGCCAAGAAAGAGCGTTGGATTCCCCGCTGCAGCTGCTCTTGATCAAGTGCCACGGACAGTTCGGGCATCTCGCGACT
Organism: Dermacentor albipictus; assembly: GCF_038994185.2. Lineage (NCBI taxonomy): Eukaryota > Metazoa > Arthropoda > Arachnida > Ixodida > Ixodidae > Dermacentor > Dermacentor albipictus. Next base: position 83,472,495 of record NC_091821.1, read on the forward strand.
TCAAATGAACGTTCTCTGCTACTTGCATATTGTGTGAGTTTCGTGAGGCAGCAAAAGAAGTGCAGCACTACGGAATAAGGAAACTACTGAAACACGAAAGCGCGGGCGGCGCGGATTCGAGTGAAAACGAAACCTTGTGACCGTCCGCGTCGTTGTCAAAGGTAATGTCGATTTCCTTTTTAAAAATAAAATTTGAATAGAACTGGACAAGTGGCATATTTCTTCGGTCTGATAATTCAATAAAATTATCTTTTTATTACCAGTGGTTGAGTACTAGTGACACAATTATAACGACGAGTGCCTACGGCATCGGATTAGTACCTGAATGTCGCGAGTGAGTCGCAAATCGTGTCCTGCATTTACCTGAATTTCTTGCTTACTAAAGCTCTGTTCGCGATAATATTGTCGTTTTATACGTCCTTGAGCATTAGTCTATCCCTTCAGCTTGGCTTCATATTTGCGTTTAGGGTCCCTTTAAAAACTAGCCCGTCAAGTAAGATGATGGCTGAGCAGCTGAAGTGTACTGAATGTGGTAGATACAAACTCCTGCCTTTTACTGTCTCATTTCGATAGACGTTAAAGGCATAAGGGCCAGAGTACGATCATTTTTAAGTCGTGGAAAATAAGCTTTCATTGGCGAAAGTGAACCCGAGTTTTACCTTCTAGAACTTCTTTATCCGTAACTTAGCGGTGTGATTTTAAAAAAAGTGTATAAATTAAATCTGCACACTACTTTTATTTCAGATTACTCCACCACATCTTGAGTAAATGCTTGATTTGCTGTCTATATATAGACCGAACGATTGCGATGAGCATTTCTTCCTCGCTGGTGGCGCGTCGGGAGGTGTAGCCCGGAAAATAATGCCACCTGAATTCGTTCGCCACGCCGCAACGGCGCAGCGCAATAACGCGCCTTTCTTCCATGACGAGTGTGTCGGGGCAGACGTGAGCTGTTCGGGGCATCGACGATCCTAACTGGTAAACGCTAAACGATACATTTCAATTAGGAAGGTTTACTGTACACTAGCTATAGCATCCGTTGATGACCTGCCACAAAGTTAACCGTCTATAGTGTGAGGCCAGCATACTATTGGCTCAAGAAAAATCAAGCAGACTCTCTCCTTGCTCTCACGAGAGCCAGCAGATCAGAGTACATATACTATAGAAGGCAATCACAGTCCGCGGTAAGTGCTGACCTGGCACCGCTCGGAGTCACCTCCAGTGCACTATTCCTCTTCCACTTCTCGATTAATTAGGACAAAGGTCGAACTTCCTAATGACGCGGTAACAGCGCATTTGAAATTCAGAGCTACGCAGTTTTCGACGACGCGAATCTCGCTGTCACGCATTCTTTGTGTCAATGCCGTCCCGGCTACAGGGCACGGAGCACGAGGCTGGCGAGAGTGCCAGCGCCTGCGGGCTCGTCTTTTGTCAGATCTCTTTCAGCGATGCTCTGTGTGGGCGGTGGCGCAAATCCGCAGAACTATAAACTGCGCCATATATGAAACTGCGCGTATATGCCAGAGGTTGGTGCGCTTTGTGTGTCAGTGACAATGCCCTCGGACGCGGCATTCTCACCGCCTGCAGCGAGAGTTTAATAGGCGCAGGCATACGTGATGTCAGCCCGTTGCGCGGACGTGTGCAACAATAGGAGGCTGCGTGGTGCTTCTACCATGGAGTCCGCATTCACTATATGTGTATAGAAAAATAGAAATAAATGTTACACCGGAACGAAAGAGCGGGCGTGGTCTGTAACAAAGCACTAACTCGCGCAGTCTATAGTTCACTGGAAGCGAAGAACCACGATTGATTAGTGGCGCTTGAAGCAGGCATTATTCCGTATAATGACAGTGGTGATGGGCCGCCGCATCATTTTAATAAAATAAGTGATATTTACCATGAAAAAACATATTGGAAATTGACGGGATTTCGCGACTCTAAAACGTCCCTTCAACACAGGCGGTCAGCTCAACATCTAGCAGGTTAGGAGCAATTGTTATCCTAATGAGGGATATTGAACCTGACGGTCAAGGTAAAGGGCACAAAATTATTTTTGAGTGTCTACATTGTAGCCTTGGTATTGCATGCAACGATAACACCTTTGGTGCACTCGTGGAAGAGCCCGCGGGGCTCTATTTTTATTTTTTTTGATGTCTGGCACACCTTTCTAGAGTTATAACCTGGAATTTCCTCCCCTATCTCAGCTTATTCACCCTCCTGAATATTGTCTCGTGGTAGTGACGTTAAAGAACACAGTAGAAATACTGTGTAAGACAAAACTAGCTTTTATTGGGCGAACCTGTGCCCACAAAAAAAAAATAAACGCGTGCCTTCCACAAAGTTCTACATTATTCGCGTCGCGCACACATGCAATCAGATTGCACAAGGTTCGGTCACAGACGGTGGATGGAACCATCGATTACATTCCAGAAACTTCCGACACATGCAGGCGCGTCCTGCGCTGTGCGATAACATTTTTTAGGCGGGGAAACGTGTCGCCCGATAAAGACAAGTACACGTGTCAATATAGTGAGCTGTGCGCTGTATCAGAGATGACTAATGACATGTTTTGTTAGTGCCTCATATAGTCGCCAAAGCAGCAGTTAACGGCTGCCTCATTGCGCGTTCGTCTGAGCAAACTTGGTGAGGAACTCCGAGGGCTCTGTTATTTGCACATAAGTGTGGCTGCCGCCTTGTGGAAATTGCATTTGTTACATTATAGAATGCGTGGGTCTCGAAGCATTCTCGATTACCCTTGGCACTCTAAGGGCTACAGTTTCGGGTAGGGCTGGCACGGAACCCCTGCATCGCTTTACATAGATTGAACAGTTTGTAGCTGCGATGCTTCTACTTAAACAAGAGGATGTATATTTTGCGCACAAATTTGTGTCTTGCATTGGCAACATGAAACAAAGAACATTTGTCTGGGCACTGGTTGTAAGTTAAACTGATGGAAATGCGGTAGGAACATTTTTTACCATTTTTACACCTAGAAATACTTACAGTGTGCTCAGGATATACATAAAAATAATCTCAGATGATGATTAGCACTTCGATGAGGAAAAGAAAGTAGTGTTGTACTTGAATGTTGTCACATCAAGTGACTTTGTGCTGCATTATAAATTTTTTTTTCACTTCTTTGTTCAGTCACGCTTCCATAGCGAAAGAAGTGATCAGGGTCAAAACATGCGGCGTGTAAGCAACTATATGGTAGGCTCCGAACACAGCTATATAGAAGCATTACTGGCTTCTGTTGCTGCAATTGTTACATTCATTATTATAATGCTGAAATTATCGCGATCTAAAATTTTTCCGTTACGTTAACTCTTATCTCTACGGCCAGTAAGCAGGACTGGCCAGTACGAAAACTCATACCTCTACCGCTGTTCCCATTTGGAATTTCTCTAATGACCCATACTGGGATCATCCCGCTCTTCTTAATTAACTTGTTTCAGAACACTGCTAACTTGTTTCCGAACACAACTGCCGTTCTCACCCATTTTTCGCCTCTTTACATGTTTCCTACACTTGACATAACTGTAAAAAATAAACTAAAGGAAACAAGGAGAAATCAGCAAATTTTTATTTTTACTACAAAAAAGTTCTTTTAACTGAAATAGAGATTCTTTGAATAAAAATTCATTTTTTTGGTTTATCCTGAAAGACACTTGCTGAGTTTTGATTTTTATAGGATTTATTTTATACGATAACGTGAGAAAAGTACCGCTCATATTGTGAAATTAACTTTGTTCACTTCTTGACTATTCTCAACACTTGTGAGCAGCTTCGCCACCCACGTAAATCTAGGTAAATAGATCTCATATACGTGAGCCAATTAGACTTAAATTTTGTAAAAGAGATGACTGCTCGACGGGCCAGTGGTGCCACTCATAGCACCGCTATACATATAATATACCGGGTGCCTTCAGCGAACACTTCAATATGTTGAAAAAATGCCTGTGGCAGATAGCACAATCTAGTCCATGACCTGTCTACTGAAAGAGGGGGACTGACAGAAAAAAAGATTGAAATGCATAGTCGACTAATTATTAAAATCACTAAATTACGTTTTTAACTAACTATATTATGGCGCATATTGCAAAGTACAAATTCTATCGGGTGAGACTGCAGGGCATATACACTGGAAAAGAATTGTGTGGATGACACCATTTACGAGATATGCGCCGGCAAGCTTGCGGTAAACGTGCACTGTCGTTCCACTTACTTTCTTAGCAAAAAGTCGTTTTATGCATTGAAGTACAAAAGTAACTGGAATGCCAATGCATTTCTCCACAAAGCTCCGTAAATAATATCTCGAAACTGGTGTCATCCTGAGAATTCGTTCCGAGTGGATCCGCCTTGCGAACTCCCCGGCTACAATTTGTAAATTGTAATACGTGTGATAAGGTAACTAGTTAAAAACTTCATTAGTGAATTTTTGTCAATAATTCTGTTATGGAATTCAATTTCTTGCGCAAGTAATGTCCACTTCTTCGAGTAGACCATCTCATGGACTGGAATTTTGCTATCTGCCGCAGGCAACATTTAAAAATTTCACAGCGAAGCTGTTAGCCTCTAGCCTCTATTTTTCGGTCTGCGTTCCCCCCCAAAACAGCATCCCAACCTAGCGTCCGCGGTCATTCACAGACCTCAAGCGGCAGCTGGAAAAAGGGGCTTGGGCTTGTGTTTCCGCGTGACAGAATTATGTTTTCTTGTATATTCTAAATACAATCCGATACTGTGATGTCTACAGGCTGTGTCTAAATCGTAATGAGGCCGATGGCGCTGCTCAACGCAGCGATCACTGCGGTTGGTGAACCAGCATGATACATATATAAGCTATGTGATTCGGCATTGCCTTTTTGGCCTGTAAAGCCATAATATATGAGAGGGATAGCATAAAAAGAATGCGATAGCTATTTTTCAGGACAAAATTTCCGTAATACGTGTGAGTGCTTAGTAGAGAATGGAATGAACACAACCGAAAAAAAAAGAATCGGTTATCATCCTCTTTCTCGAAAAAGAGGAAACAGGCTAACGCCGCAATACGAGCTCGCATAGTGACGCCGCACAATGTTTATATATCTATAAACGTTGATGCCGCATGCTTTGACCATGCGCTATATAGATCAAAGATATCTGTAATCCAGAACCTACCACTGCTTAGGACGCTCGCGCACTTCGTAAACGGTCGCTTTCCTGGACAACTATAGTTCACATTGTAGGGTATGCAGTTTCTACTAACCAAAACTATTTTATTCATGGGTGGAAACCTCATCCACCGAACCAAGTAGTAACGCAATGTAATCTGCAGCTTTGAACGCGTGTCAAAGTAAAACAGCCCAGCTGTTATCGTAGCAGAACGGTACCCACGCTGTTACGATCGTCGCATATGTTTCTTCGCCCCTAAACCACAGCTTAGAACTGGAGGATAATACTGCAATAAGGTCACATTAGTGAATGGAACATTCAGAAATGCAGAATTGATCTCCGAGGCTGATTGTAGGCTCAAACATTCGCGCACACATCGCGCTGCGTGCTCCGTCCGCCTGAACGCCAGCAGAAGCTTCGGGACTTAAACCACTTGAGCACGTCTCACAGAACCGTTGACTACGTAGAAGACGCGCGCCATATTAAATGGACTGCACGAGCGCGAAAAGAAACTCCACAAACTACTGCCGAGCGTATTGGGGCTGAGGACTTACGGAGTCACCATCTGTCGGAAGCGCCTCCCTTGCGTAGTATGAGGGATCAGTTTCGCTTACGGCGCTCAATACAAACACCACGCGGCAGCCCTCCTGGACATTTATGTAAGTACTCTCAAAACGAGGAAAGGTTTTGACTGCTGATATAATATTCTTGGGCAAATTGAAAGCAGGTATGACACAAACAGCTAGGACTTACGGAGTCGCCATCTGTCGGAAGCGCCTCCCTTGCGTAGTATGAGGGATCACGTGGCGCGCTCCTCATGTTTCGCTTACGGCGCTCAATACAAACATCACGCGGCAGCCCTCCTGGACATTTATGTAAGTACTCTCAAAACGAGGAAAGGTTTTGACTGCTGATATAATATTCTTGGGCAAATTGAAAGCACAGAATCGTTTGCAGACGCTCTCGCTTTACCGAATACGTATAGTGAACGCCACTGCGCGCGATCGCCACGATGGAGTCTCCAGAACCGGCTTCTTGCGTGAGAGGCAGGCAAACGCTGAGAGTAAACTATGTGAAATACGTTCTCATAGTTGGTTGTCTGTATAACCAAATGGAGTATAACATAATGAAGCCTCAATGCAGTGATCGCACGGGTTCGCAGCGACCGACTGCGCGTCTGCATGCATGTCCGCGCACAATGTCTTGCTTTCGCTGTGAGCGCATTTTAGCACCGTGCCGTGAGCTTTAGGCCGCAGCATATGCGCATTTGACAGTACACAAGCAACCATTGTTGCGTGGACGCTATCAGAACTGTTCAAAAATAATTTCGTAGTAGAGACTTCGACGCCTAGCTACGGCGACTGTGATGTGCCGTCGCGACGATTCAATCTTCCTTGTCTTCTAAATTCTTGGACATTTGAATATTATTTCTCAAGTTGCATCGCACTGTACTTTTATTGGTATTCTCAGCGTGCTATTCCCCTCTGCTTCTTGTCCGTAATCCAGTGCACTAATTCATGACAGAAACATGACCATATGCCATGCCCTTTTTTAATGTGCTTCTTACCTCTCCCTTTCCATTTCAGTGAACTTGCCAGTATCTAGCATGAACAAGTTCATAGACCAAACCGTCATGACATTAGTCGGGCAGCGAGCATGGGCGAGCGTCTCAGTGCGTGTTTTCTGCTGCTACTCCGAACATCGCAGTCGCCGTAGCATAAATCTTCCTCGCGTTTGTGCTCGCTGCATACTCGAGTTGTAGCCGATGGCTGTTTGCCGGTTCTAAGTTTCGCAAGCCAAGCTTCACGCAGCTCCTTCTCCAGCCGCTACGTGTGAATAAGGCTCACACCGGGCTCCGTTGCGTACGTCCGGCACTGCGGCACCGAGCAGTAGCCTACCATGCTGCATGCCTCCAAAGGCAGCCACTACCTATTACAGTACTTTCAAATGTTGTCAAGCAGACACTCAAGGCGGTAAAGCCTCACCACTTAATCAGAACCGCAGCGCAGCTAGGACTTTAAACTTTTGTTTTCAGTCCGCTTCGGCACTTCCAAAGCAGCCGACGCGGCCGCTGTGTCCACGTGGTCCCTCATGCCACGTCACGCCGACGGTGGCGCCAGCTTTTCCAGTGGTGGAGCTCGCCCCCAATACCTGCCATGAAAGACGGAGCCACCCTAACAGAGCGCTCGCTCAAACCAGTATGCAGACTCCCCATAGATGGCGCGACTGCGTAGCATTATGGTGGCGCCCATAAAAATGCGGTCCATACACCTAAGAAAAAAAAAAGGAGTGACGCTTGCTCCATTAAAGGAGGAACGGCGATGTCCCCTATGGTCGTCTTTAAATGGAGCAAGTTTCCTCCTTGATGTATGGGAGCAATGGTTCCTCCCTCTTCAAAACCAGCAGGGCCGACTCCAGGCAAGCGAAACGATGGATGCGACTAGGCCTATGAACTGTGCTAGTTCTCATGTGGAAAACAACGTACGCGTCATGAGCATAGTGTACGTTACTGATATCTGCAAAAAAGAAAATAAAGCACTCTCGCTAAGCTTTCTTTGGCGCATACAAGGAACGAGGTGCAAGTACGACACGATTTTGTAGCGATGCTTTCAGCTCGACTGCTCTGCTTATCACCCACCGTTGACAGCCGACTGATCATGTTAAAAACGCGTGCGGAGCGTCGCTCTAACCACTGTCCAAGCGCGAAAAGGAATGGCATTGCTAGAACATTGCGGCGTTGAACTTACGTAAACATAGGGATATCCATACATCAATCCGTGTATGTAAACAACGCGTATGTAACGTAAACAACGCGTAAACAACGCGTATCCGCGTATGTAAACAACGCGCGTAGCGCAACCTGAAGAGGCTTCAAATCACTGAACCATATAGTCACTGAGCGGCCTGATAGATGGCGCTAAAAGCTGACAAAAAAAAAAGCTGTTCCTTTTTGCACTCTCCGTTAGGGAAGGTCACGACATAGCAACACAACATAGCACACTGCGCAGAACAGAGCAACTACAACACATGACACATACACAAACACTGCTCGAGCTGCTTACACCCACGTGCCTTGGAAGCTTGTTATATAGCCATGATGTTTCGAGCATTGTAGTGTCAGTGAGTGACTCTCTGTTATACGTAATTCAGCAATAAATTTCGACAGAATACTTGTTTGCGTATAGTCACCTGATAGGCAGGACAAATCCACACATACCTGTTAATATGAAACCACGCTATAATGAATGCTTTTGACTTAGGACTTTTAATTATCAATATGGTGGCGATGACGATCTAAGTCTTTCACTTCGAAGCCGTAGCGGATGGCGCTTCAAGAACCGCTGACGTTTACAAAATACATTCTCGTGAGATCGCTGCAGCTTGTTCTCGCCTAATTTCATACAGAAATGGCAAACAATCTGCCTATCCGCGGCGTCCGTACGCCGCTGCAAAGCGGGTCGTGCAAGCCGGCGCGGGGTGTGTTGCGGTACAGTCTACTAGGCTGCAACTACTATAACCATAGCGTAAATACATTGGCTGAAGCGTAACCGTTGCGACAAGTGACCGGGAAGGAGCTACCCGACTGGAGTATGCCGTCTCTCTCCGAGCGCCTCTACTGCAAAGCTGTGTCTGCACCGTGCTAGCCATTCTTTCTGCGAGAGAGAAGGTGGTTTGGCTTCGTACCGACGTTCGAGATCGACAGCGCCCTGCAGCTTTCTAGAATCCGGGTATTCGAAGCAGTGCACAACGCTGCCGTACCCATTTGTGTCCCATTAGCTTGGTCTCCCGTTCACGTCTGGGTATATCCGTTTGCCCCGTACCCTTGTGCCTTTCATTAGGCTTTTCGTACTTTGTAGTTTCAATTGTCCCTGTACATGTTATCTACGGGAGTGCCTCCTTTTCTTCACAGATGCCGACAGCCGTATTCGCAAAACTGCAACGCGGAAGTCAGCAATTTGTAAAAGCTTATTTCAAATTTATTTTCTGGATACATCTTATTTGTACGCGTGCTTGTACCCTGCCTTTTAGGAAATATATCTTCTATTGTTGGTCGGTGCTTCCTGTCACTGTAGTGAAGTGCGCGCTACACGATGCATCACGGAGAAGCCGCCGCTGGCGGGCGGAGACGCAGACGAACCGGCACGCAAGTGACACTGGATATGCAGATGTATATCTGGTTGCATGGTGCGCTCGAGCGCCTTCTTGCTCTGCGGCAGGGTTTGAGTCCAACTGTAGATTTGACGGCGTCGCTTGTGACGGTGCGCTCACACCACCCAGCTACGTGCCGACGACGCCAGCAGACGTATTTTGCTTTCGCTTCGAAGCCGCCGCAGATGGCGCTTCAAAACGACCCCTAATGCATACATTTGAGAGAGCTTAACCTTTTCATCCTACTTTCACGCATCAAAACGAGAAAGGCTGGCTGATATCTGCGCTATCTAGACCGAGGTGCCTGAGTACGGGCTTGTCTCACTGTGCGTTGGCAGCCGGACGCTGCTTGCGAGTTGAACTATTATCGTATCACAGCTTCCGTTCGAGCTAGAGGTTTGACACTGGTGGTCGCTTTTCATGAAAGGTTTGGACCTCAGGTTTTGCTACTTAGCATTAGTTTCCGTCGAAAAGAAGCTATTGTAGCGATGTTCGGGTCACCGGCGGTGGCGTGGCAAGATGCGCACGCCAGGGAGAAACGTTCGTCCCCTTTTGATTGCCACGAGAGAGCGCGACATGTGAAGTGCGCGTGAAGGAGGTACGAGCACATCATAAAGGGATTTCTTCGCTCTTTCTGCGCATGCGCGAGGAGCAGTGGTCGCGAGAGAGAAATCTGGGGACTTTTGGTCCTTGTGATTTCTCTTCGCCTAGGTACTACGGACAAGAAAGTTGTTAGCTCCGTTCGTCCCTAGCCGAGCTGGCAACACAATCGACAGAATGCGTGGACGGCAAGGCGAAGCAGCCGTGTCTAAGGTGAGTTTGTTGCTATTTTGTTGCGACGGTAGCATATTAATGTTTTATAGTCGCAGGGACGTTTGGAAGTGAGGTGTCTTCTCGGATGACTTTAGTGGCAAAGCATTGCATCATGCCGATGCATTGTTCATTAGCGTCGTTGAGCAAGGTCAGCATACCGCTCACTTCAGGAGATTCGCGGGAACGGAAACAGTTGGTGAATTCGACTGCCATGCCGATGCGAGTTTGTTGCTTTTTTGTTTTGCTTGTTTTTTGCGCCGGTTTCATATTAAATTCTGATAGTCGCAGGGGCATACGTTTGGACGTGAGGCGTTTTCTCGGATGACTTTAATGGCAAAGCATTACGTCGTGCTGATGCATTGTTCATTACTGTCGTTGAGCATACCACACACTTCAGCGTAATCGCGGGAACGGAAACAGTTTGTGAATTCAACTGCCGTGCCGATTAATTAGTTCTTAATGTAACTGAGCATACAACACACTTGGAGATTCGTGGGAATGGAACATATTGTATTCTGTATGTGAAAGTACTAAAACTTGTGTCGCCATGCAATCTGAGCCGCAAATCGTTGTGAAAGCTGCACAGCCACACTGGCAAAACACTACGCCCTGCGGATGAATAAGGAAGAAATGTATGCTAAAGAAAAATGGTCGACATGCAATTTCATAGCAGTAGACCCTTGTGAAAGCTATACAGTAACATTGATATTGGCTACGTGGTTTGTGCAATCAGCCAGCTCTTCCAGATTCAGAAAAGACTTAAGACCGGAGGAAAAATTCACAATCTACAAGACGGCATTCTGATTTGATAAATCATAGTTGGGATCTTTCCTATAGAAGCACATGCACCAATGGAACCTAAGCTGCAATAAATGTTGGACTTCCCAAAGTAAATGCGTCAGCATTACACCAACGATAAACGGAATTCCACTACATGCATGACTTGCCTTGCATGAAAACATTGTTTTCACCTTTTGCTCTCCAGTTCGCCACATAAGCATTGCGGATTAAGGCAAAGTCTCACTGTTTAGTGCAGTGCGTTTGTCACTGGCTGACCACAAATGAATCGCTATCAATGTCGTATGATGAGCATTAAAATGTTCTCTTCAGCTCCTACTTTGCGACTGATGAGCCGGCTGTGCTTACATAGGTGCGGATCCACCTCCAGAGGGTCATCACTGAATTGCATTTTTTTTTACAGGAGCGTGGACACCTGCACAAATAATGTTTTTTTTACTTGCTGTACATAGGTTACCAGGCTTTCTATTAATCTTTTATATCACCCACACAGGCGTGCGTTATCCTCTTCGTTTAGTAAACAGGGATAAACATCGACAAAATGATGCAGCTCAAATAGCTTGAACGTGTATGCGTTTTCTATCCGCAGTGACGGACAAGATGGCTCGAGCGTTGCACAATGCCGCTTGCGCAGTTTCCTTCGCCGTACCGCACCAGTGTCGCGCAATCAAGCATGCGCAGTGTATGGCGGCGAAGCATAAAAAGAGTGGAAAGCGGCCACTGTCGGAGGATATATTGTGATATACGTGCGCACCTGCCGTCACATCTCCTGTCGCAGTACAAGCACGGAGACGCCGAACAAGTGTACTGGCAGGCCTTCAGAGCTATTTCGCACGGGGTTGTAGCGATCTGAGCCCTTGTTTCGCCCACATAGAGCTCCCCGTATATGAGCTAGACACCGTAACAGCCGGGATTAGTAATACGCGCTCCTTCATTAATTACCCTTGCGCACAAGCACCTCAGAATCGCTACGAATCTGCACCACGTAGCCAATATCAGTGTTACTGTACAGCTTTCCAAGGGTCTACTGCTATGAAATTGCATGACGACCATTTTTCTTTAGCATACATTTTGTCCTTATTCATCCGCAGGGCGTAGTGTTTTGCCTCTCTGGCTGTGCAGCTTTCACAACGATTTACGGCTCAGATTGCATGGCGACGCCAGTTTTAGTACTTTCACATACAGAATACAATATGTTCCATTCCCACGAATCTCCAAGTGTGTTGTATGTTCAGTTACATTAAGAACTAATCAATCGGCACGGCAGTTGAATTCACAAACTGTTTCCGTTCCCGCGATTACCCTGAAGTGTGTGGTATGCTCAACGACACTAATGAACAATGCATCAGCACGACGTAATGCTTTGCCATTAAAGTCATCCGAGAAAACGCCTCACGTCCAAACGTATGCCCCTGCGACTATCAGAATTTAATATGAAACCGGCGCAAAAAACAAGCAAAACAAAAAAGCAGCAAACTCGCATCGGCATGGCAGTCGAATTCACCAACTGTTTCCGTTCCCGCGAATCTCCTGAAGTGAGCGGTATGCTGACCTTGCTCAACGACGCTAATGAACAATGCATCGGCATGATGCAATGCTTTGCCACTAAAGTCATCCGAGAAGACACCTCACTTCCAAACGTCCCTGCGACTATAAAACATTAATATGCTACCGTCGCAACAAAATAGCAACAAACTCACCTTAGACACGGCTGCTTCGCCTTGCCGTCCACGCATTCTGTCGATTGCGTTTCCAGCTCGGCTAGGGACGAACGGAGCTAACAACTTTCTTGTCCGTAGTACCTAGGTGAAGAGAAATCTCAAGGACCGCGAAAGTCCCCACATTTCTCTCTCGCGACCACTGCTCCTCGCGCATGCGCAGAAAGACCGGAGAAATCCATTTATGATGTGCTCGTGGAGGAACTCACCGGCCTCAGAGAGGAAAACGGCTAGTTCCTCCTTTCTCTCTCCCCTTTCTTAAGGAGTGTAGGCCCTACTTGTACCTTGGATTAACCTACGTTTCTGCTCTGTGGCAAAGCATCACCTGTGCCCCAGAGTTGTTACGTCGAAGAGCTCTATTTGCCTCTGTCGTCCGTTTTTGTGGTTGGTCGGTGGTCGGACTTGCGATAAGGCGGCAGTGAAAAGGGCGCGTGCTATCGTGCGACCGATTTGCGAGGCGCTTTTGACGCTGCATACGAACTTTATATTTCTTTGATAGGCACGTGCTATTGCGCATGAGCTTTGATGTGCCTGAAGGTTTAGATGCTTTAGTGGAGCGCTTGGCAAGGAAAACGTTCGTTCATTTGTTCGTTCGTTCGTTCGTTCGCACGCTCCTTCCTTCCTTCGTTCGTTCGTTCGTTCGTTCACGCTGTTCGCTTGCATTGGCAATCATCGTCAATAGTTCGTTCACAATTCATTAGAGCAGTGTGCTTGTACCAAAATTTGTAATAACAGTGATGTGCGTGTTTGTGCCCGCTGAGCGTGTACTTTCTATACGCGCATCACATCAATATTGTACCGCAAAAGCGGTTTCTCTCGAGGTTTGCGGTTTCTCTCGAGGCTTAGAAAAATTTACACCCTTTGGGGCGTATCTTGTCTCACAACAATAATCGTCAGCTGTCTTGCCCGCGTTTCCTTTCTTTAACGCTGCGAGCCCGGTACTTCCCAATCACAAACGGCATGCGCGTTGTCAGTGTGACGCAGCGTTCTTGACAGGAAAGTAGCGAGCGCCGAGTTTTCAAGAAAGGAAACGAAGGCAAGGCAGATGACGATTATCGTTGAGGGACAAATATACACCCCAAAGGGCGCAACCGTTTTAAGAGCGTACTTAGTCGGAACATTGATAATACGTCAAAGCAGGGTTTTGGTCGGGGATGGATGGATATGTCACGCGACAGGAGCAAATGGTTTTGCACCCTCTCGGCATAGGGCACATTGACTTGAAGAAGCGCCGAATTTAAACGGCAAAGCGATTCAGTACAGCTGGAATTTGAACGGTAATTGCAGAGTGAGTGTCATTCAGTCTGTTTGCACGCATATGTTTTTGTGAAGCAGCAGGGAAGGAGAGGGAGTGCGTATGCGTGTGCTCGCCTTGAACGTGCGTGCGTGTGTACTTGCATTTGCGAGTGCGCGCGTTTGTTTTTCCGTATTTGAATATGCCTGCGCACGAGTGCGTGTATGCGTGTGCGAGCATAGGCGTGTTTGCGTGTGCGTGCAGTTCCGTGTGCGTGCATGCGTACATTTTTGTGCGTGTGTGCATGCGTGAGCGTGTGTAAATGAGAAGGCGGGTGAACATGTGTCATATCTGTGTGTGCGTGCGTGCGTGTGTGTGTGTGTGTGTGCATGCGTGTATGTGTGTGTGTGTGTGTGTGAGCTAGCGAGAATTTCCCCACTTACACCTACTCTTAGGGATGAATCGGATATAGCGTGTGGTTAAACCTATATTTAACTATACGAGACAAGAACGAATGACATTGCATTTATAGCTTTATCGCTTTCTGAAAGCGAAATCAACGCAAAAAAAGAAAACAGTTCCCTTCTACTCTGTGAAGAAGTATATATGACCAGCGAAGCTGTGTATGTGGGCCGCTTCATGGCGAACTGCACCCCCGCCGGAGTTCGGCCAATTGCACTATCTTCGGGATTTTGTTCTACAGGCGGACACGATAGTGGGGAAAGTATCCCTTAACAGCTCCTCTGCAATAAACCCCCGCCTCAGCCGTCAGTATCGTCACCCCAGATTTCGTCACGATGGCACCGTCACCATCGGCACGGCTCCGTGAGCAGCTACCAAGCTGCTGACTTTCGTTATCTTCCTTCCCTCAGCGGCAGCATATTGTCTTGATGGCAACGACGGGCTCAATCTGCACCATCATTGCGTGATGCATCGCTTCTGCGACCAAGAAAGCTTTCGGCGGCATACACGTTCGCTGCTTTATTGATGCTAAAGCTTTAAACTACTAGCCTTCGAAAAAACAGCGTGAATAAAAATCGAAAGCGGACTGGCCACAAGGAACATCGCAAAAAGGCTAGGTGCCGTCAGGTTGATTTTACAAGTTTGCAAGGAATGACTGATGGGCTAGTTGGTTCATTATCACAGAAAGAACAGCGCTTCAAGTTGTAAGCGCAGTGTGTGTGTTTTTCCTACTTTGTGTTCCATCTTGAAGCGCTGTTCTTTCTGTGACTTTACGGATGTTCCTTTTCTGCGTCAGTAATGCTTTCCAAGAGCGTTTAATTGGAAAATTTTTGTTCGCATAGCTCTTACCGAAGCATGTTTAATCAAAATTTCCTCGCTCGGCTAGATAATCATCGCCAAACTACTTTTTTTTTTCAGCCACCTAAGATAAATTATTGAAAACTTAAATAACGTACCTTCGTTAATTACGCACACAACTTCTCAACTTGCTCTGCATCTAGCGGTTACCAATCTGGTCAGCGCGGGAAGTATGAAAAGTTTAAGGTCAGTACGCCACGTGGCGGCACTCACGCGAACTGAACCCTCGTGTCCAGAAAAGCTGGATATGAGACATGCTTGCCAAACCTATTTGTGACTAATTTCACCCTTTCTGTGGTACTTAGTGGCCGCAGCTTTTGCGGTAACCTACTTTAATTCAGAAATCAAATAGTCATAATTTTTTTTTCGTTCACACAGAGGGCAAGATTACATCACCAGCCACGCTAACATTTCTACTTCGCTCTGAGAAGCAGCTCCATATGCAGAGGAATTACTTCGATGGGTAATATTTATGACTCAGACTCCGAGATATCTCAGAACTGTATACAGGTGACGGCAGATTGCACGCACAACTTTTTTTTTCTTTCTGCTCAGTCAGATGACGGAACCCAAAGCGCTGTTGCATTTCTAACGAGCCAATATATTTTATTTCCCCTTCTGGATTCCTGATGGCCCGGACGTCAGCAATACTTGACAGTTTTACGAGCAGAACCAGAGGCATAAATATACGGGGAAAGAGCAACTTAGGCGTCAATATTTTGCTTCGGCTTAATTTCCCTCCAACTACGTCGCCCTAAGAACTTGAAACCAAGATATTTATAAACAGTCGAGCGAAGGGAGCACTATCAGCGTTAAATGGGTTTAAACGCCTATTTCAATAAATATTATCCTCTTGTTCGCCCTGCTTTAGCAGTTTGAGGAAAGCAGCAACCAGATTCCAACAATATGTAAACACGCTTCGTTAAACGCGTCCTACATAACCTTAATGCCTCAAGCGCTAACATATTTTGGCGCTGGTCACTCAGCGACAGGCTAACAACAAAACTAATGAGTGCATGCAGTTTTGCTTTGCAGACACGTGCTAATTAGCGCTAATGCGAAGCGCCCTGCCTATTCCACCAGGGTCCAGGGGCTTAAGAGGCTTTCTCTGAGACGTCCCAGTCTACGCAACTTTCTCAGGCATGGCTGCTGGCTAGTTCGCCTTTCTGTCATTTCGAGGCGCCTGTGCGCTGAGTTATGCAGCGGGATCGCTGGTAAACACGTCACCGGGACGGATTTATTTAGCTCTCCCAGTCAGCAGCAAAGAGGAATAATAAGGAAAGAATAAAAACAAGACAAAAAATAAAGAAAAGAAAGAAAAAGCGCGACGTAGCGCACCGCGACAGCGCTGTCGGCAGATACACTGCTTTATAGGCAGAAACGCACACGCATCAATAGCCTGCCGCTTCAATTCCATGCTCACCCAATAATTGTTTTCAGCGTACTGCATGGGACGAGGACAGCAAACTCGGCAGACTGGCGGCGATGGCAGATCGGTCGCGTTGAGCATGTGTAGCCGCTTTCATTTCTGTTACTTTCATCGCTGAAAATCTTCTGCTATATATAACGCTATTGTTTTTTTCATTATGTTGAAGTAACATTTATTTGGCACAACTTTGTGCGCAAATGTGCATAGAGTACGCTATGGAAATGTAGCTCCATCACTTTGATTATTTATTGTAACACAGAGGTGCTTACCGGTACTACCTGGGCTCTCCCAAGGTCGGGTTACAAATAAACCTGAAATCGTTCATAAAGTACGAAGTACGATAAAGGTCTTAGGAGGGTCCATGCGCTAGGCGACTGTTCTGCCACGAAATGGTTCAGGGCCTGTATTCACAAAAAAAGTTATTCTGAAATTGTTCGTTAGAGCAAATTTTGACGTTGGACATCATCATTCCCGAAGGCGGCCAACCAATGGCAAAGAGCATTGCGATCAAAAAGCTTTCTGAATTTGGCCATAAGTGTCCATGGCAAGTGACTCAGCCCTGCGCAAATGTTAGGCGTAAACTGCTAAGGATAGATAAGCACGCACGAGTGCGACGCCTGTACGAACTGAATCAGATAAGTTCAACAGGTGTTCATACCTAAAGGCTAGCGTGAGCCCACCAATGTTGCAGTCAATAACATTAAATGCGAAGAGGCTGCTGTAAAGCTATGTTCACACTACGGTCGTAACGCACGTAACAGCTCTTTCGGCGCATCGAACGTAACGGCTGTACAAAACGTTACGGCAGTTAAGCCGGCACCTTTGTTCACATTTACTGCTGCGTAAATTACGGCTTTTACAACAGGCTAATCAAATTTGGAGCTGCAGAATCGACGTCACCAGCGGTCCAATATGACTCCTGTCAACATGCGAGCGCTGGCCGAGATCGAAGAAATTCACGCTCAAAACAAACTTATAGTCATGTATTCAATCGCCCAAAGACGACGAAGGCGACGCAGAAGGGCTTGGGTGCGGCAAGCATTTCTTGATAGGGCCGTGGACGGCGATTTTCACAACCTTTTCGCCAAGCTCTGAGTTGGTGACGCTGCGATGTTTCATAACTTCATGCGCATGTCGCCCCCGCAGTTCCGCTTCCTTAAAAACCTAGTGAGACCACTCATCGATGTTCGGAGCACGCACCTGCGGCCATCGATTTCCTCAGCGGATAAACCACATGAACTGAAAACAGTCTCGCAAGGCGCACGGCACAAACTTTCACTCACACAGCCAACCTAATCGTGCGCACGGAATGGTGGAATGGCACTTCCCGCGCCCGGAGCTGTCTGCAGACGGGAGGACGAAAGTGTCGTCACCGGTTGTTGAAAACCGAAAGCTTATCGGTCATTGGCTGTGTCGCAACGGCCGTAATATCAGTCGTAAACGTTGCCGGCCCTTTAACACTCTCACCCACGATTTTCGCGTGAATTGCGCACGTTGGTACCTTTACGTTCGCAGTCTGAACTAGACGCATACGCTTGTTGCGCTTCCGCTCACGCATGTTACGAAAAATCGGCGCCTTACGAACGTAGTCTGAACATAGCATAACGTAAGAAATATGTGTGCGTAAAAGCGACGTTCTTTAAGCCTTTCAGTGTCACTGACGTACCAGCACGTTTCCGTGTTTATGTCCCGCCACGTTCCTTTTCTCATTCCTTTTACCCGGTAGTAATGTTGAATCCTTCCTTAGATCGTACACAGCACTTTGCGAACGTCTCCTTCGATACAGCCCTCCTGCGCTGCAAGGCCTCTCCATAACGAACAAGAAAACCGTGGAAGGAATGCAAGCGAGAGTATTAAGGATATATGTCTTGGGCCCTGAAGGAATACATCAATAACGGGCACAAAAACGGAAATCAGAGGCTTCTCACTAGCAATTTTATAAAATCAGGAGCTAAATCTCGCTTGTGTGCCATATGTTGCCAGAGTCATTGAACACCCTCTTGCTGGCGCACATACCTTTCTGAAGTCATGGACCTGCTTCCGCCTCTCTACCAGGGTCATTCTGCGCCTTAACTGCTTTCTTGGAAGTTCTCTGCCTTTGTATTATTACAGTCGTACCCGGCATAAGATGCAGGCAAGAAACCCGTGTGCCAGCATGAAAGTACTTCACGCTAGAACACATCTCATGCTGCTATGAACAGCGTCGCCATATCTGCACTGACGGCTCTGTGACGACGAATTCATCCGCCATAGCAGTTGGGATTCCTTCAACAAGCGTCAATATTTCCACGGAGCTCAGGCACAGGACCTCTACCGAAGGCCACGGAGCTGGAAGCACTGCGAACAGCTTTCACTTACATTTTGATGCAACCAGCGAGCTCCTGGGTCATCTTTACATACTCACGTGCTGCCCTGCTATCCCTGAAATCGCCACGTCTCAACGACCATATCATATACGACATCAACAGTCGTGCATTAACTGGCTTACATATCGGAGCGACTGCACAGGGTTG
The DNA here is from genome assembly GCF_038994185.2 of Dermacentor albipictus. Classification (NCBI taxonomy): domain Eukaryota; kingdom Metazoa; phylum Arthropoda; class Arachnida; order Ixodida; family Ixodidae; genus Dermacentor; species Dermacentor albipictus. The sequence goes on from NC_091821.1 coordinate 83,491,620, forward strand.
CTCTGCAGTGGCTGCCTTCTCAGTGTGGTGTAGCGGGCAATGTACCCTCAGACTGCGCTGCTGGTTCAGCGCACAACACTACAGAAACACTCCCGATACCTCCCTCTATAAGAGTGATGGATCATCTCTGGCGTCGTGTTTTGCGTAGCGCACGCAGCGTTGTGTCTGGACTGATTCGGAAAAGCAGTAGGAACCTATTCGTACTTAATCTCGTTTGACCTCTGCCAAACGAGATTGTTTGACCGCTGGATAACATAGGTTCGTGAACAGCCTGCGCATGCGTGTATATATATTCCTGGGTCACCGCCCAAACTAAATCAGGAAGTGGTGCCCGTGTTGTCTTTTATGTGTCTTCCTTGTGTGTGTTTTAACTTGCGGCAAAAAAAAAAAAACATGTCTTTTAGGAAGCACCAACTAGGCCAACAAGCAGTTCTTCTGCAACATACTTGCTCCTTTCCTTTGCAAGCCTTTTTTTGGGGTGTGTGCACGTACGAACTCACGGCGACCTGTCGAGAAAGTGGGGATAAAAAAGTGGAGCCCTAGAAAGCAATATCTTCTCTCCAAGCAGCAGGGTGAGAATGCGTCCGTTGGTTTATATTGCGCGGGGCGCCTGGAGAGAACGCTGGATCGTCGGCGCACGATTGTGCAGATCGCTACTGCATGGGAAGGTCCATTTGGGGAAAAATCCGGTTTAACCCGATTCTCCTAAAACATGTTCGAGGTGTAAAAATCCAGTAAAATCAGGTTTTACCCGAAGTCGAATAACGCTAGCTATAGTATGTACTGCAAAGAACGACCTTGATGTCCGCATTTAACATTCAGCAACAGTCATCCTTTGAACTAACGCACTTCCTCCGCCCATGGACTAGCGATGCCAGTGCATCTAGCGCAACGAAGATACTTTTATGCTTACTTAGAGACACTGGTGTCAATGAGACACTTTAGTCGCATGTTGAGTGTTGTATTTTCTGTATGTTGTGTATCCGTGTCGTGAACTGTGCACATAATTTCATTTATGTCGTTTATGTAAACAATGGAGGGCTAAGGGCCGAGGATTGACCCTTGCCGTACGCCATACTTGATAATACTTAAGTCAGATTTAATATCATGAATCCTTGTATGCTGTTTTCTATTGCTAAGGAAACCTTTCATTAGAGCAGGCGTAGTTCCCCGTACGCCATACAATTCAAGTTTCCTGATAAAAATATCATGCTGTAGGAAATAAACACTTTGCCTAAACCAAGAAATAACTCCGCAAGTTTTTGTTCAATGTTATTAAGTATGCGATCCCTATTGTGAAGTAGTGTTGTCTGCGTCGATCTACCAGACTGGAATCCGTACTGTTGTTCACAAGTGACATCATTTTTTAAAATAATGCAATATAGTCTCTGATATATTAAACGTTCAGCGACTTTATAAAACATAGGCAGTATGGATATTGCACGATAATTATTTAATTCATTCTTAGTTCCTTTTTTAAAAAGGGCAGTTACGCGGGATATTTTCATATTATCTGAAAAAATGCCCGTCAAAAAAATCTGATCGCAAATGTGAGTGAATGGCTCTGTAATCGAATCAATAACAGCCTTAATAGGAGCAGCAGTAATACCATCATCGCCTGGAGAACTTTTGTCCTTCAGTGAGCCTGTAAGAGACGCCACTTTGAGTTGAGCAACAGGAGATAAAAATACAGAGTTAGGAAGTGAACTGTGAATATAAGACTCGGCAAGTTTAATATCAACCGTCTGTGTCATATTACCTAATGAAGCGGCATCCAGAAAATGCAAGTTAAACTTATCTGCAAGTGACTTGCCACTGTAGTAAACGTCACTTATATGTAACTCCACGGGGATGGTAGCTTTCTTCCTGCCTATCAAATAATTAACTTAATCCGAAACTAATCTTGAATTACCCTTCATTTTGGAAAACTTGTAGGCATAAATTTTGGTTTTTGCCTTCTTTAGGTCCATGTTCAATTTGTTTCTAAATTTTTTATATTCTGGAAGGTCTCCTGGTTCCTTAGTGTACAAAAAATGCGCAGTTTGTTTTTCATCTTTATTCGCTTAAGGAGCGCTGCTGTAACCCATTCTTTTTGTGCTGTGACATTTCCCAATTTTTGCACCAAGCTCCTATAAAATCTAGATTGGACAGTAATAACCTAATATCGCACTCATTATTTCTGACGCTTTAAGTTACACAATTGTCCGCGAGCATTCTAAAGGAAGATGTGACATCAGTTGCCATGTCACTAACATAGAGTAAAAACAGAAGGGGACTCAAGACGGATCCCTGAGTGACACCTGAAGTCAGTGGAGAACATGGAAAAGAAACACCGTTAAGAACCACGAACTGCCGTCTTGAGGAAAGATACTCGGTAATCCAATCAAAGAGTGTGTTATCCAATTCATAGTCCTGATGTTTCGAGATGAAAAAATCATGTGCAACTACATCAAATGCTTTCTTGCAGTCTAAAGATATGGAATCAATTTTGGTCTTATCTATTGCAGAGCCAGATTGTGAAAAAAATCAACTGCGTTGAACATGCAAAACCTTGACGAAAACCGCGCTGAGCAGAATTAAAAAGCTTGTTTTCAGCTAAATGCGACATGATTGAACTGGACAATGTTGCCGACCTTGAGTGCTTGTGCCTAAAACTGCCATGCTGAGGTTATAGATTCGTTCTTTATGCAATCTACCGGCTACCTGAATCTCCACCGAACTACTTAAGCAAACTCCAGATACGCATGTTAAAATTCCAAAAGGGCGAGCCCTTCTACAGAGCCTTCGAAAAAGATCTGAGTCCTGTGCATACTTGGCCCTTAGTACTCTTGGTTACCTGCGTCTTGACGCTAGAGGTCGAACTAAGAGGTTGAAGCCACCTTGGTCATTCGCGAGCCTCGATTGTTCGTTGAGAATTTCTCACGTTCGCGATAAGCGGATTTCTCCATTGGCGGCAACGCGTTCGCTCGTACTGGAACATCTTTAGACTGAATATGCACGTCATCTTCAAATTTTTACTGATGACTCTGTGGAAAAGGTCAGAGAATCTAGTGCAGCTGCTTTTCACATTCCCTCTTTGAAGTATGATAGGGCGGTTCGCTTCACTGCAGTCGTGTCCTCCACAACGACCGAAAGCGTTGCCATTGAGGCAGCTCTAAAGAAGCTATGGTTTTGTACGCCTCAACCTGTTTTCATCCTTACAGATTAAAAATCTGCCCTTGAAAGGTTAGAGCATGGGTTCCCTATTGATCCCTTATGTCTTAGCTCCCTACGCTCAGTGCACAATCTCCATATCAAAGGCTTCTCCATACGATTCCAATGGGTGCCCTCGCACATATGTATCATAGGCAACGAGATGGCGGACAGCTTCGCCCATATCGCTGTCTGGGAATACATTGAGAAAAGTGCCTCAAGAGGACAAGAGACTCTTCAGAGAAGCGGTATTGTGCCACTTCAGTTCTTTGTTGAGCTCACCTCACAAGCCATGTGTGACCAAGGGTCTCAAAAGAAACCAAGCCACTTTACTGCACCGCATTCGCACGGGCTCTGCTCGTACCCCTGCGTGGAGGTGTAAGACTGGCCTGGCGTTGTCCCCGTTATGTTCAACGTGTGGTGTGTGCGATGACATAGAACATTACCTTATGTGCTGTACTCTGTATAACGCGGAAAGCAGTGTGTTATTCGGGTCCCTCAAGAAGACCGGAATTCCTCACAGTTTTCTTCAGGACATTATTTTCCCGCGCGGGAACCAATTGTGCAGGAAGGAGCTTTCTCGCCTTCTTTTAAATTACCTGCAGGACACGGATTTGACTTCCACACGGTGACCTTAGGAGTGAATATTTGTAGTTGTGATGAGGTCTGTGTCTGATTTATGTGATTTATGTATTTCAAGTGTCGCTACGGTGGAGCAATTTGCCGGAAGCAACTGCAAGGCTAATCCCACCAGTAGCCTACAACCACTCAACTCAACTCAACTCAACTACAAAAGAGCCGAATTCTACTAATCGGGGATTTTAATCTGCCTGGCGTCAACTGGGAGCTAATGCAAACATGTTCGCATCATAACCAAAGCATCGATGTCATGTTTGATCTAATATTAGCACATGATTTGATTCAAGTAGAGGATAAGCGAACCCGTGTACATGATTCGAGCAGTTCTGCTTTAGATTTGGTATTCATGCTTTAGATTTGTTATTCGTCCTATGGGACCGTTAGCGCATGTGCCGTTACTGCATTGAGAACTTTGTGCCAAAGAAGCGAAAGTTAACAAACAGACACCATGGATGACACGGGATGTTATACATCAGAAGCGCAAAATAAAACGATTAAAAAAAGCAGCGAGTGCAACCGGGACTAATCAAGATATTGCAGGAGAATCTTGCACATTCAGTGCGTGGTTCCAAAAACCACTATTTCAGCGTGTCTTTGCCAAACTTTATAAAGAACGCGCCAGAAATGTTCTGGAGTTACATAAGCGAAAAAAAGCGCACTGTGTCTCGGATATCAGTCAATGGTTTCATAGTCACTGACCAGAGAGCCATTGCGCATAATTTTAATACTTATTTTTAAAGCATCTCCTAAAATTCCAATCCGTGCACCCCTACAGCCGCAAAGTTCCATGAGACAGAAGTAAATTTTGTTTCTTATGCCGGGGTATTTTCAATGTTACTGAACTTGAAAAAAAAGAACATGTGGGCCAGCAACATTGCGAACATTTTTCTACGACGTTATGCTGAATCAGTTGCAAAGTTTTTGCGTGTGATGTTTCAAGCATTCTTGCGAACTGGGAAATTGCCAGATGACCGGAAGACTGCCCGAATCGTTCCTGCACCCAAGAAAGGTGATCGTTTGCTGTTAACTAACTATCGCCCAATTTCCCGAATTTCAACATGCTGTAAATTAATTGAGCACGTCATTGCTAATCGCATAAATGAATTCTTAAATCGGCACTCTATTCTACCCAAATTTCAGCATGGTTTTCGTAAAGGGTATTCAACAGCATTACAATTAATAACAATCGTTCATTCACTCGCACTTATTCTAGACAGTAATGACCAAGTTGATCTCATATACTTAGATTTTAGAAAAGCTTTTGATAAAGTCCCTAATGATAAATTAAATTTAAAGTTGAAAACTATAGGCTTTCCTGAGATATTAGTTATCTGGATTTCAGACTATTTAACTAACCTTAAGCAGTATGTTTCAATTGATGGAAAAGAGTCGGATGGTCTTGCTAGTCCTTTCTGGTGTGCCTCAAGGGAGTGTACTAGGCCCTTTCTTATTTCTTGTTTATATTAACGACATTGTTAACACAGTTGTTCCTGGCCTAGATATTCGTTTGTTTGCGGATAATTGCGTGCTGTATCGTGGCATTACCTGTTCTAATCACCAGAATGACCTAGATAACTCTTTAACTAACATCCTAGCATGGTGCCAGGAATAGGGTATGGCTCTAAACAAAGACACAACAAACTTCCTTCGTCTATCAAGCGAAAAAGTCATTTTCGACCACAGGTATCACCTTGGGCAATCACCCTTACATGAAGTCTCCAGTTTTAATTACATAGGTGAAACAATAACTAGAAATCTCTTCTGGAATTCACATGTGGAAAATACCGGCTCATCCGCCTTTTGCAAACTATGTCTTTTACGGAATAAACTGTGAAAGCACCCGCTCATATTAAACTACTCGCTTATAATTCACTAATCAGGCATAAGCTTGAGTGTGCATGCGTATTGTGAGATCCATATACTATAACCAATATTAAAAGCTTGAAAGAATTCGAAGGCAAGCCGTAAGGTCTACTTATTCAAAATTTTCGCCGTTCGATTCACCATCTGAGCTAATGAAAAATAACAATATACAACCTCTTGAAACAAGAAGAAAAAGTATGCGCCGAGAATTTCTTTCCTTGTTAATAAATATCAAATTGCCGCTTGATCCTGCACCCTATGTATCGTTTCTAATTACACGCGTCACCATCAACCCGGTTCACTCACCGCTTACTTTGCGCGCATTGACACATTCAAATTTTGCTTTTTCCCGCGTACCATTGGAGAGTGGCATTCGCCGGCGCAATAACTGACAAAACATTGTGATGTTGCGTATGTTTTTTAGTTGCTTTTACTTGCTACCTTTGAACCTATGTTATCAACTTCTGTAGTTGATCTGCTTGTATCTGCAACATGATCTGCAGTATAAAATAAATAACAAAAATAAAAAGATAAATGACTTGTTTCGACTTTTAAACGACTTGACACTGGTCTGTAGTTCTCAACGTTTTTCCGTAATCCGCTTTTAAGAATGGATCCAACCCGTGCCAATTTCTAATCCCCGGTTAAAGAACTTTCAATTGAGCAATTTTGAAACGACCTTGAAATATAAAAGCATAGAATTCCAGAAGAGTTTTTAAGAATGCTGCCGAATTCTCATCTGGGCCAAAAGCTCTCGTCGGCTTCATTTTTTCCAGTAGTCTACGCACACAGTACACACCAAACATCACTTCAGGCATTTAATTTATGTCAGCTCAGAAGAACTATGTCAACAGTACGAGAGCGCTTTGGACTAAACACCAACGAGAAGAAAATTATCAAACAAATAAACGTTTTCTTTGCCGTCATCAATTATGGTTTCCGAGTGTTTTAGAAGGGGTATTGCGTTCTTTTCGTTTGCCGTGACACCTAACATACCTCCAGAACTTTGTAGCATCTTTGACTGGTTTTTACAAAGATTTTTAAAGTGAGACTGCTTAGCCATTTTCGCTTGACTTTAGAAAGTACTTTTCAAACTTTTAAAGTGGCTCTAACCAACTCTCTTGCGGGTTTCCTCTTTTAAACTAAGCGTAGCGGATAATTGAACCACGGCTTGTCCCTTGACCGCTTAGATGAAAAAGACGTGAGTAGGAAGGAAAGCGTCACGAAACTCAAAAAGCTTGTCCTTAAACAGTTTTCACAACTGCTCTGTGCTTAATTCATCTGCTAACACATCAAAAGTGGGAAAATATGACTCAGCTGCCAAAACTACGACACCAAAATTAGCCCTGCTATACGTGTACTTTTCTGGGTGACATTTTCGGCACTGACACATTCTAAACGTTAACATCAGCAGTAAAAAATACGATGGTCACCCAGACCAAGCACCATATTCACATTCGTTTTAATGTTGGGAACATTGCGCAATTGTAAATCAAGTACATGTCTTGCACCGTCGTCACGTGATGCAATTTTAATGCATTGTTGATACATAAAATCACTAACAACTGTTTCGGAAAAGGGTGAATTCATTCTTATTTTCGAATGAGGAAAGATATAGTTTAGACACGACGCAGTTTATTTATTTATTTACCTTCAGGGCCGAAGCAATACAGAGGGGAGTGAGTAGACATTAATTATAGGGTACAATAAAATAACAAAGCATAGCAAGGTATGGTAACTCCTAATTATACATTGTTAGCTAGAGCAGATTTGAATCGGGTTTTATCATAAATGGAAACGATGTCGGAAGGAAGGCGATTCAATCTTGTGACGTACGAGGTAAAAAAAGAGTAAAGAAAGATTTTAGTATGACATGGCTCGATACCAACCTTAAAGCGATAGTCAAAACGGTCCCATATAATATAATGTAGCGGAAGAATGAATTCACCATTTCTAGTGAAACAACCAAATTGTTAATGCTTGGGTCCAAAACTGGAGTGGTGTATTCTAATTAAGATCTAATTGGTGCTTTATACTATAGCAAGATCTTTAAAGATGAAGGAGCTGCTGAAAAGTTACGGCGTAGTAACCTAACAGGCGATTAGCGTAGTTAATTATCTTCTCAACATGCAAAGACCAACGTAGATTAGGTGTGTGATATGCACACCTAAATATTTACAGAAGGAAATCGCGGCAATAGGGAGACTTGTTCAGGTAATATGTAAAAGGACTACTAGATGCCCGAGAGACACGCATCACTTTACACTTGTTAATATTTAATTCCATGAGTCAAGTATTTATCCAGTTAGATAAAGAATTCAGGTCTGACTGAAGAATGTTAGCATCGTTACCAGTAACTATTTCACGGAAAATTACGCAGTCGTGAGTGAAAAGATGAATATTAGAAAAAACTATAGAAGGAAGGTCGTTAATGTAAATGAGAAAAAGAAGGGGGCCTAATACGGAGCCTTGTGGGATTCCAGATTAAACAAGATATTGGTTAGAGGAATGTTCATTGGCTACAAAAAAAAATGGGAAAGATTTGAGAGAAAATTTTTGATCCACAGAAAAAAAAGACTACGATCAATACTAAGCTAAGTTTATGAAATAGAAGTATATGGGAAACCTTGTCAAACGCTTTGGAAAAATCTAAGTAAATACAGTCAGCTAAAAAAGGATGATCAAGATTGTGGTGTAGTTTATGAGTAAATGATATGAGCTGTGTTTCGCACGAAAATGATTTCTGCAAGCCATGTTGAGCTGGTGAGAAAAAGGAACTAGATTCAAGAAAGGTGGCAAGGTTCGAGAATGTAATGTGTTCTAAGAGTTTGTTAGATGTAATAGTAATGGAAATGGGCCGATAATTACGTGGTGAACATTTATTGCCCGATTTTAAGATTTTAATAACCTTCCCAATTTTCAATTCAGCTGGAAGAGTTGGTATGTCAAGTGATTGCCGAAATATTTTTGTTAGTATGATTGAACTGTAAACAGAAGTATTTTTCCGAAAATTGCAATCAATGGAATCATAACCAGGGGACGAATGGTGCTCTAAGTTCTTCTTGATGAGTTTCGCAATTCCAGCCGTGCAACAATAATGGGAGGCATGAATGGGCATGAATGCAATGCATGAATGCAATGAACAATGTCTGGAAGATTATTATTTGTAATCATGGAGAACTTTCTGGAAAACGTGTTATTTACGATAGTAGCACATTGCTTAGGTGGAACGGAGTTGCCAGCTGTTTCTACCAAAGCAATGGAGTAATCAAGACCGGAGTAATCATACGCCAAAGTTTTCGAACATTAGATGTCAGAAGTGAGGGCAAGGTATTCGGCATAAATTGTGTTTAGCTTCCTCTAATGCTGCGACGTAAGTATCAGATGCAGGTTTGTAGGCTGTCCAGTGCGAGTTTTAGGCTGACAATTTGTCCAAGTGATATAGACGTCTTTTTCGATCAGAAAGCCGTTTGCTATGGGTGTTATACCATGGTGTTTGAGGATTAGACGTGATAATACGGACAGGGATGTATTTTTCAATTAATTGGTTAACTTTAGTTGAAAACATGTTCCAGTTACGGTGAATAGGGCGCTCATCAAAGTTAGTCAGAAATGTGTTGGTGAAATCAGCAAATTCATTGTTGATTGCCTCGAAGTTAGCTCTAGGAGAGGCGCGAATTGTTTTGCGCATTTTTCTGGCTTTGGAACTTGTGCATTAATAAAAGGAGAGAGTAACGAGCGGTCACTCACACCTGGCAAATAAGAAATGGTAGAAACAAGGTCAGGTCTAGTTGTAAGGATTAGATCAAGGGCGTTGGCAGAGACAGGCGTAATTCTTTTGCTTGAGTGGTTAACTGCGATAAAGAAAACGTGGAGCATAGTTCTGAAAAATCGGAAGCTTGGGGGGAAAATGGGGATACAACAACTTGTTCTGTGTTCCACATTATGTTATGAAAGTTAAAGTCACCGAATCAGAATAGGGGGATAAAGGAAAACCTGAGACAATATCATTAATACTGTCATGAATTTCCGGGACAAATGTATTAGTGTATGTGGGCGGACGATAAGAATGGCAAATGACTTACATTTGGTGGCCAATTATTAAAGACACCCAGATGATTTCAAGGTTAGTGTTGACGTCAATGCGCGATGATAGAAAATCTTTATATATAGCGAGGAGGAGGACGCCACCTCGGTGCGCATCTCTGTCACAACTATAGATTGAAAAGCGGTATGCATCTTGGTAGATTTCCAAGTCTTGAACGTTATCATGAAGCCACATCTCGTTCGGTGCGATGATATGAGCAGAAAATGTATCTATTGCGGATAACAAGGAGTTATACTTCTTTAATACGCTTCTTGCTTTGGTAATAAGGACGACCAGACGAGAAAAACTTGAGTGCCTATCATCCCTCGAGCTTTCCCATCTTGTAGTGCCGAGGTTAGGTGCAACACTGGCAGGCTCTCCGCGTAGCTCATTTATTCTACCTTATCAGAGACAGGATTATACATGAAGCATTTTTAAAGCGAAAGCTTTACTAACCGCGTCGAGCCGAGTTTCGCCGTCACCAGCAATTTGACCTTCATTTGACCGCACCTGCGCCGTAGCTTTGGCAACGAATCACGTGACTCGCCGCGCCGAGCTCCGCCGCCACCTCGGGCTTGGCGCATGCGCTCTCGGAAACTGGGTCGCCGCCTGACCACGTGACTCACCGGGTGCCTGGCTAAGAGGAGCGCCACGCTCGCCTAGTCAGCGCGGGTTTGGCCATGAATGAAAGAGAGGCCGGGCCGTCTTCTTTGAGCATTGCGTGGAGCGGGAGGCTTAGTGTTCCTGTATGTGCTCATGCTGGAAGCGTGGTTGCACACTTTTCCGGTGCCACTCGCACCGCTATTAGCCGAGCACTATCACGTGGTGCTAAATGACGTAAAATGTTCATCTGCGTCGCTGCGAAGCTAACTTACCGGGCGCGACGCCAACTCGTCGTTTCCGCCAGTGCCATCGACATTACAATCAGCGCACCGTCGAGCGTGCGTGGCATTAATCGTTTCCGGGCTGTAGGTACGGTATTCGACGATATAAAGTGAAGGACCTTATTGAACTGATACGAAACACATCATATTGACACTTGTATACCAGTATGAAGGAGTTCAGCGTACCACAGCGCACAAAACGCGCGGAAAGTGACGAAGCTTTTTACGCGGTGTCGTGCGGACAGACTGCCCTCTCATAATTGCTCTCACATAATTGTCCACTTTACGTGTGTGAGGTTTTCTTTAAACATCCTTTAAAATGTTTCTTGCCTACCGCTTTTTGTCGCAAGGTATACTGCGTGTTTTCACGCGAGCTTTTGAGCTGTTTGAGCCACGGGCGCAGTCCGTATTTTATTTCGGGGGATCGAGGGGGGGGGGGTCCTACCCCCTATATGCACGTTCGTGCGTGTGTTTATATATATATATAGTAATATCAGAAGAAGCCAACAAACATTGACACCAAGGACAAAATAGGGGAAATTACTTGTGTTTAATAAATGAAATAAAGAAACGAGGAATTAATGGAAATTAAAGTGGATGAAAAAACAACTTGCCGCAGGTGGGAACCGAACCCACAGCCTTCGCATTTCGCGTGCGATGCTCTACCAATTGAGCTACCGCGGCGCTGTTTTCCCATCCACTTTCTTGGGTATTTATGTTTCCTAGTAGAACCCTGGGAGTTAACCCCCTTTCTTCTCGTTTATATATATATATATATATATATATATATATATATATATATATATATATATATATATATATATATATATATATATATATATATATATTACTAAAGTAACAATTTCGGGCGGTTATAATCCTACCTCGCTACGGCTGCGCCAATGGTTTGAGCGTATAGGCTGTATTAAAAGGTGCCATCTTGCTCAGCACTTGCGAACAATTGCCGCATGTAGCTCGCAACCAGCAGACAAAAAAGCAAATAGAACACCGCGTGGCATTTGCCTCCTGCGCGCGCGAGGAGTCGCTTCACTGCATAGCTGGAACATAATGCCGGACCTATGTGCAACTGTGCTCCCTGCGGGAGCATATACAGGACCACTAGGGAGGCTTTGAGCCGTCGTCGCCAAGCGGCGTCTGACCACCCCCCAGATATCGCTCAGCGAACTGCTTCACTGGAGAGGGTCCGGAATGCAACAGGCGTCGCACCATCGAGATCAATGTAGCGACCGCGTTCGTGCCCTGTCCCTTTGTGCTTCGACGCTGCGCGTGTTCGCGGCGTCTCTTTGCATGTCTAGCACTTGCGCTTCCCCTGTGGCACAACAGGCATCGCACCGTCAAACGATGCGTGCCTACCCAAGCCTAATCACAGTCATGTCTAGCCACCGACCTAGGCTCAGCCGTCGTACCTGGCTTAACGATGATTGTATATAAAAGCATAATAATTATAGCTAAGTCAAAGGTTAACCAAGTGAAACCAATACTTAGCCAGGCTAAACCAAGCTTTCGCTTTGCATATCCAGGGTTAGCAGAGCGAAGCCGCAGCCAATTCTGTTAATACCCATTTTGTTGCAACGCAGCTGGAAGGAAGACAATTGTGGTTGACTACGAGCGCATTCTATTAGTTTCTTTCGAGCTAGATGGGTTTCGGGTGAAACGTTTTGACTTATGGATATGTCATTTGTTTGTTCATTTGCTGGCGTAGAGATAACACCTTTTCTTTAATTTTAAAGTTGGAAACAAGCAATAATGAGACGGCGTTTAGCAGGAGAGATTGTACCTAACCGGTACGCACGCTGGACGCAATCGGCAGAAAATGAGGGAAATACAGAAATGATTGCGTCTGTTAGCTTTTTTTTCAGTGTCCTTCCAAGACTCTTTGGAATCTGCAAGGCCATAGAAATTTGAGTTGTCACAACGTGACTTGTCTTCCATTTCATCAAGTCGTGATTGAAATGAGTATTTGTGTGAAGTAAAATCTTAGACTTCCTCTTTAAGGCAAGATACTTCGTATGGCAGGTCTTCAGCCTGTTTAGCTTGTTCTAATGTGTCCAAGTGATTCAGAAATGCCGCACGTTTAGTACCAATGCTTTTTTGTCCATATTTTATTGCTTTGATATCAGTGGCGAACTCTGCGTGAGATTTACTAGTTTGCAATGAGCGCGCATAGATTCCCTTTAGAAACTGAAACATAACTGACATTTGTTTTTTTTTTTGAATTATCAGGTAAGCTTTCTAAGTCAAGGAGGGAATGGAAGCGGGTGGATGGACCTGGATTAAGCTCAACATCTTCAATTGCTCTCTAATTCAAGTCAGCGAAAGAATAGACTGAATAGCAGATTAAAAAGTGGGAACGCAAAGCATGTGATACAAAGGCGCACTTGGCGAAACTTTTGTTCGTATAAAGCCTTGGCCATTCAAAGTGCTTCATCAACCGTTTAATCGAGGCTGAATTAGCGCTACAAGAGAACCGTTCATTCCAATTCATATGACGACAACCAAGTAAACAAATCGAACAAATTGTGAGACAGATATAAATTTCAAGTAAAGCAAAAAGAGTGCGTCATGTTCCAGTGCCCGCGGAACGAGTTGGCAATTTCATGTTCTACGTCCTTAATACAGAGCCCAACCCTAGGCACGTGCTGACTGGACAAACGGCACCAATAATTTGGCTTGCAAAACTTCGGCTGCGTGCCCGATTTGGCCACACTAAATGCGGTACAACATCCAATTCGAAATGAGGTATCGCTGGTAGGTGCGCTTGGTTATCGATTCTGCAAAAAGAATAAACTTTGGGCGTGGTCGTCGAAGCGTAAACAGGGTTCGTGTCAGCAAGCCGTTTTGAAAAGAAACAGCCTTAATAGGAATACGATACAAGAACGAGAAAGCCGAAGCTCCACCAATGCAATGTGTTCATCGCACAAGCTACTGGCAAAGTCGGCAGCACACGGTGCAGTACTTCGTAATCTTTACGGCAGAGCGCCATAGAAGTATTTGTTGTAGTGTCAGCTGCACGGCCCGCAATCTAGATGATCGTTACACACGCCACTGTGCCGTGGCTATACACGCGCAACTCTTCTCATGAAAAACTGATTACTTCATTGTGCTGTTTCACGGAGACGATTACTATAGCTTATTTGTGCAAGCAAATACACAGTGGGGAGTCACGCACCGCGCTGCATTATTTTCCGGTCGATTCATTGCATAATATCAGTGACTTGCGGTTGTCTGTATGACGGGGGTCTGTTTCATTCTCTTGAACGCTCGGGCTTCGACGCTACGTGTTTGTTTAAGCCTGGAGCGATGGGCACACAGATGAGATGAGAACGCGAAGCTCGCTCTCTCTCTATCGCTGTCTGTCTTTTTTGCCCTTTACGCTGTGCACAGGACTTTCAGTGGTAGAAATGATGGCTTTCTAGAGGGAGAACATATAAAGACATCAAACATGCTTTTCTTTGGCTACTGCAATTAAACAAATGATAGGGTTCAAGATGGGCCCGTATTCAGGATAATATTCTTACTTAAAAGCGTTTGCTCGTTGGCCGGTGTGTCACCTTGTATACCACTCACTCATGACGACAATGAGGATGATAACGACACAATCATCGCGACGATGGCCCGTTGTGGACACACCTTACATAAAATAAGTTTATTATATGTATTATATGGTTTTAGTGAATTGGCAGGGTTGGTTAGCCTCCAGAAATATAGTGCTGGAACCATATGCGACGAAAACAGCGCCATGACGCACAATATAGCAACTACATGTAGTAGTATTCAGCAGCATGCGATTTATTTCGCAAGAGTACATGGCATAATGCATCTCGAGACTGTTAGGGTTGGCGTCTGGCACCACGTGCAGAGAAGAATTTCAACCGGCCATCTCACCCTGCCTCGTCGAAATGAAGCGTGACTTCCTAATTCGCCATGACCGTTTCGAGTGCCTGCCTGTATGCTGGAAGCCCCGCAGCGTACAGGCCTCTTTTGTGTGTGTATGCGTGTGCGGGTGTGCGAGTTTAGAGAGGCTCTTTCCTCGAATTGGACCTAGAGGAGAACTTCCACGAACCCGCAACGCGCAGAAGAGACGGACAGGCGTCTACAATTCCAGGAGGCGTGACGACCTCCTCTCTGCAGCAAGCTCGGTATAACTAGAGGAGGCGGGGTCCTCTTTCTGTGCCGGTCACGTGACGTCGACGGAAGCAAGATCCCGCCTACGATTGTAGAGAGCCTATTTAAGGGGCTCCGAAAGGTATGGTATGGTATGGTATTCCTTATGCGATGGCGCACACCCACTGTGGCGGATTGGCCAAGATTTGGATGAAATTAGGCAATCTTTATGAAATACTAAAATTGGTAACGCTAACTGGAAGAAATGAACTGTACTTTTAACAACTTCATTCTCTTCATTTTCACCAACGTTTGAATAAACCGTGCTAGTTTCGCACTTGAAAATCGTCTCGCCCTTGCTTGGTCGCCATGGCCCACCGTATGCCTGCAGCCCGCCGACAACGCCACGCTACCCAATAAGTAACGTCGGTCGAGCTGCGATAGGCAGGCGCCGCTACTACTCGGCAGCAGTACGATACGCTACCCTGGAGTACTCAACAAGACCACGATTGTCGAGATACCGAATGAAATAAAAAAATCAGAAATGCGTGTACTCTGCATTACTATAAAATTACCATGGTCGGTGGCTGCGACACGGGCGCTCCAGATTCCAGAGCCCGAGTGGATGGCTTCAGCAATATTCAGCAGAAGGGTGCAGAATCATAGTTCCCTTGGCTAGTATAGGGGCTCGTATTTCGCGAAGCAGCCCTCCTGCGCTATTCACTTCATAAACGCAGGCACGGGTAAGTTATGTTAGTAGCATTTATTCCACTTTCCGCAGTTAGATAATGGCGAAGAGCTTTTCCAAAGGAGGAGATAGGCGTTTTTTTGGTCTCCGGTTCCCCATCACTTTCGTGTTTTTACGTGTGAAAGAGACATCTGCATAGAGGCGTGCTTTGAATAATGATTTCGTGTCAACTGCCTTTTTAGCTTCTTAGTCTCGGCACACAACCTCGTGCAGAGGAGAGAGGATATGACGCATATTTCTTGTTTAGAAAATGCAGATGTAGTTCTTGATTTTTACCTCATTAAAGGCGTAAATGTTGAAACCGTTGTGAACATTGTCTCTGGATTTGGGGGGTGAAGCGACGTGCACATACCTCAAAAAAGAAGAAGACCCAGAGGGCGCATGACTCGCTATACCGTCCACACGGGCTGCCTGACAAGCCGAGATCGGGTGTATGCATCCTGCGCCGCTCTAGCAACACTGCAGCCTTTCGGCTGCTTGGGGATGCATCCACGATGTAAGATGAATACTTCGAACGAGAAGAGACGCACACTTATTTCATTTTTTTTTGTCCGAACGTAATGCCTGAAGTCCAGCACAGCAGCCTATAGCCCACGACAGCGCTATATACTATATAGGAATTCTCGGCGTAAATTCATAAAGTAGTTCATGCGTTAGAGTGATTTGTATTGGGACATCGAGTGTGACGAGACTTAGCTTCGCACGCGGCTTTGGAAGGCAGCTACTTGAACATCATCCTACCTTTGGGAACAAGGACTTGAAATATGATGGGAAAAGTGCGCAGTGGTGGCATTTACCAGGGAAGTGATGTCTCCATCGGGGAGGTCTGTCGACGGACAGCTGATCCAGTACAAGTCACAGATTTTTAGGGGTGGTTATTGAAAAAATCTCTCCTGGAGCCCTCATGTGAATTACGTGAAAAAATATCTGACGGGAATTTACCATATGGTCGGTTCTTATCAGCAAAGGCGTGGGGAGTGTCAATACATTTTATGCTGCAACTATACAGGGTCCTCTTTATTGAATTCCTGTGGTACAGCCTAGCGCTCATTTTCGACACCTGCGGACCTAACCTGAATACGATTCAAGGTATCGAAGCCCAAGCCCTCAGGATGTGCCTCAGTCTACTGCGGAGTGCGTCAAGGACAGGAATTTTTGCAATCGCTCAAGATTGCGCTGTCACAACGCACAGTACCATCGAAACAAAGCATGGGCACATAAGAGACTTCACCCGGACCCCTACCCACCACCTTGCAAGCCCCCAGTAGATAGGCCCTACACGACATTCAGGGCAACTGTTTTCACGCACTGTGCCTCTCTTACGTCTGGGTAAGCACCTGCGGCAAGGCCTTCGCTTCATGGTGTGTGAGCCATACTCAAGGAAACCTCACAATCACAGGACTTCAGAAAAAGTCGGACTTGCCGTCATCCGCACTCAAGCAACTCCTCTTGTATGAAAAATACAGTGACTTCACACACGTCTATACTGATAGCTCGACTATATCAACCAGTTCCTGTGGCACTGTAGTTATATCAACAAGGGAAATAACCTAATGGTACAAGACTTCCCATACCACTACGTCTATAGCTGCAGAGCTCGCTGTTCTCCGCGGTGCGCTTCATAGGATTAATACAGAGAGTCCTGGAAAACGGGCATTCTTCTGTGATACAAGGCCGGCCTTACAATGTATGCAGTCGTTTCTCCGACATGTAACTCACGATCAATTGACGTGCGAAATCGAGGAACTTATCCATCCCTTGAAAGACAAAGGCCATGATATCTCTTTTCAATTTATACTAGGCCATTTCGGTATCGTTGGAAATGACGCAGATAAAGCAGCTCGGACATCAGAGCAAGAAGACCGCTGCGTCCCCATTCTTCTGTCAAGGACAGACTCTGCGAGACAGCTTCATA
The DNA here is from genome assembly GCF_038994185.2 of Dermacentor albipictus. Classification (NCBI taxonomy): domain Eukaryota; kingdom Metazoa; phylum Arthropoda; class Arachnida; order Ixodida; family Ixodidae; genus Dermacentor; species Dermacentor albipictus. Next base: position 83,509,073 of record NC_091821.1, read on the forward strand.
TTCTAGCAAGCACACTCCTGCTAGCTGAGTGGAATACCGCTCATACAAGGTGCACCAGACTGAACAGACTAAATCCTTCACTGCCACTCGGGCCCCCGGATGGACTGCGCAGACGCGAAGCGTGTCTTTTGCGCCGGTTGTGGTTGGAAGTTGCCTTCACAAAAGCTTATTCAGCAATAATTGGAATGGTCGACAGTCCTGCACATGATGTCTGTGGCTGTGAGATGGTTGGCCGCCTATTGTGGCACTGTCTTCAATTCGAAGCACAAAGACAATCTATGTCCAATGCATTCAGGAAACTAGATGTTCGTCATCTGAGTTAAGAGACAAAACTAGAACGCCGTCCCCACCGACCATCGGCTCAGAAGGCAGTGAAGACACTTTCGTGCTTTGTAAGAACATTTGGCTTGTGCGAGTGCCTTACACTTAGTAGTGCTGTCCGTGCACATCTCTCTACTCCCTCCTTCGCTCTTGTTTCTATTCTTTTTCTCCCTTCCTCCTGCAGCGTAGCGTAGCCAACCGAATTATCGACTGGTTAATAGTCCTGCCTTCTTTTTTTTTATCTCTTTCTCTTGCTTATCTAATGACAGGCTGTCTACCAACCGGGAAAACCGGGGATTCTGAGGGATGTTGAAAAGCCTGGAAATACTTAGGAAAAACTCAGGGAATTCGTGCTCCTAACAGGGAAAATGACCAGTAATTTTGTTGATTTGTTGAAAGGGAACGAAAGTCCCGGTAATGCTGGTTTGAGTAACAGAGAAGAATCATAACGAATGCTCTTTGATGTCATGTCGTCCGGTGGAGGAGTTGCCAGTGTACCGTCAACGACTGACTTTCTGGACGCCCGATAATTTGGACGGCATCATGGCACCGTCACGTACCCCATAGAGTCAATGTATAAGAACGTCTGAAATTGAGGATGCGAGAACTTCTGGCCGTACGATTTTCCGGACATTTTGCTGTGACCGCAGGTCCGAAACAACATTTATCAAAGCCACCACCACTGCCTCCATATTGATTACCTTGCCGCCAAGCTCGAACCGGCGCTCACGCACGCAGATCCGCTGGCAGCCGTCGCCACCACGGCAACAGCTGCCAGCGCTAGGCCTAGTTGCTAGGCCTAGCGCTAGGCCTAGTTGCTTGGATATTCGCTATTCAGCTTCTTGCCGGTCTATGCCGTGTTTTTCATTGAAAGAATTCGCCGCCGTCAGCAATGGCACCAACTCCGCCTTTGTGGTCCTTGCGATTGGCTTCGAAGCTCGGAATGCACGGCGCGCCATATGATGCTGGCTCCCGAAAATCAGCTTCGCCTCTGGAGTGGTGTACGTGGTGAAGCATACGTGACAGTATTGCGGTGAAGCATAACAAGCGTGGGGAGCTTTTTCAGATGTGCCTGTGGCAATTTGAGTCTTTAAGGGCAGTAAAAGACAAGCATTCATTTTTTTTTCAATCTGCCCGACTTTTCGGACGTTTTCGCGGCCCCTAGGGAGTCCGAAAAATCGAACGTTGACTGTACAACTGACTTAGAGGATGCTTCAAATGGTCCATGGGGCGAATGCGTGGCAGAATGAGGACGAGAACAGCAAACGTGCGCAGCTTGCACTAGTGGTGCAAGGCTGGAGTCAACAGAGCAGTTTGTGATCACCTAGCTTTTACGTGGCTTGCTTAAGTTGTTTGTAGATTTTGCGAGGTTAGGCTAGGTTATGAGAAGTTGCTGGTAGGCTTGGCTAAGCCGTTTCTAGGTTTTGCGATTTTATGGTAGGCTTGGCTAACTTCATGATAGACAAGTTCACGTCGAACCAAAGTCTGTCACAGACGCGACAGCTGTGCCCAAATTATATGCCCAGAAATGCGCGCTGGAATCGGCTGTTCGCGCCCCTCCCCCCCCCCCCCCCCATTTCTTGGCGGGCGTGACGCTGGAAGTTTTCGAGCACTCGCAGGCCGGGATCGCTTCCTCGGTGACGTCGAACGTTCAGGCACCGACTCTCACGTTCCCTGGACTGAAACTCGGAACCCTCCACTCGGCGTCGCCTCTTCTCAGCTGCAGGATCTGTTCTGGATCAGCTCGGCTGCGACGCATCGTTTCTCGCTTGGCGGTACGGCGCTCTTCCTGGTAAGCCGCTTCTTCTTAAGGCGTCCGGACTTTCTTCGGTATTCCCATGGAAGCAGCACGTACGCACGGAGTAGAGGAGGCGAGAGGTGTGTCGCCGCGCCGGCTGTTCCGAGCTTTTACTAGCCTGTGACGTCACGACTCTGCCCTACGCGTGTGGGGTACGAGGAGGTTACGTGGCTCGGTGCTCTCACAGGTGGTTGCTATGCAACGCGAGGCGGCGCACAGCTGGGCCGAGTTTTCTAGTAACGCTCCACGTGCGGAACTATAATCTTAAACAGCTCCGCTGTTAAATTGAACTACGCACTGAGAAGTGAACGGGAAAGAAAGTGCGCCACTGCTTCTTTGAAGGAGCTTGAGCTCAGAAAGCAAAGTGTTGGCTGACGCCGAGATGCAGGTGTCCCTCATCCAAACTAAAATAAACTCTTTAAAGCAGTGAAACGCAACAGTGAGGTGTTGTGCGTGGGCTGAGAGTATGTCAGGACAGTTGAGGTTGACTTACCAAATGTTGAGAGAGAATCTCACTTGTGAGAAAGTTCAGGCCTCATGCCAATGAGCTTGCTATCAGTTAATAGAAATAGATCATATACGAAAATATTTGCTTCTGTATACATCTCCTTCTTATTTAATTAATTTATTTATTTCAAAATACTGCAGGCAGCAATGCTGCCCTAGCAGGAGAGGTTTACATCAAGTGCAATGACAAAGATTTCACAAAGGAATCTACATTTGCACAATCAACAACAGACGCTGGCACACAATTCCACTCTTCAATTGTGGGCGGACAAAAAAGACTTCTGAAACATCTTCGTCCCCGCAAAGTACGGGCGGATAACATTCGAGTGATTAATTCTAGAAGACCTGCGTTGTGCGCGGGAAAGATTCGCGGGATTATTCATATATGAGAATGTTCGACTCTATCTGCATTGTACTGTATCTGTATATCTGTATCTGTATATGTATCTGTATCTGTACCATTTTTTTCGAATATATTTTATTCACTGGGCATTTTACTAACTCAGCCACTTTGTTTTCTTTTTGAGGCACTCAGGAAAAACCTGGAAAACTCAAGGAATTTGGAAATGTCAGCTTGGTAGACACCCTGATTAAGATTTTTTGTGTTCAGAGAAGAGATAATTCCTGAGTCTTAGTAACAGGGCAATGCCCGAACTTGAAGATGGCTGCTTTTATCTTGTTTATTGTCGTGTTTGCCTGTGTACTACATTGCTGTTCGGCGAAGGTATGCACTACAGCCCAAGAAAAATAAAACGGCCCACGAATCTACTACGTATGAAGTTAGAAGCGTGCTTCGAGGCGATGTGTGAAAGGGCGTAATGTTCAACTTGCTATCAGAAATAACAAAGACAAAAGAAAAGGCACTCCTTGAACAATATATTCAGATGAACCAACGCTAGTAGTGCACCCCACCGAAATCGCGCTGTAATCAATTGCAATAAATTTCATTTGCAAGATCTACAATCAATGCAAATTTCACTTGTACGTGTAATTTATGCGTGTGTGTGTGTGCCTGGGTATGTGCATGTGTGTGTGCACGTGCGTGCGTGCGCGCGTGTGAGTGTGTGTATGTATTAAGCGCACGCATGTACTTAGCTGAGATGAGCCATAGGATCAGTCAGGGCTTTCTCGGTGCCCCCTAATATATTGCCCTTGAACAGGAATCGCTAGCAGCTTCCTTTCCCTTCTCAGCTACAGCTCAATCGAATAGCTGCTTAAATCCGTATGGAATACGCCCTTTCGGTGCATGCGGTCATTGATACGTCAATCAATGAATACTTATCGGACCATGCTGGCCGTAGAAATGAATGTGTACGTTGGTACATTAAGCGCTTCACATCTGATATACTTCATGCACACGTGAAAAAGAAGTTCCGCAGTATCCTCGAAGTATTTGGACTGAGTAGCGCCAAATGAATACATTTTTCGTGAAACGTAATTTTGCTTTACGTATATTGCATATAAGTTCATTTAATTCTAGATTCGCGTTAGGGAACACTTTCTTGACGCCTAGTAAACTTGTCTCAAGTGCGTGACGCATTCACTGTGAAACTGCATCGTGCACAGCAAACTAGACACAATGCAAAGGCAACACACAAACGCTGTGTGTGTCTCGTTTATTGTGCGTGTTGCGGTTTCATGATGAATAGCTACGAACTCGCTCAACATTCAGTACTTTTGCATGGCGCATGTTCGTTCACGTGACAAACGTTTTTCATGGTTAACACTACCTTGTCAGGCTTTCTTTTTATGGCTTGAAACCATCTGCCCATCACGTCCTTCGTTCGTACAGAAGATGTTTCAACTACTGTATATTACATTCATTGTGTGCTTCTACGGAAGGAGATATTGAGGTTTATGCGGTTGGAGGCGCAAATTTGTCGGCCCCGTCGAACCACTAAGGAGACACCTAACGTTATGGTTTGCGCTGCAAAAAGCTTAACAAAGAAGAATGCATATCCAACGAACATGTTAGGATCCATCTGAGAAACGAGGCTTTCCTGAAGCGGTTCTCTAAATGGTATAAAAATCTTCGGCGCCGGATTTTACATCTTAGCGATTACGTGCCTTGCCAGCAAGACTGCAGTACATGGCGAGCCCACGCGACTCACGTGAGCGTAGGTTACATGGTCTCCGTAATGTAATCTCGTATCTTGCTTTGACACTGCCTCCTGCAGGGTGGCTTCACTTTACTACTGCAGTGTCTCCAGGATCGGTGCACTTTACCAGGCGAAAAACTTACCGAGCAGACGCGCCAAAGTAGCCTCGGGAAAAAAGTTGGGCAGCCGCGTTGCACTGCTTAAATGAATTGGTTCGGCAGTTAAAAAATCGAATCTCTAAAAAATAAAAAATAAAGAACAATATAAAATAAAAAAGTAACGCTCGGTTATTAATTAGGACGGGCTAACATTAAAAAAAGAGACACATCCGGGAACATCTGCGAGAAACTCTACCGTTGTGGTAGTAACGCTCGAGGTTCCTGAGCAGTTTCGTTATTTGAATGAGGTCCCACTGAAATAATCGAACTGCTGAGGAACCTAGAGCATTACCACTACAATGGAGCCATCGAATACCAGGGCCCGTATTCGCAAGAAGCCTTTACGCTAGAATTGATCGCAACAGCAAATGCCAGCCAATCCATGAAGCTTGACATATCATTAGCAAGGCTTTCAGCCAATGGCAAAGAGCATTTACGAACGAAAAGCTTTGTGACTTCGGCCCCAGTTTTATCTCCCCTTGAGGGATTCGGAAACAAAATTCGCACTTTCGATTAACTTATTTATGGCATCGTATGCTTTCTTTATGGAAAACTTTTAGACTGAAGTGTTCTGGAGACATTGTAAAGAGGGCATTATGTGTTGTACGGAATGTTGATATGCGTGTCACACAGATTCAACGTATACTCTCAGCGTCCATGAGTATTACCTCATTAAACTCGCTTTCTTTATTGTTTCAATCGGTGCTTCAGTGTATTTTGCGTCGCTTCAGAATACGTATATTTTTTCGGTGTTAATCAGTAAGTCCATTTGATTTCCTTTTTCTGAATAACTTTACCCACTCCTAGTGGCATTAACCATTTAGAAATGAAATGGAGAAGAAGAAATAAAGTTTTTCCAATCTCGAAACCTCCCGCCCTCAATTAACACTACGAGTTTTATAATTTGGCACTGCAGTGTGCACTACAATATCTTATTTTTTTTTTATTGAGATAACGATACACTAAGGAGGTGTCACCGTTTGCTGGCGAGGGCTACCTCTTATTATTGGTTAATAATAGTAAATGATATAGCATAAAAAATAAAGAAAAAATATGAATTTTTGCATTAGGTAATACCTAAATAAAACAGAACATCTAATGCACTCTCTCTCGAAAAGTTCTCATCAATACAGAGTCCGCAGGTGACTGGAGTACACATGTTTCAAATGCACGAATGAGACAAAATTACACACGTTGCCTTTAAATAGAGCACAGACTGTTCCACGTCCGCAGAAATTGCGGAAGAGATGCAGCATTCTTATATAAGCTGCCACGCACATGTTAATAGGAACGTCTGAGCGGCGGCATTTAATCTTAACAGCTCAGAATTATTGAAATATAGGCCTAGTTAAGTTGGTGCCTGATTCGTTCAACACAACTCATGCCCTGTCCATTTTCTTGGCCCATTTTGGCCATGTTACGTCACGCTGCCCTGACGTAGCAATGAAACTTTTCATCGTTCAGCACTTGCTTGTCGACTTATGGAACTTGAAGCGGCCGCACTGAGTTTGGTCGGCAGCGCTATGCGTAGGTCGTCGCCCATAATTTAGTTTGGCACAGGAGAGGCCACAAAGAAGGGAAACAAAACTTGAAAGCGAGACCGTCTGATGGGTGAAAGGTTCCACTCTCAGCGGACATCTCGACAGAAGCCGCAAGCGACGAAATGCTTTGCACTGCGGTCGATTAGGAGAAGCGCAGAGGAGTGGGAGGCAGGCGACGTATACGTAGGAAGAGAATGGCCTGAGGTGCTCCGGCATGTAGTCGCCACGTTAATACCATCGTCTGTTTCTTTTACGCCACTCACACGAGTGGAGAAGCGAAAGGTATAACTCCTTGTGCGGCATCAGAAAGAGCCTTCCTCTAGCTGATTAATTTGCAAGATACGGCGCGGAACGCCAACGCATCCGGACTTTTAGGCGTGCGAGTGTCTACGAGCTCCTCTGTGCGCGCACAACATAGCGACGTTTGCATTCTGTTGAGCGTGTCACACCCACAGTTGATTATGGGGGCTGGGTGGCGCGCGCGCCGACGTTGTTTGACGTCTTTCTCAGGGCGCGGATGGATGGATGGATGGGTGGATGTTATGAGAGTCCCCTTTGGAACGGGGCGGTGGAAGGCACCACCAAGATCTTGCTATTATACTGCCTAATGTCCTACCTAGGTTAAAGAAAAGAAAAAAAAGGAAAGACAGACAAAAAAAAGAACGCACGCTGAATTTCCATAACCAAATTTTGTTGGCCCCTATTGCGAACTTTGTTTTTGTATGTCTCCGTTTTTATCGTTTCCCTACTTTTTTTCCACCAATCTTCCAATCGCCTCTTACTAATCTCTATAGCGGGCATGCTTACTTTTTCCCGGCCATCGCTGAACCCAAGGGCTTCAAGAGTCCAGTGGCGCCTAAATCGACCGCTGCGCAGATATCTTCACATTCTAATAAAACATGCTCCATCGTTCCCTAGCTTTACCGCAGCAAATACATGCTTCTTCTTCCTTCTTATATCTCGCTTTATAGGTGCGTATTCTAAAGGCATCCTGTTCTCGCTTCGAAAAGTAATGAGCTTCCCTTTGAGTTATCGTAAATTGTTTCTTTCCTGATTTCGTTTGTTCCTCTTAAGTAGTTACTCATGGCAGGTTTTTTTTCCATTGCCGCCTCCAATGAGATTATTTCAGTCTCTCTGACTTTCCGCTTGATGTTCTTTGTTGCTGTGTTGCTCACCCTACAGCCGCATACATGCTGATAAGCTTCCTATTCATTTTCCTCCACTGTGAATAAATGTTTTTTTTTTCTATACAAATGCCTCAGCACTCTCCCAGCCCATTGACATTTTTCCATATTCCTCACTCGTTCTTCATAATCAATTTTACTGTGAGCTTCCCTCACTTCAAAACTTGTCCAGCCCATATCACCTTGCACAGCTTCATTTGTAGTCTTACCGTGAGCGCCAAATTATGCGAGGCGTCCCACTGACCTTTGGCTGCCGTTGAGTCCTGATTGTACCCCTGATTTCAAGCAAACAACCATGTTTCCAAAAGTGTGTCCTGGGACCATTACACCTTTCCACATACCGCGGAGCACCTCGTACCTATTGTATCCCCATAGCGTTCTGTGCTTCGTTATGGCTGCATTTCACTTCCCCTTTACTGTTATTGTTCTTTCCTGTGTTTCCGATTATCTGTTGCCTTCATTTATCCATATACCAAGGTATTTATATTCTTTTACCCGGCATATCTCCTGGCCCTCTACTGCCACTGTCTCTTCACTGTTTCCATTGAATACCATAACACCTGATTTTCTAACGCTAGATTTCAGACCTAAATTCTCGCCTTCCTGTCCACACATACTAGCGAGACGTTGTAAATCACTTTGCTTGTTAGCTAGCAACACCATGCCGTCCGCATAAAATAAACCTGGAAGCTGCTGCTCTACTACTCCACTCGCCTGTTTATATGAGAGATTAAACCCGATATTAATTCTTTCTAGCGCCCTCTCCATCCTCACCATGTACATCATAAACATCAGTGCGGAACAGCATGTGCGACGGCGCATGCACCCTGCCCTCTGGCGGATTAGTCGCGAAACGTTTTGGAAGGGATGCGTGCGCGGCCGCGCAGCCATATGTCGGGAGAAAGTACCCCCCACCCCAAGAAAAAAAAAGCGAGCGGACGCTCACTGCAGCGAACACTTGTGCCGTGTACCGCGTTGATACTCCACTAGTCTATAGCTCTACGTCGGTGCGGTGCCGAAAACGTGCGTAGCGTAAGACTCCATCATCATCATCATCAGCCTGGTTACACCCACTGCAGGGCAAAGGCCTCTCCCATACTTCTCCAACAACCCCGGTCATGTACTAATTGTGGCCATGTCGTCCCTGCAAACTTCTTAATCTCATCCGCCCACCTAACTTTCTGCCGCCCCCTGCTACGCTTCCCTTCCCTTGGAATCCAGACCGTAACCCTTAATGACCATCGGTCATCTTCTCTCCTCATTACATGCCCTGCCCATGCCCATTTCTTTTTCTTGATTTCAACTAAGATGTCATTAGCTGCTGTTTGTTATCTCACACAATCTGCTATTTTCTTATTCCTTAACGTTACACCCACCATTTTTTCCATAGCTCGTTGCGTCGTCCTCAAGTTAAGTAGAACCGTTTTCGTAAGCCTAACGAGCAAGTCCGTTCAACTAACGTGCAAGTCCGGAGGGTAGATAGATAGAATGGTAGAGAGGAGGGGGGAGAGGAAGCAGTCGCAGTCGCTAAACGAGTGAACAACAGGCTTGCCACTTTTCGCTCGCACTTGCCATTCAACGGGAAGGGAGGGGGGGGGGGGCAGGGAAAAGGTGACGTGAGAAGACAACGAAACGCTACTAATATAGACACGACAGCGTTTGCAGGGAAACGGGATACATTTAAGTTAAAGGCACGGTACGGTACGTTTCTGCTATTTCTGAAAAAGAAACACCAGGAAAATATGTCAAGTGGACAACTTACACAAGGCGTGCAGAAAAAGAGCCGCATTAATAAAACACACCGCAGGGTCAAGGCGACACCACGGAAGGGTCCGCACGCCAAATTAACACTTCAGTGCCCGCCGTTGTAGTTTTGCTGGTACGTTACATCTCGAGGTCGCGGATTCGATCCCGACCGCAGGTGCCGCATTTAGACGGGGGCGGAATAAAAAAAAAAAAACGCCATAATTAAATTAAAGTGAAATACTTCTGCAATGGTGCGCTATGCCATGTGAGGCAATGAGAATACCTTCTCAGAGGTTATAAAACATGACGCACAAAAATGCCTCAAGCAAACAACTCTCCCTGTGTGTTCTGTGTACTACACAGTTAAACAGCAGGGGTGCACGCAAGGTAACGTTTAGCGTCAACTCAGCACTCTCGCGTTGGACTGAACGTTGAAGACGTGAAACATTCGCCGTCAAAATCACCGTTAATTTTCGTCGATCAAAGCAAACAGCCCAGAAAGCTTCGCTTACATCGATTCGAACAGTGCGTGGGATCTGCCTAATTTTTTCTTCATTCCTACTACCAGACGTGCTCGTCGATGTGCTTGGTGGATTCCTGGCCCAAACGCCACTTCGAGCCGCAACACTCCCGATTGCGTTGGCATTCGGCGTGTCTTTACTGACAGGCAATTAGGTTCGCGGAGCGGGTGGCTGACAGTAAGTGGTGGCGTCCTGCAAGGGCGGATGGTTCACCGGGTCTTTCTGAGAGTAGGCAGCGTTGCCCCGACAGTTTTCTGTGAGAAAAGCTGCGGCTTAGAAGGGTCATGGCCTCTGAACTCGTTTGACCTCACTTGCGATTTTGGGGCCGAAACTATCACATTCGAGGCAAGAACTTGCCGGTTCACGCAGGCAGATTGAACAGTGAAGAACTGTAGCCCATTTTTAAATCTATTTAGAACCAATGGAACCTTTTTTATCTTATTGCGGCAGTTCGCGCTGTGTTTCAAGGGCATATTCTACTACAAGCGCGAGGGTTTTTGATTGTGATAATAAATTTTCTATAATAAATTGTTATGCTTAAACAAGGCTGTCCTTTATAAGCGGCGCTGCTCTCTTCATCTTCCTCCAGATTATAAGACATCAAAATTGACATTTTGTTTCATACCGCCTACCTTGGGTCAGCTTTTCGGGGCTCTTGTGGTGTGAGGCAAAGGGGGGGGGGGGGGGGCAGGCGGAATTTTTTTTTGGTAAACGTGGCCACCCCCCGTGACCCCCCCACCCACCCACTCTGGCGCTGCCCCTGACGCGATCAGCCGTCAAACCGACAACGCAATAGCTGCGGTGCATTCACTTGTATATATAATTAATCGCACTGAAAATGAGTGAGAACATGCCTATGAAGTTGAAACGCACAAGCTTTAGTCCTCTCAAGCCGTGCACAAGAAGTTTGAGCCAATGTTTTTCCTGTTTAGCGAAGGTTAGATTAGGCCTGGCCCCCTACCGATGGACCTGAACTTAAAAAAACAACCATTGAGGACGAAGGAAACAGCTCTTATAGTTCAGTTGTGGCCCTATAGTGATTTGATATCAACTACTCTTCACTTCGCACGGCACGTGCACAATTAGTGGCAAGCGGCCGACACAGCGCTGTGCCAACATCTTGAACTTTCGTGAACGTTTCCGAACGCTGCCGGTCGCATTCGCTGCGTAGACGGTGGGTCGGTAGGTGTTGTTATGCTGACACTTCTCCTAATTCCAGAGAAGCACTGTTTACCTCTGCGTCAAACGGGAAAGAAGAGACAGTGCATTCGATACAGCAGCATAAACTCGCCGAGTTACCAACGGTGTCAGCAATTGCATCCGCGTTTTCGCGAGAGAAATGCACGGCCTATAAGTAAGGGCTTATGCCGAGCACAGTTTTCTCTAATAATACTTTATGGCCCGGTCAAATTGTAAGTAGGTTGAAGTTATAAACAAAAGCGAGGATCAGTAATAACAGCGCGTAATACATGCGTCCGAATCACACTTGCCGTTGTTTAAGTGACTCAGCCGCTCATATTGACTCGTCTCAGGGTGGAACAACGCGGCTCATATGCGCAGATATGTACGTTTTGCTCCATTTCGACATTATTTCATATCAGCGATGCACCGTTTCTACAATATCTGAAGCGAACAGCGATCTGGGGCTGTAGTAGATGTAAAGAAATGCAGCGCTTTGGCAAACCTGACGTGGAATGCTGCGCTCGAAGGCTTCTTGAATACGCCAAATGTGTAAACGAATGAATGTATGCGAAATGAATGCGTAAAAGGAATACCAAAAAGAGATGTGCAAGCGCAGACATCAGCGACAACAAACTCCGAGGCAGCCGTGTCAGCAGACGGAACTCAGCGTGCCTTTGTCGGCCTCACTGTTAGCACAACACAGCGCACTCAGGCCTGCACAAACAGTAGTCGATGAGTGAGCGACATGCTGCCCCGGAAAAACCATTCATAATAATCGCAATCCATGAAACGCACAACCGACGCCCACTCAACGTGGGCGCAGGTACACAAATCAACTGGCGAAATCCCCAGCAGCCTTCCAAAACTTTTCCAGTGGCGTGCGTCAGAGGGCAGCACAGGAACATGAAAAACACAGATTGTGCTTCTGAGGTAAGTGCATGTAGGCGCAGTGGTGTGTACATGTAGCATTGGTATATTACACGTAGCATGTCTAGAAACTCCGTAGAAAATTTGATGCTTCGAGTTGTCACATATATTTCTTTCCACATGTGATAAAGGCCACATTTGCGACAATTTTTTAATACATTTCTCAATGTGACTTATCACATTCCTAATAATGTAATGAGCTCATTTTATTTATAGTGAAATAAATTTGATTCTTTAAAGCAATAGGAATATTACGCATTGTTATTCCCTATTTGTTTCGTAATCGCCCAAAATTTTATGCTTTTCTACAGGCACTGCACCTTCTGAAACATTGGTGCAGTGTTGGTAAGGACGTCTCGAATGCGCGCCTTAAGTTAGTGCGTATTCACGGTGATTGATGATGCTGTACACGCACACGTTCATGTCAAGGGTAAATGTTTTAAACTCAGAATCAATCAATCAATCAATCAATCAATCAATCAATCAATCAATCAATCAATCAATCAATCAATCAATCAATCAATCAATCAATCAATCAATCAATCGCAATGAACACTGTCATTCTCCCACGCTGTTAGAATTTCGGCAAATTTCATTCATTGGTCGTGAATGAAACACAGCAAACGTCTGTGCGCGAAGACGTACAGAGTGTTGCTGGTATTCGTGAAATATTGTGTTCTCTCCGGCCATTGCATCCGCTCTTTGCCCAGAAGTTGCTGTGGAGGAATAAATAAAGCATAATATTGAATTAAATTGACCTGAATTGCTTCCGCAGTCACTGAACTTTGTGATTTTCTGCTTCAGTGAAACTTGTACACGTGGCCATTTTAGGCAAATGGAAATATAAAGCCGTGTACTTGTTCCCATTTTCGTTTTCAGACTAGTGGCGTACCGAACAGCCCAAAACATTCCGGTCTTGGACGCACTGTGATTCGATAAAGCAGTTTAACGGCTCTCCATAAATCTGCGTTAGGAATCTGCCGCTAATGGAAGCGGGCCGCGTGGCCACAAGACGGCCATTCGTTTTCGTCCGCTGTCCTCGTTCGAGCCCCTTCTTTATTCACATGCTAAAAGACATGTTGGACTGCTTTGCAGCCAGAAGAAAAAAAGAAAAAAAAGAAAGAAAGTGTTTCATTGCTTCTATCATTTTGAGAAATGAGGGTAGAAGACATCCTGTCGAAAAAAAGAGTGATAGAGAGAGAAAGAAAAAGGACGAAGAAAAATGTTGAACATGACGGTGCACACGAAGCTATCCGTGGCTCAGATTTTCCGCTTCTAGGAGCTTTCGAAGAATATTAAAGGCTAGACGCGACTTTCTCAAAGCTGTAATACTTGTGCACGCATGTGTCGGTATTTTTCTTCCTGCAAAGTTCCGACCCAATCTGCAATACTTTTTTTATTCTCATATTTGCTGACACGAGAATGTTTTTTACAGACAGCGCCGATAAAGCTAGTACTGGGTTTTGTTGAAACAGCAATATTTAAAGAAAAATTTGTTGATAGGTGTTACAGATAGGGACAACAATAAAATATTTAAAATATAGAAGTAAAGATAATAAGGAATACAGGGAGGCGCCCATCACAAAAAGTTTAAATAAGTAAGGAAAGACAGGTGCAGAATAAATGAACTGGCGAACACACTGAACCATACCCTCCCCTCCCCCCCCCCCCAACTGTTTCTTGCTCCTCTATTTTTAAGCCTTCATGTAAGCGTTTCCATTCCATTGTGTAAGGAAAAAAAATGGCGGTAAATCTTTTGCAATCTGCCTGCGCATTTAAGACCATCAACACCACCATCTATTTTTCAGATTTTCTTGCCTGTCTGTTATATCACAGAAGAATCTCGGTAAACAGAAACGGCCGCTGAAATGGAACAAGCTATATAAGTTTTGTGTTTGGGCAATGCAACAAAAACGACTTTAGTTTACTCAAAACAATATTTTCGCAACTCTTTTTAAACAGAACCACAAAAGCGCTCACTCTAAACGAATTTTTCATGAGGCAGGATATATATATATATATATATATATATATATATATATATATATATATATATATATATATATATATATATATATATATATATTGCGAAACTTGTCTTTCATGTAGAAAGTCATCCTCAAAAGTACAGTGGCAAATACGGAAGCCAGCAAAATTATATACATATAGAAAGCTTCGCGACATCGCCAATTAGCTCATAGACGAGCCAAATAAGGGCAACCGAAATTTCAGATGCCTTTAAGCGCGCCATTCAATAATTCGTATTTTGTTACCGACTGGAACCGTAAGACCTAAATGCACAACCACTGGAACGCGTCGGTACGCTTCGGCACGCGCCGACGAGCGAACGCGTCGCTTCGCGTCGGTTGTAGAAATACAAATACAAATACAAATACAAATGCCTTTATTTCCATAAACGTACAATTTATGGGGGATTTAAGGAAAAAGTTGCTCGCAGCAACTTGACGGGCCTTAAACCCGGTCTGAGAGCAGCAGCAGAAGGCACAGGCACTGATTTAGAGCCGACAAAACAATACATAAGCGAAAAAAAACAAACAAACAGCAGAAAAGGGCACGCAACCACTGGACAGAAGCTCTGACGCGCGCCGACGCTCGCACCTCAGCTGTGACGCACTGTTGCTGGGTTATTTTGTCTTAAACCATCCAAGTCTAACCTAAAACAGCCTGCTGTAAGCTAAGCTTGAAACAATAAGCCAGTGTTCTGCATGCTCTTCTAGATATGAAAAGCACGTTTGATTAATGAATGTACGCCTGCCGCAAGTTTCTTTTTATGAAGTACACTCTAAAAAAAGTTTACACCCCTTCCCCCCCTTTGGGTTATATATCTGCCACAAAACAATAATCGTCATCTGCCTTGCTTGTGTTTCCTTTCTGGAAAACGCCGTGCCCGCTACATTCCTGTCGTATGCTGATAACGCGCATGCCGTTCGTTACTGGGAAGTACCGGGCTCGCAGCGTTAAAGAAAGTAAATGCGGGCAATGCAGATGACGTTTATCGTTGTGTGGCAAGATGCAACACTCAAAGGGTGTCAACTTTTCTTGAGGTGTAACAGTGCACAAGATATCGACATCAGCGATCGCGCTCGCGCATCGTCTGTCTACAAGATCGCTTTGCGAACACCTGCACGACCATGCCATATCATATCAAAAGCTATCGTACGATTTTATTTTTGGTTGCTCATTGCACAGCCAGCTGTGTAAGAATTAGGCATGCAGAGTATAATTGAAAAAGCTGTGTTGGGAAATGTTGTCGAGTAGTATTGACGGTGAAAAACGACGCAAAGTCAAAACTGGGAGTTACAAATTTACCTCTTTTTAATCGAACTTGTGCCCAGCAAAAGCAACACTCAATCGCAATGCTAGCGATGAGCAAAGTCGGCGCCCGTCGAAAATCTCATCTGCGGGCCAAGGGCGCCGGTTTGCATACATCAGTCGTCGAAAGGTCCACCGAATTCGCTGGTGCCCGCGTGCCTTCCAGAAACTACTACACATTGAGTGTCGCGTATGTAATCAGATTATGCAAAGTTCGTCGACAACAGACAACCGACAGAAACATCGATAACATTTGCGAAACTTCCGATTCGTGCAGGTGCATCCTGCGCCGAGCGATAACGTTTAACATTTGTTAGCCGGTGAAATACGGTCACCGGATACAG
The DNA here is from genome assembly GCF_038994185.2 of Dermacentor albipictus. Taxonomy (NCBI): domain Eukaryota; kingdom Metazoa; phylum Arthropoda; class Arachnida; order Ixodida; family Ixodidae; genus Dermacentor; species Dermacentor albipictus. Next base: position 83,524,734 of record NC_091821.1, read on the forward strand.
ATAGAAAGTATCTGCGTCAATATAATTATGCTTTATGGTGCATGAAAAAACCGTGAAAAAGTGGCTTCTGAGAAAACCAGCAAAAATAATTAAAACCCCTGTATCGCTCACGAAAAATATCTAGAATAGCTAAAATTTACGTAATTCGTACCTTGCCTCCTCCCGATTCTTGATTCTGTCAAATCTTGCCCATGGAACACCTCATTTATTATTCTAGGTTGTTTTGACGCACCCACACCGCATCGGGAGGCCTTCACATTGAGTGCATTGATAGAAAACATTTTCGCAGTGTAAATGCCATGTTCTATTGTGACTGGTTTCAACATGTCAAGTCTGTCTCACTCGACATTAATGAAATCACATACTGTCAGATAATACAAGCTTGAGATTTGGAAGGTTTTAATAGTTGTTTTTCGTTGCCCTTTGCCAAGTCGTACTATTGACGCACTTATTTGAATGAATGGCGGCAGCTCATTTGCACAATATAAAGAACATATACAGAAGCAGGAAGAAAAATGTTCAACCGAGGGACCCGATTTTGATTAGCCATATCATAAGAAGCCAACAAACACTGACACCAAGGACAACGTAGGGGAAATTACTTGTGCTTAATAAATGAAATAAAGAAACGATAAATTAATGGAAATCAAAGTGGATAAAGAAACAACATGCCGCAGGTGAGGAACTCGAAGCAAGCATGAAGCAAACGCGAAGCAAGCGTAATGCGAAGGTTGTGGGATCGTTCCTCCCTTCGGCAAGTTGTGTTGTTATCCAGTTTTATTTTAATTAATTTCTTGTTTCTGTCATTTATTAAGCACAAGTCAAGTAATTTTCCCTATGTTGTCCTTGGCGTCAGTGTTTGTTGGCTTCTTAATATATATATATATATATATATATATATATATATATATATATATATATATATATATATATATATATATATATATATATATATATATGTGTGTATATATATAAAGGTTATTTTCATAATTTATATACTTCAAGTCACCACGAAAAAAATAGCTGTTTATTGCTGTCAGCCTACTATGATGTTTTAACTGAGAACGACATTCAATTTGTTCTGTGAGGTACGGAATAATTTCTGTGGCATATTATTTATTCCACAACACTGAATATGGTAGCGAACCGCTATTTAAACTCAGAAGAAATTAATGGCACAATGCATATAAACAGACACATAACATTTTATTGCATTTTCTTCAGTCATGCCTTTGTAATTGCACAAAAGCTACTGCACTGACATAATATACTAGTACACACCTAAAAA